>NW_012267309.1:3618263-3666265 GCF_000151885.1 Dipodomys ordii | reverse complement strand
GCACTGCCCCTCAGCTCTTCAGCTCAAGGCAAACATTCTACCACTTGAGCCACAGCACTACTTCCATTTTTCTGAGTGGTTTATTGGAGATAAGAGTCTCACAGACTTTCCTCCCCGGGCTGGTTTTGAACCTCGTTCCTCAGATCTCAGCCTCCTGAGTGGCTAGGATTACAGGCTTGAATCACTGGCGCCCAGCCCATTCTTCTTCATAGAACCTTTTCTCCTCCATGAGTTGCTTTCTGAATGAAGTATGTGACTCTCTAGCATCTTTTTCTTTTTTTGGCCATGGGGCCTGAACTCTGGGCCTGGGTGCTGCTCCTCAGCTCTTCAGCTCAAGGCTAGCGCTCTACTACTTGAGCCACAGTGCCACTTGTGGTTTTCTGAGTGGTTTATTGGAGATTAGAGTCTCATGGACGTTCCTTCCCTTGGTTGGCTTGGAACCATGATCCTCAAATCTCAGTCTCCTGATTACAGGTGTGAGTCACCACTCCCGGCTTCCAACATCTTTTATAGAGCGATAATACCATTCCATTTTGCATAAACCTGTAAAGCATTCAGATCTGTAAAAACTAAAAAAAAAAAAAATTGCAACCCTTTCATTCTATCACTTACTGTAGACAATGTCTTTGGTTGAAAAAGTGTTAAGAGTGCCGTCTAGGATGGGTGTCAGTGGCTCACGCCTGTAATCCTAGCTGAGGAGGCTGAGGTCTGAGGATTGCAGTTCAAAGCTGCTGGGGCAGGAAAGTCCATGAGACTCTTATCTCTAATTAGCCACCAAAAAGTTGGAAGTGAAGCTGTGGCTCAAATGGTAGAAAAAAAAAAAACCTAAGGGATAACACGTAGGCCCTGACTGCAAGTCCTAGTACTAGCACTAAATAAATAATAAATGTGTTGGCGTTGAGGCAAGCTTGCTGAAATTCATTGTTCTTTCTTTCTCTGGGCCTGGGCGCTGTCCCTGCACTCTTCGGCTCAAGGCGAGCACTCTACCGCCTGAGCCACAGCGCCACTTCCTGAAATTTATCGTTCTTATAGTGTGTATACCTAGTTGGTGTTTGACACGCATGGAAGAACCTGGTGCCAGCAGAGTGAACTATGTCATTGTGTTAGCTTCCTACTTACATGGGTAAGAAAGAAAAAGATACCATTAGACTATATTTTGCCACCTAAGGAAGATGGAGTCTATAACAAACCGACAGATAGATGATGAATAGATAGATAGATAGATAGACAGACAGATAGACACACATAGATACATAGATAGATTTAAAATACAGTTATGTAGCAGGTGCTGGTAGCTCACACCTATAATCCTAGCTACTCAGGAGGCTGAGATCTGAGGGTCATAAATTGAAGCCAGCCCAGGCAAGAAAGTCTTTGGGACTCTTACCTCCAATTAACCACAAGAAAACCGGAAGTACAGCCATGGCTCAAAGTGGTAGAGCCCTGGCCTTGAGCAAAAAGAGCTGATCCCAGTCTTAGGCCCTGAGTTCCAGCCTCAGAACTGACAAAAACAAACTAACAAACATACACACACATACAGATGCCTAGTGCTGCTGAGTGGAGGATAGTTTCCTCATTGCACTGATGTCCAGAGGTCTTCTCCTAGGACCCTTTAGTGTGACACAGTTAAAAGAACCTGGACCTCCTGTGATAATGAAAGATGTGATGAGGCAAAGTAGGAGAAATGGGCCATTAACAAAACCAACAAGAACCTCCAGAAGAATTGGTAAAAGCTGGGGAGTCTAACATGCCTTTTCTTCTGTGGCCCCCACACTCTTGGTGCTCAGCAAACACCACAGTCAAGTATTCAAATTTGCTTCAAGTACAACCAGAGATGGGGCAAATCCTGGTTGGAGTTTGGACCTGGGCAGAAACAAAGGAAGAGTTGCTAGAAATGTAATGTGTAGGGAAGATTCATCAGAAGCAGGATTCCAAGCTACAGGTGATCATAAAACATGGTATCCCATTCCCAGAAATTCATAGATGTGGAAAGGGGTTCTGGATCTAGAAAGATCTCACCAACCGTCAGGATTCTGTAGCCACTTCGTCTTCTACAATACCAGCAGCCGATGAGCAGTAGAATTCCCAGGACCACTGTCAAGATGCCAATTCCTGCAGCCCTGGCCCAAGAGACAGACAAGTCTAACATGTCACATACACAAACATTCAAGATTTCTACGAAATAGAAATCAAGCTTCTCACTTCATTGTGCGGACAAGCACCCTGAGTCCCCAGTTACTGGGTAGCACTATCCTTTCTTCTCATTGGGGCTATTGTCCCCAACTCATTCCACTAAAAGGAAGTAAAATTAACTCTGAATATGTACTTCAAGCCAGTAAAACTATTACACATTACCTTATGGGTTTGTTGGTTGGTTGGTTGGTGGTGGTGGTGGTGGTAGGGTTTGAACTTAGGGCCAGGGCACTGTTCCTGAGCATTTTTGCTCAAGGCTACTACTCTACCAGTTTGAGCCACAGCTCCACTTCTGGTTTTTGAGGGGTTAATTGGAGATAAGAGTCTCATGGGGACTTTTGTGCCTGAGCTTCGAACCACAATCTTCAGATCTCAGGCTCCAGAGTAGCTAGGATTACAGGTGTGAGCCATTGGCACTCGGCCATGTGTATATATACATATATATGTATATATATATATACAATTTTTATTATGGGGCTTGAACTCTGGGCCTGGGCACTGTCCCTCAGCTCTTCAGATCAAGGCTAGCACTCTATCACTTGAGCCACAGTGCCACTTCCAGTTTTCTGGTAGTTTATTGGAGATAAAAGTCTCACAGACATTCCTGCATGGGCTGGCTTTGAACCAGTATCCTCGGATCTCAGCTTCCTGAGTAGCCAGGATTACAGGCATGAACCACTGGTGGTCAGCTTATATAGTTTTTTAATTCTCACAATAACCCTGTAAGGTACATACCTTTAATTAACACACACACACACACACATACACACACACACACATACACACACACACACACACACACACACACACACCTCATTTCACAGAAAGTAAATGCAGAAGTTAAGTTCCAATACAGATGTGCCTGTTCCCCTGCTGATGGTCATCCAGCACTAGCATATAACAGAGCTAGGATTTGAACCCAAGGCTATCTCTGACCACCACCATTCCCCCCCCCCCCTCCAGCCTGGCCTTACCCCTCATCCTGGTAGCCCTGTGAAGAAGAATCTGAGCTGAACCTAGAACAAAGCTATAGTGTCACTTATGGAAGAATCTTGACTTGCACTGCAGGCTTTTTTTTCTGGGGGAATCACAACAGGCTCTTGAGCCTTCGGTCCAGTGACCCCAGGGAAATGTTAAGAGTTGCCACAAAAACTCACCTGTCTGAACCTGGACTGTGGTACTTCAGCCCAGCCTTTGCAAGTTAGCTGGAATCTGCCTGATGGTTCACATCACAGCATAATCGATATGAACTTGCCAAGAAAAGCTCTGCAGAGCTGGGTGATGCATAAAAGTCTGAGTAGCTAACGGGGCAGCAAGACTGAACAGAAAAGCTTCTAGAGGAAAGTTTTTCCAGTCCACCTTTATCTCAAAGCTGCTAAGATAGCAAATGTATCCTGTCTAACTCCCAAGTGCAACAGACAGAACCAGTGCTACAGACAGAAATCTCTGATCCAATTATATAGGCCAGCCCACCCATCGTATATAAAATCTATAGACCGAAGGTGAGACCAACCAATATTTGTCAGTGTCATTACTAGCATTCTGACTCCTCCATGGGAAACACCCACACACATGCTTTGATTCTCACAACAGTCCTCTGAGATTGGTGTCCTTTTAGTTTTACAGCTGACAGTAGGCTGGTGAAATGTCCAAAGTTGCATATTCAGTAATGGTAGAATCAGCATTCCCAGTAACTAGCACCCGAGAGCCAGTAAGGAAGCCCTGGGATTTGGGCCAGATCTAAATCTCCTCCCTTCTAGACAAGTGCTTTCCCCGCAGAAATTACTCTTTCCTAAAACAAAGCTGTCACAAGATGTGTTTGTTGGGCTCTTATGACTGCAGGCAGCTGATTCAATTCCCAGCATGCCTGTGTTCTAACTTTACTGTGCAGTCTCCCCTTCAATGTCCTAACACAGAAGGAACTCTGTTCCAGTTCTTTATGGACAGTCATGTTGTTTTCACATGATCTAGAGCATAAAACACCAAGCACTGGCAAGATGCTAGGGCAAACCACGGCCCAGCCTAGCAGGTTTCCTCAGTCACCAAACTACCCCCTGAGGCAGAGCCATCTGACATGCCTGTTAAGTACACCTCCTTCTACACCCTTGATCTACCAACTCAGCCTCTTGGGTGGCAGCATCTAAGAATCTGCATTTAAGCAAGCTTCCTGGATGACTTATATCCATCAACTGTGATAATTTCTGCAGATAATAAGCTGGGTACTGGTGGCTCATGCCTATAATTTTAGCTACTCAGGAGGCTGAGATCTGAGGATAGAGGTTCAAAGCCAGCCTGGGCAGGAAAGTCCATGAGACTCCTAGCTCCAATTAACCATTTAAAAGCTGGAAGTGGAGCTATGGCTCAAATGGTAGAGCACTAGCCTTGAGCAGAAATGACTCAAGGACAGTGCCTAGGCCCTGAGTTCAAGCCCAAGGACTGGCACAAAACAAAAATAAAAAATTCCCTCACATGCAAGTCAATGAATATTTTCCTTTTATGCTAGAACCCAGTGGTTCTAGCTCCCCATGCTCTCAGCGAAGATAGCAGAGAATTCACCTAAGCCAACACAGGTCGCATGTTCAGAATTCAAGATAGCGAGCTGATGCCTTTGATGATGGGGTTCTTTTACATGAGGGTGGTAATATACCCTGTGTGATCTTTTAAGTTGTCATTCCCAACTCGAACCCCACCTTTCTATGTTCTTCTCTGAGAAGCCAACTGGAGTCTGCAGACCCCACATCTTTGATCATTGACTCTCGTTGGTGCCCAAGAGAAGTCTGCAAGAATAAATAAGCTTCTCCTTCCAGTGTGCTTCTGGTTTTGGCTCAGTATCTACAGGCCAGCAGCTCTTCCCACTCTCAGTCAATCCCATCTACCAGCTCTGCTTCTCTTAGACCCAGGCTCTAGGCCCCTTATCAGCCAACCAGTGTCCCTACCTCAGAGGCCTGAGCTCTTGATGCACGCACCTTCTTTAAGGTCCAGAGGCACCCAAACCAGCTAAACAGAAATTCTTCCTCTAAGATGCCAGTCTCATTTCTGAAGGGTCCTCCCTCTCCTGCAGGTTCTGAAGACTCCAACTCTTCTTCTCTAGTCTGCAGTTACCCGCTCTGGGTTCCTTCGGTGTCTTTGCCTTGTCAGTCCCAGCACTCACCTAACCAATTCCTTACACCAAAGTTGAAATGTGTGGTTGGCTTCTGTCTTCTTGACTAGACCTTGAGAATAATCTGCATAAGCTGTGAATGCCATCTGGCCACCAGTTTCTCCAGCTGGGGATGGTGACACTACATGGCAAAGGATAGCTTAGGTGTGCTTTTGTTTTTGTCAGTCATGGGGCTTGAACTCAGGGCCTGGGTGTTATCCCTGAGCATTTTTTGCTCAAGGATAGCTTTCTACCACTTTGAACCACAGTGCCACTTCCAGTTTTCAGGTGGTTAATGGGGAATCTCACAGACTTTCCTGCCCAGGCTGGTTTCGAATTGTGATCCTCAGCTCTCAGCCTTCTGAGTAAGTAGCTAGGATTACAGGTGGAAGCCACCAGCACCCAGCTTGGCAGTTTAGGTTTTTTTTGTTGTTGTTGTTGTTGTTTGGGGGGTCCAGTCATGGGGCCTGAACTCTGGGCCTGGGCGCTGTCCCTCAGCTCTTCAGCTCAAGGCTAGCACTCTACCACTTGAGCCACAGTGCCACTTCTGGCTTTTTTCTTTTTGCTTATGTGGTGCTGAGGAATCAAACCCAGGGCCTCATGCATGCAAGGCAAGCGCTCTACCACTGAGCCACCTTCCCAGCCCCGATAGTTTAGGTTTTAACCTCTGGAGCTCACCAAGTCCTGCCTCCAGACTTCAGCTCCATAACATAAATGGCTGATCTCTGCCCCAGCCTCTCTTCAGATGGAATTGTGTAAATATTTGCCTCTGCTGAAGTTTAGTGCTTCACAGGCAAATAAACCCAGACTTAAATCCTAACACCACCACATTCGGTTATACCTTTCCAAGTATCTAAGTCTTTCCTCATGTACCACACAGCAAAAAGGACACAACTGTCACTGGGGGGTAAGGGTAGGGTGAATGGACCTTGCCTTCCCTTGCTCTCCCCTTCTCTTGGCAAGACACAGAGCTGATGACGTGCCTTCTTAACCACATAGTCAAAGGCCACGTCCAGGGGGCGTCACTCAGGGAAAAAAAGGAAACTGACAATCCCTGAACTTTAAACTCTTCTGCTACTATGTGAGAGATAAGTAAAATTATATTTTCTCTGTTGATTTATCCTACAGAAGCTAAAAACACATTCTAATACCATATACAATATTACCTGTCCCCCCCCAAAAAAGTGTATATTTGTGCTTATAACAATTTGTTCCAAGATACCACTACCTAAGAAGAATTGACAGAACAAAGCTTAAAGATAAGCCATGTTAAGCTAAGTACCATAGCTCATGCCTGTAAGCCTAACTACTCAGGAGGCTGAGATCTGAGGATCATAGTTGGAAGCCAACCCCAGCAGGAAAGTCTATAAGATTAATTATATTCAACACCAAAAAAAGCTGAAGTAGAGCAATGGCTTTACCCTTTAGCAAAAAAAGCTCAAGGACAGCTGGATAGGCCCTCAGTTCAAGCCCCAGAACTAGTACCCTCCCCACCCCAAATAAGGCATATTTATCCTGGACAGCTGTTTTCCAGCTTGAGGATTTACAGATAATGGCCAAGAATGTGGACAAAAATAGCAAGATCTAATTTTAAAAAATCCTTCCTATCTCCCAGAAAAAAAATGAAGTAAGCCCCTCCCTTTGTTGTCAGAGTTTTTACTCTGGGCAGAGAAACATTAGGGAGATTTAAGTGCCGTGCCAGCAAACTACAAACTGGAAACCCCCGCTCAGTTTGGTGGTGAACTTACTCTTCCGTTGTGATGTGAGAGTGGCTGTGCCCCTTCCTGGGGTAACCATAGTAAACATCTTGTCCTGGCATCCCCTGGGGTTCAGACACAGGATACCTAACAGAAAAGGCATCATTGATCACATGCAAAGCATCCTTACACATCATCTTATAAACACCCACAGTGTCCAATACTGACAGGCAGACCCAATGAGTTCTCTGTCAAGGATTTGTAGTGAATGCTTCCATTAATTTCACAGGTTAGAGAAATAGCTCAGGGCCAAGCACCAGTGGCTCACACCTATAATCCTAACTACTCAGGAAACTGAGATCTGAGGATCATGATTTGCTGCGAGCCCAAGCAAGAGTCCTTGAGACTCTTATTTCCAGTTAATCACTAAAAAGCTGGAAGTGGAAGTATGGTTCAAGTGATAGAGCACTACGCTGGAATGAAAAACAAAGGGACAGCACCCAGGCCCTGAGTTCATGATCCAGTACTGGCACACAAAAAAAAGAAAAAGAAAAAAGAAGTGTAGGCTTCTAACTCTTCCCACTAAGAGAAAATTAACTTTGAAGAAGAAACCACAAGTGAATTTTTTTATTTCAACTTAGCTATTATTTAGGAGAAAATGCTCCTCGCTTGGTTTCAGCTTGACTTTATGTCATTAGCTTTTAGAGAAACTATTTAGAAAGCAAATAAAAAGAATTTTTTGTCAGGTGCCAGTGGCTCATGCCTGTAATTCGGGAGGCTGAGATCTGAGGACTGTGGTTTGAAGTCATCTTGGTCTGGAAAGTCTATGAGACTCTTATTTCCAATGAACTACCATAAAAGTCAGAAATGGAGCTGGGGCTCAAGTCGTAGAGCACTAGCCTTGAGCAAAACAAAGTCAGGGACAGTGCCCAAGCTCTGAGTTTAAACCCTAGGACTAGCATCAAAAAATAAAATAAAGTAAAAAGCATTCTTATTCGTTCTCCACCCTTGCAGACACCAAGTAGTGAATGGTCAAAGTTATCACTTGACACCAGTCCCCAGAAAAACTGAAGACTGGGATGCATTGCTATGTACTAAGCACACCCAGCTCAAGCCTGGCTATGGTTATGAGTCACAGTGATCAAATCCAGCACCTTCCAGTCCTACTTTTTAACAAAGGAAATGATCTCAGCGAAGTGCTTGTCAAGATGTATGTTACCCAAAATAAGGGTGAAGAAATCTAGGACCTGACTTTTCTCTAACAATTTCTTTTCTCTCCCACCTAAGTCAGAATCTGCTCCTGCCTAGTTTAAATAAATGACTATATATAGTCATTTTTATGACTATATATATATAGCCATTATTATATATATAGTCATTATTACACACACACACACACACACAAAACAAAAAGCCCAAGATCAGACGTGGTTGTAATTAAAGTAAGCTCATTAAAAACCAATCCTGGAAGCTTCTCTCCTTGAGACTGTTTTTCTTCCCTCTACTGTTCTTGTGAATTTCAAAGCTCTAATCCCCATAGAATTACATTAATGAGCTCCAATTTGAACAACAGGGACAATGGGAGAGCTGAGTTGAGATTTTACCACGTGACTCCTTTCCGTTGGGGCATTTTATATGTAATTTGCCCTTCCCAGTTGTAAAAAAGAAATTACAGTTGAACTCGCTGACCGTCTCTGGAGAATAATGGAGGGCTGATCCTTGTGTTCACATGGCAAATAAGAAGCTCAATTAATTCTGCCTTAAATTGTTTTTGTACATTGGTACCTCAAGTTCAGCGCTTTGACAAACCGTGTGGGGACAGAAAAAGTGTCTATTCCCGCTCAAACCAGGAGAAACCATCCTTGAAGTGACAGAATAGATCCAGTGCAGAGGGACTGCTTGTCACCAGCCACCAGACTGCTACTCTCCTCCCAAATAATCACTATCTTGGACTGGAAGCCTCAGAAGTTCTGCTGAAGTCTAGCAATGAGGGAGGTGCTGAGAGAGAAATGAAAGTTCACAGCACTCCCCAAACACTATTCATGGGAGAACTGGATAACAGTTATTTGGGGAGGGGGGCAATGCTCTTACCTTCCTTGGTGATACCGTCTTCTGCCCGTCCACTGGCTCTGTGTGGGTGAAGATTGCTTCTTTGGCTCTTAATCTTTACCATCAAAATGTTTTTCTTGATCTTGAGTCCCATGGTGGTCACGAGTTTGAATTCCTGACAGAGAGGTCTGATTGCTTATTTAGCATGAAAGAAATCAACTTCATCCCAAACTTAAACACACACACACACACACACACACAGAGCTCATGTGGCCTCTTTGTTTCCTCTAATCCCAATGCTTTATCCTAAGGAAACCACTTAATTTCAAAGCCGGGTCTCCTGAGTAGGGTTGCCAGAGAAAAAAATAGGATAACCAGTTAAGCTTGAATTTCATTTAAATGATGAATCATTGCTTTATAACTATGCCTCATGTAATATTTGTACTTATAAATGTCTCATATTACCTTGAACACACTAAAAATTTACTTGTAGTAAATTATTAAATTATTAAACTAGGAACCCTATAATCTCTCTCTCATTTCTGCCTCACGAGTAAGCTTAGATCTGAAGATCATCTAAGCCCCACACTCTCACAGCCACAAAAGGAAAATGAAAATCCCTAGAAAAGAACAACTTCAATGGAAAGTTCAGGGTTATGTATGGTTTAACTCCCAAAAAGTTCTCATGGTGATTGCTAGTCTACCTAGATAGATAGATAGATATAAGATGATGTGTATAATTTATTTTCCTTTTTTTTTTTTTTTTTTGTCTGAGACTGGGACTTGAATTTGGTATCTTATGCTTTCATTCATTGGCTGGTACTCTACTCACTGGGCCACCCAAGGCGATGAGGACCTATGTTTGCATGCATCTGGACTTACAACTAAGTCATCCCCTAGATGACCAGAGGGAGACCATGGAAGGAGAGGTATTGCCATGGATCTTGGACAAGGTGAAGCTGCTAGATCTTATTTAAGTCTTCTGGTGACACACGCTGACTCATGGACCTTAAATGTGCATTTTGCCAGAGGTTACTGCATGGCAGCTGTCACCAGTTCTTTACTCTAGAGAGAGCTCCATTCCAGACACAGCATGGTGCTGAACTACTTCCTGTCAGATGTCTGCCCTCCAACTAGTTTTCTTTGTGAGATTCAAGGAAGGAGTCTAAAATCTTTTTTGTTTTTTTTTTGGGGGGAGGGGTCCGGTCATGGGGCCTGATCTAGGCCTGGGCGCTGTCCCTCAGCTCTTCAGCTCAAGGCTAGCGCTCTACCACTTGAGCCACAGCGCCATTCCAGCTTTTTTCTTTTTGCTTATGTGGTGCTGGGGAATCGAACCCAGGGCCTCGGGCATGCAAGGCAAGCGCTCTACCACTGAGCCACCTTCCCAGCCCCGGAGTCTAAAAATCTTCCACAAGCATCTCTTTGGGTCCTGAGTGATTTGCTGCTTCTAAGTGCCCAGTCCTTCAGGGTTACAACCAGGATAAGCTGAATTAGGCTTCTTCCAATAAGGGTATTCTGGCAACATCAGCCTGAAAATCCTACCCCATCCTGTTCCTGGGAAGCCCCCAGAAGTTCCCCTTAACTAAGTCCTAGTCCCTGTCCTTAAATTGGCCTTGAGCCCACCCTGAAGCCTGCCCAACTAGGCCTTATCTACTTGACCCTTAGCACTTCCCAAATGACTCCCATCTTCCCTGAGATAACAGCAGGGACTCTGGTTCAAACTACCTGTGTTTCACAACTTCAGTCTACTTGACCTCAGGAGACACTAAGGAAGCTCCCAAACCTCAGTGCATGCACTTAAAAACTGGGGCTTAATAGTTTCCACTCCACAAGTTCACCATGACAGTCTAAAGAAATAATGCTTTCAACTGCCTGGCAAAGCATCTGGCTCAGAATATGCTTAGTCACAATTGGGTAAACTGTTCCTATGAGGCTGCGCACTTGTTATCTCTTCCTGGGGCAGCTTAGATGGCCCTGCCGATTCCCCTGCCCTGTCCAGGATTAGTACTACACTGTTCATAATTTGCAGGCCACTGACTCATTCTCTGCTGCCCCCTACTGGGCATTGTCTCCCATGCACTACACAAGCCCATCTCAGGAAGGGACTTGGAGATAACTTCGAGCTTTTCAAAATGCACCTGCTGCCTGGTGCTGGTGGCTCATGCCTGTAATCCTAGCTACTCAGGAGGCTCAAAGCCAGCCCAGGCAGGAAAGTCTGTGAGACTCTTATCTCCAATAAATTACTCAGAAAATGCTAAAAGTGGTGCTGTGGCTCCAGTGGTAGAGTGCTAGCCTTGGACAGAAAGAGGCTCAGGGACAGTGGCCAGGCCCTGAGTTCAACCCTCAGTCCTGGCAAAAACAAAAACAACAACAACAAAAAAAAACCACCTGCTTACAGTCTCAGGGGCCAGAATCTTCTCAGAGATCAGCATCCTCTTTGAGACGTAGGATCTTCCTCAATGCTCCCCACAAGACTGTGAGCTTTAATCTCACACACATACATCTAAAGACATGGGGTTGATCCTGCTGCATTCTGTAGAAGCTGGACAAATGAGCTGGCAGTTGGAAGACAGACAAGACAAGTAGACACATCTGTGACCGAGGCAGGTGCTGACAGACTCTTCACTCGGTGACATGGAAGCTTTGAATCCCAGCTCTCCTTGTTTATTACATGTGAGACCCAGGCAAGTCACTTCCTCTCCCCTTCTGAACATCATCTTCATCTGCAAAATGAGATTAAAGAATAATTACAAAATTGCCATGAGAATTAGATGAGATGCTATATGTAAAATCATGTAGCTCAGTGTCTGATGAGTTACTGAAATTGGAGGAAGGCTGGGGGCTCTGTGAATTGTCTGTGAACAGGAAAGCACCTGGTGAGGGATGGCAGGTAAGCCTGGGAGCTCAGGATCATTGCTGACATGGCTAAATGATGATCACCTAATAAGTCACCGCTCCTGGGGTTAGGCCTCAGGCAGAGAGATTCCGCAGGTAGCAGTGGGGAAACAGAACAGGAACAGAGGAGGCTGTGTGGAGGGAACAACAGAGTTACCCCTTCTTCCTCCAGTGTTCAAGATCTCTTGCTGCTCCTGCTGGACTCCACGTGGCTTTCTCACAAGGAATGGGAAGGACTCCACCAAGGAAAGGTACTCCAGGTGAACTAGCCTTGGCTCAACATGGGCACCGCAGCTGGCTCCTAGGGGAGGACACAGCCCCGTGTCCAATGCTCTACAGCCACTTTGAATAGTCACTACCAGGGACAGATACTGAAGGGTCAGCCTAATGTTCGTGATGATGTGAGATTATACAGGACGGCCAGGGTCTTGGTTCTGTGTGAGCTCAGGAGGCACAGAAAGACTTGACAGACGTGGACGTCACTGGAGTCTGGAACAGGCTCACCAGGCATGAGACGGGAAGCCATTCCAGATAGAAGATTTATAGTGGATTTTTGTCAGTCACAATGTGGGGGGGGGGTCAAGGAAAATGACATCAGGTGAGTACGGACCAGCAGGTAGATTTGGGGAACTGAGGCATTCTCCATGACTGTAGCTCCAAATATAAGAAATAGAATGGTAGATGAGGCTAGGTCTTGGTTGCCAAAAGTCCCACAACACCACAAGAAACCTGTTGAGCTACCTACAGGCTGTTTTGAGTCACAGAAAAGTCTAAACAGAGGCAATTGAGGGCTGATCAGACTCACGGACAGTCTATTTTCCAGGATCATAAAGTTATTCACTTTCTAGGGGAGTTGTAAAGATTGCCTGTGTGTGACAACACTTTATAAATCGTAAAGCATATTGATGTGAGACCTAGAGCAACAGCTTGTTCTTCATTGGTAAGATATAGAATTGATAAAGGGAAAATAGGAGGAGGCTGGGCTTTGGATTTGGAGCCAAATTCTTGCTCCAAATTTGAAGGGTCATGTGTCTTCAGGTATTCGGGAATTTTAGGCTCCATCTCTGAACAATGAGAACACAATGTCTCAGAAAAGTGGAAAGGAGCAGTCTGGTGTGCTTGGCCTGGAGAAAACGATTGTGCTAGTTCATGTTCTTTGGTAACAAACAACAGCAACTGGAATCTGGCTACTTAAGGGAATTAAAGACAGGCTACAAATGATCCCAGAGAACTGAAGACAAGTCTAAGTAAATTAGGCCTTTAAAAAGAATAGAATGAAGCTGGGCGCCGGTGGCTCACATCTGTAATCCTAGCTAATCAGGAGGGTGAGATCTGAGGATTGTGGTTCAAAGCTAGCCCGGGCAGGAAAGTCTGTAAGACTCTTAACTCCATCACGAAAAAACCAGAAGTGGTGCTGTGGCTCAAGTGGTAGAGTACTCGCCTTGAGCTGAAGAGCTGAGGGACAGCGCCCAGGCCCAGAGTTCAAGACCTATGACCACCACCACCAAAAACAAAAGAATAGAATGAACCAGATGTAGTGACTCAAGCTTATAATCTTAGCTACTTGGGAGATGGAGATCAAAAGACTGGTTTGAAGCTGGGCAGAAAAAAGAAGTTTGTGAAAATTCCATCTCAACCAATGGCTGGTGCAGTGGTGCATGCCTGTCATTCTTAGCATCATGAGGAAGCATAATTAAGGTCAAAGCGTAGGCCAGCTTGGGCAAAAAAAGCAAGCCTTGAAAATAACCAACATAAAATGAGGCTGGAGGCATGACTCAAGTGGTAGAGTACCTACCTAGACAGATCAAGGCCTTGACTTTGATCCCAATACTGTCAAAAGAGAGACTAGAATGGCCATGTATATTGATATACACCTGTGATTCTAGTGAGACCCTTTTTTTAAGATAGGACAGGACAGGATAGAATAGGATACAATAGGATGATGTTGCTTTGGGGCATAAGTAGCAATAATTAATGGCTGATCCCTTAGGTGGTGGCCACCAGGATGACATCATTTTACACCATGTCTATCTTTGTGTGCTAGATCCTGTTTCCTCAGAGGACCTTGTTTAGCTAGCATGGCTCTCATATCAAATCCTCTCCCAAGGTAAGATAGGGGTTAACACCCAGCCATAGAGGATGATGCAACAAGGAAAGAGAAATTCAGAAGGAATGAAGATTATTTTACCAAAAGAAGAGATGCCAGAGGGACAGGGCTGCTTGCCACTGTACCTAGCAAGAAGTGATCACCAAAGAAATATAGAGTTCATTGAGCAAGGATTTGTCCCTGAAAAGTCTTCCTAGCCTTCATTGTTTCTGAAAAACCCCATGGGAAGAATCCAGTTTTATTTCAGGAAATCTTGGAGGTGATCTGCTTACACTCTCATCTTGCCACTCCATGACTCTACTCCTATATGCTGCGAATCTACTGATTCCTGAGTCCCAGCAAGGTTGGGGTTACATACCTATATATCTATGAATACACAAGCACAACCTGTCACATAGTAGAAACCCAATGAACCATGCTGGTGCTCGGAGCTCATTTCCTGTGAATTTTTAAAGAAGTAGAGCTTTGGGGGAAAATGTGAACGCTCCAAGCCTGTTGAGCTGGGCTGCCTTATAAGAAGAGTTTAGAGAGCTGTATGGAGAAAACTTTGAGACTTCAGCTCCCATGAACTGGCAAAATGCTAGACTGGTGGTATGGCTCAAGTAGTAAAGCACTAGTCATGAGCAAGAAAGCCAAGCAAAACAATGCCCTAAGTTCAAGCTCTAGTACTGGCACAAAAAAGGTAAAAATCATCAAGCGTAATTTTGAAAACTTACTTGTGTACCTTGAGTAGAAAGAGGCTAGATAGATGCTATTCTCTTAACTATTTTCTTTGCCACTCAAATCCAGAAGAGAATAACATTCTGGGATAATACTTTTGAGTCTTTACCTGATTTTTTTCCCCTCCCTAGTGGCATACTTTTCCTTGGACTACACCCCCCCACACACACACACATTCTCCCTAGGCCCTTGTGTGTTCATTCCCTTCAAGGACATGCACAAACAGAAACATCCTGGAAGAGAAAACAGCTTTGTCCCAAGCCCCTCAGTCTGGTTGGTAGAACAGAACACTAAAGATTGTGTGATTTGCTCACCATTTTCACATTCACAGCTGAGAAGTGCAACAGCAAGCTTCAGGCACCTCATGAGGATCTCTTGGCAGGAGGCCAGAGGGTCAGAGGGTACCACAATGGGGAGAGAAAGAAAGAGGGCACCAAACTCTCTTTTTGGTAAAGAACTCATTCTCCATGATGCCAATAATCCACTCAGGCCTAATTACCTAACAGTCTTATTTCTGAGTGCCATTATCATAGCAATTAAACTTCAACATGAATTTTGAATTTTGTGTGTAGGGGGAGGAGGTACGTGTGTGCATGCAGGTTCTGGGGCTTGAATTCAGGGCCTGAATCTCATCCTGGCTGTCCCTGAGCTTCTTTTGCTCAAGGTTAGCACTCTACCACTTGAGCCAAAGCTCCACTTCCAGCCTTTGATAATTTTTATTGGAGATGAGTCTCACAGACTTACTTACCGGCCCTGATTGGCTTCAAATATGATCCTCAGATTTTAGCCTCCTGTGTAGCTAGGATTACAGTATGAACCACTGGTGCCTGGCATCAACATGAAATTTTGTTTTCTTGCTTTGAGATGAGATCTTAAGTTGGGCGCTGGTGGCTCACACCTGTAATCCTAGCTACTCAGGAGGCTGAGATCTGAGGATCGAGGTTCAAAGCCAGCCCAAGCAGGAAAGTCCTCCTGAGACTCTTATCTCCAATTAACCACCAGAAAACTGGAAGTGGTGCTGTGGCTCAAGTGGTAGAGCACTCACCTTGAGCTGAAGAGCTCAGGAACAGTGCCCAGGCCCAGAGATCAAGCCCCATGACCAACAGGAAAAAAAAAAAAAAGAGAGATGGGATCTTATTGGGTATTCCAATCTTGCCCTGAACTCTTGAGCTTGAGAACATCTCCAGCCTTAGTCTTTTGAGTATCTGGGACTGCAGTACTCCCCCACACCTGGCTTCAACATGAATGTTAGAAGGGATAAACCACACAAAACAAAATTTTTTCCCAGGGCTGAGAAGGTGGCTCAGTGGTAGAGCGCTTGCCTTGCATGCA
This sequence comes from Dipodomys ordii, assembly GCF_000151885.1. Lineage (NCBI taxonomy): Eukaryota > Metazoa > Chordata > Mammalia > Rodentia > Heteromyidae > Dipodomys > Dipodomys ordii. The sequence goes on along the minus strand of NW_012267309.1, from coordinate 3,650,133 downwards.
TGAGGCCCTGGGTTCCATTCCTCAGCACCACATAAGCAGAAAAAAAAAGCCGGAAGAGGTGCTATGGCTCAAGTGGTAGCGTGCTAGCCTTGAGCTGAAGAGCTGAGGGACAGCGCCCAGGCCCAGAGTTCAGGCCCCACGACCGGACCCCAAAAAAAAAATCTTTTCCCAAACTGGAAAAGATTCCCTGACCTTTGGAAAACCAGGGCTTTCCATAACTCCCAAAGGGATGAGAAAGGAGGTTCTCTTCCTCACAACCCTTCCAGACCAGAAGCAGAAATCACTACCCCTGGAAGGTGCCAGAAGGCAAGCAAGAACCCAAACATCTGAGCAATAACACCGTGATAGGACTCTGACTGAACACCCCCCATTTAATGAGATTTAGTCTCAGCACTTCTGCCATCTGAGCACTTGAAATAGAAACTGAATTGAGAAACAGAACAAAATGAATGGCGTTTCTAGCTTCTAGAGTCTATTCCTGTCACACCCCAAATCATACTCGGTTCCTCTCCCATATGATTTCATCCTAGGGTCCCAGCTTCCCTGAAGTCAGTGCTTGTGAAAGAAAGAACAAGTTCTGCTCCTGTGCAGACTGCCAGGGACATGATTGAGAACAATCCTCTTCTGATTGCTTCTATCAAGCAAACGTCATATATTGAAATCAGTCCCTCAGGCAGGGTGGTTCTGTGCCCTTTCACCTGCTATCTTGGCCTGCCTTCGAGTCCTTCCCCCTCCTTTCAACCCAGGGCAGAAGTATTACCCCACACAGCAACCAGCCTGAACATGAAGACCATTGACTTTGGGGCCTTTCCGCTCAGTGGTATTTGAAACAACATTTGCATACATGCATGCGTGTGTGTGCGCATGCACACACACACAGACAGAGAAAGAAATCATGGGTATTATCTTAGAAATCGAAATGTCTATTAAAAACTTTTTTTTTAAATTGTGGACCAAAGCTCCAAGAATTATCTGTAATTTTCATGGCCACTAGAGGGAAGACATGTAGCATATTACTGATTATACATAAATGGATCTCAGCTTCATTGATTCCTTTGGGTTTTTGTTTGTTTGCTTGTTTAAAGGGTACTATGGTTTGAGCTCAGGACTTTGCACTTGCCAGGCAGGCACTCAATTGCCCCAGCCATGCCTTCTACCTACATTTATTTATTTATATTAATATATACTGTATATTAATGTACATACATATTATTCATATGTATTAATATAACATATTATATATATAAATGTACACCTGGGCAAACATCAAAGGTAAAAATGGAACAGAACTTCTGCCTGCCTTGTACTCACTGGCAGCAAGTGCCTGTCTAACACTGGACAGTGCATTTATCATACATTCAGTGATAAAATTCTTATAAAAATGGGCAGATTCCTTATGGTTGTCGTTTTTGTCATCGTTGTCTTCCTCCTCCTCCTGCTCCTGCTCCTCTTCCTCCTTCTCCTCCTCTTCCTCATTCTTCCTCTTCCTTCTTTTTGTTGCAAGACCTGGACTCCAACTCAGTACCTGACACTTTGCTTATTGGCTGGCACTCTACCAGCTGATCCATGCATCCAACCCTGGGCAAATTCCTTAGGGATTTCAGTCAAAACCACAAATAACAGTATGTGTTCCATTTTTTCTAGATTTCCTCTAGATCCATCTAGCTTAGTACTCAGGAAGCTGACCTTTCTGTATATTAGTATCTTCTGGGTTCAGTCTCTTGGGAGCACCAGTCAAGTCCATTAGTTATTTGTGAATTCTCTAATTTTTTTTTTAAAGAAAAGGCCTCTTGTTTTAAATTCCTAGAGTTCATTTCGATAAATATTACTTTGTATAATCAGATGCACACAGGCATTGTACCTTTCTGTTACTCTCATAAGACTATCCTCCTTTGGTCTCACTGTGTGTGAATGCCTAGAGTCTTGTATAATTTATCATGTCCCCTTGTATTTTAGATCTAGTTTCTGCATATGAGAGAAAACATGTGCCATTTGTCTCTCTGAGCTTGGCTTACCTCACTTAACATGATTTCTTCTAGCTCCATCCATTTCCCTGCAGATGACACAATATTATTCTTTCTAATGGTTGCGTAACATTCCATTGTGTAAATGTACCAAACTTTTTTGACCCACTTATCTATTGTAGGGGATCTGAGCTGTTTTCATAACTTGGCTATTGTGAATGGTGCAACAATGAACATGGATATGCAGATATCTTTATGGTATCCTGACTTGCTATGTTCTGGGTAGATGCCCTAGAATTGTATGGCTGGATTGTAAGGAAGATCTATGTTTCATGTTTTGAGTAACATCCAGACTTCTGTCCAGAGTGTTAGAGCATGGAGTCACAAGGTATTAGGATAAAGAAAGAGCAGAAAGTGGAAGAGGGTTGCCATGGAGACTTGAGGAGTATCAGGAAATACAAAACATGGCATAATGGGCGCAGGGGTTATAAATGAGGGAGAGGGGTCAGGGTCCCTGGTAGCTGAAGGGTTCAAAGAGTTTCTTGAGTTTATGACACTGGTCTGGTTCCAGGGGCCTATAAGTCTCCTGCCTCTTCTCTTGGGGCCTAATACCTGAGCGGGGGAGAGAGGGCTTCCATATTTAGATTAAAGTTCTGAGCTGGATATTGGGCTGGAGAATTTTTGGAAGATCCAAGGGGAAGGGTAGCCAATGGGCCAAGCGACTGGAGCAATACAGAGTTATGAGAAGAAAGCAGATTCCTATCACAGAGTGGTTATACCAGCTTACATTCTCACAAGCCGTGCAATTAGGGTTCCTCTTTCCTCACATCCCCGCCAACATTTGTTTTTGTTGGAATTCACAATGTTGGCTGATCTAACTGGGGTGAGAGAGAATCTCAGTTGTTCTAATTTGTATTTCTTTTATGGGCAGGGATGATGAGATTTCCTCATGTGTCTCTTTGCCATTATTACCTCTTCTTCTGAGAAGTCTCTCCTAAACTCTTTTGCCCATTTAGTAATTATTTCATTAGCTTTGGATGGGGTTAATTTCTCGAGCTCCTTGTAGATTTTGGAGACATGACCTTTGTCAGATATATTGCTGGCAAAGATCTCCCAGTCTGTTGGCTGCCTTTCTGGTTCAGTAACTGTGTCCTTTGTTGTGCAGGAACCTTTTAGTTTGATGGTTTCCCATTTGTCAAGTCTCTTTCCTATCTTCTGTGCCCCTAAGGCTCTTGGAAAAGTTTCTGCCTATGCCTGTTGTTAAGTTTGCCTGGGAAAAATGGCCCCTTCTCTTGTTTTCTTTCCATGCGGGACTGCTCCCCTGCCAGCATCTGTATGCCAGGTAACTGATGCACCAGGAGGGGAGAGGGCCATGGAAGATTCCCTCAGGCTCTGAAGTCACTTCCTCTCCCTCTGAGGTCACTTCCTGGACTGCCCTGGTTATGCCGTCTTCAAACTGTGAGAGGTTCTCAGGCTCTGAAGTCATGTCCAAACCTGCTGTAGTCACGCCTCCTCTCCACCCCCTCCCTTCATAAACCCCAGTCTCGCTATGAGTCTGTCTCTGCACATTCCATCTCATGCAGGGCTGGCTGGTTTTGTTTTTCCCTTCCCCTCCCCTCCTTTTCCATTCCCCCGCATCCCTTGCACCCCATGCACCTTCTATCTGGTGCAGCCCCTGCATGCCTCCATCTTATGCAGGTAGGCAGAATGCTTCCTCCCCCCCCCCCCCCCCCCGCCCAAACTCTTTTCTGTCTGAATGACTGAGTGGCAGTCTCCTTCTGGTTGACCTTACACCTGTGAGTTCTCGGGTTTCTCCTACTCTTTCTTGCAGTAATTGCAACATTTCAGGTCTGACATTGAGGTCTTTGATTCACTTTGAGTTGCTATTTGTGTATGGTGACAAACAGAGATTCTGTAGTTCTGAATCTGCCTACTTGTTAAAAATCTATTTGTAATCCTGAAATCAGTGCTACTCCGGATGTTTTGGGGCTCATTCATGGAAGTGCAGGCTGCCAAAAGATTTGAGTCATCTAATGTGCTCATTCCCCCAGTGTGCACCTTCCCAGCTGAGGCTGAACACAGTGACACGCTGCTTTCTTGTTTCAAACCCTCATACTGCCCATGACTGCTCTTTTCAGGATCTATTTAGTGTCACATTTTTCACATTTTGTGCTCTTCATCAGTGATCTGATGTTTCAAATGGCCATCAAGGGCAGTACTGAAGTTACAGAAGTGTTGTCTGATGCTCCAATGCCCCAGAAATTGATGATGTGCCTCTCACAAAACATGTGTGTTTTCAATAAATGGTGTTCAGGCATGAGTTTCAGAGCTATAGGCCAGGAGCTCTAAGTTTATGAGTCAGCAAAAATATGAAGCAAAATATCTCAAAGCTGAAACAAGATTAAGATTATGTTGACTGGTTATGTATTACTGTGATCAAAGACTTAGAGGAACCTAGCCCTATATTCACTCTAGGAACGATGGAATCGGTTGATTCAGTGCTTGCAATTGTAGGGACCTCTGAAGCTAGCTGTAAGACCTGGGAAGAGTTAAGAAGTTGGAAGGCTGCCTTGTCAGCACTCAGAAGGCTGAGAACTGGACCCTGGAAAAGTTAAAAACACCTAGCTCTGGAAAAGGTTAAGAGACTGGAAGGCTGCCTCCTTAGAGGCAAGTCTGGAAGGTCTGAGAGCTGGACCTTGAAAGACAGATAAAGTAAATACATGTTTGAATTATGTCTGGGTTGCAGTCTTCACCCCCCAAACAATAAGGGAGCCAGTTATTTACATAAACTCTCTTTCATCTCTATGATTGCAATAATATTATATAGATGCCTTGTTTTCTGCTCATAATTATACTAACCTTCCATGTATTAAGCTAAATACGCTTGCTTATGAGAACTCAAGATGCAAGAACCTTGACCCTCTGGTCCCTAATTGTTCCTCTCTCTCTCTCTCTCTCTCTCTCTCTCTGTCTTTTCTCATTTCTTCAGTTCCAGTATCCCTTTGTGCTGTTCCAGGTTTGTGAAAGCAACAGCAATGACTTTATAGAAGATAACTACTATGAATAATGAGAACTAATCATATTTGTTCTTCTACCTAATGTGTTGATGTGGCTTGACTCCATCAGGTACCAAAAGCTACTGATCTGATCAGCGTAACTTCTCTGGAGTTATACTTACTGGTCTTGGTTTTGGTTTTTCGAGGGGAAGTTGCATGTTGGCTATTAAACCCAGGGTCTTAGCTGGGTGCCCGAGGGTCATGCCTGTAATCCTAGCTCCTAAGGAGGCTGAGATCTGAAGATCACGGTTCAAATCCAGCCTGGGGAAGGAAACTCCATGAGACTCTTATCTCCAATAAACCACTCAGAAAACTAGAAGTGGTGCTGTGGCTCAAGTGGAAGCGTGCTAGCCTTGAGCTGAAGAGCTGAGGGACAGCGCCCAGGCCCAGAGTTCAAGCCCCACAACCAACCAAAAAATAAATAAATAAACCCAGGGTCTTGCATAGGCTAGATAAATGCTTTACCACTGAGCTAAGCCCCCAGCTCTTGTCTCAATAATTTGGTAGCACACTCCTTTCTGTTCTGATAGGCCTAGGGATGGTAATCAATCCCTACTGCTCCTAGCCCAGGATTCTTAACTAAACTTCTTTCTCACTCCTTTGAAGGGGACAATCTGTTTCCTGCCAGAATCCTAATACTGACAGTTGATGGGAAAGCTCAACTAATTGTTTTGTTACACCTAAATTACTGACAAATGCATGAGCCTTTCTCTTCCCCAGTGAATCTTTACACTTGTTCCTCCTTTTGCTCTACTGGAGGATGGACAACCCTGACCCTAGGGGGGGATGTGGTTCAGGGTAGCAACAGTTAACGCTCCGGAAGTTTATTAGAAATGCAAATTAGGACTAGGAATATGGCTTAGTGGTAGAGTGCTTGCCTAGCATACATGAAGCCCTGGGTTCAAGTCCTCAAAACCCACAAAACAGAAAGAAACAGAAGTGGTAGAGTGATAGCATTAAGCAAAAGCAGCTCAGGGGCAGTGCCCAGGCCCTGAGTTCGAGTCTCTGGACTGGAAAAAAAATAGAAATGCAAATTAGCATCCTAGATCTGTTATAGCTGAAATCTCTGGAGATGAAGCCATAGCATCTGTATTTTCATAAGTCTTCAAGTTATTCTGTGGGTATCAAGTTTGAGAACCACTTCTTGGAGAATTGGGGATGTGGTAGAGGGAGCAGAGGAGCAAAGCATCCACTCTGGACCCTTGTCAGGGCCTCTGACTCCCACCTACCTAGCTTTCCACCTTTTCCTGGTCCTTATTTCTCCAGGTTGAGACACAGGAAGACATACAATGTGGAATGAGGAATTCCTTTTTTTTTTTTTTTTAAATTATCTTTAACTGGGAGAGTACAAGGGAAGGGGTGACATTGCCCAATAGAGAAATGTACTCTTTACCTGACTTATATAACTGTAACCCCCCTCTATATTTTATAACCTTTATAATAACAATTACATTTTAAAAAATTATCTTTAAGTAGTTGTATAAAGGAGTTACCATTCAACAAATCAGTCTATGCCTTACCTAGGTCTGGTTGTTGTTTTTTTTGTTGTTTGTTTTTTGGGGGGCGGGGAGCTGGCCAACACAGCATGATGCCTGACACAATAAGCATGGCAGTTTGGAAGTTCTGGTCTCTCTAAGAAAAGGCACAGAACGAGAGGAAAGATAAGCTGTGTGGTAATGGAGATTAGGACGCACTAGCCCACAACATTACCATTTGGGCATATTGATTATTGAGAGCCAAAGCCACTTGAGAAACAACAGGCAAAGATGAGTTGTTTCCCCTCTAACCCTTCTGCCTAAACATAGGAGATAAACCTCCTAAGAAGAGGGCATAAATTTCCACCCTTTGTGAGGAGAGCAACCCTCATCACCAGAGCCCAAGAGTTGGCTTTGAGTTGCGTCTACATCAACAGTTCTACTGTAAGGAGCCTTCCATTCCTCTTCCCATGTATTTCTAAGGCAACTGCCTACAATTTACCACCCTTAGAAGCCATTTATCTAGTTACTTCTTCACAGTTTATCACTACTTCTATGGATTTATACTTTCTGAAAATCTTCATGTATTTAGAAATATTAATATCATACAATTGATGCCTCTTCTGTAAATCTGCCTTTTGTCTGTTTCAGTCTCTTGCCGCATCCCTACATCATAGAGGACAGAGGAAAAAGGTTTCCCTCTCCCTAAAAGTGAGAGAACCACTGGTGGTGAATGCTGGATCTGACTAGCACCATCTTGGCCATGTGGTGGATGATGGGAAATTGGGTTTAACTGGCGCCATCTTGTCTTCATGGTGGAGGCAGGGAAGTCCCACCTCCCAGATGATGGGCGTGCCTGATTTCCTAGAGGCAAAGGCAGGGACTTGGACAATAGGCTACTGGACCTGTCAGTCTTTGATTGTGGACTCTCAAGCTCCCTGTGACCCTGTCCCCTGACCTGAGCCTATTTAGGCCAAGACCAGCCCAGGTGCAGGGACACCATGCCACTTGTCTTCCGTCTGCCAGTGTCCTGTCTCCTGGCTGGCTCTTCTCCAGACACCATGGCGCCTCAGTTCAGCTCTCCATTGGAACGGATCTGGTTTGTTGGTAATGTTTTCCTGCTCTTTCCTCTCCTGCTATCATGGCTCAGTTTTCTGACAGTGTTAAGTGCGTTTGTGGGGCTATTGGTCTTTCAGACAATAGTCCACGATGCAGATACCAGCCTTCCAAAAGACTCTCAATTCAACTTCTCAAAATGTGGCTTCTCTGTATCTTGGCAACAGGTGAGATGGCACTGTGGCTTTCAAAGGGGAGAGGATCTTTTCTCTTTCTTTTTTGGTCTGAGAGGAGACTCAAACTCCTGAACTGATGCTTTAGATCACTGGCTGATGCTTTACAGGATCCATGCCTCCAAATCCAAAAGGATTTTATTTAGTGTGGCAAATAGGATTCCATTAATTATACATTTTATTTTCATCTCTCTTTTTGGCAATACTGTGATTTGAGCTCAGGGTTTTGCACTTTCTAGTTAAGGTTCTACCTCCTGAGTCATGTCTGCAACCCTCTGTTATTAATTTTTCTGTGTTTTCCCTGACTTCAATAGGCAGCTTTTCAAGAATAGCAAATGCAATCATTATATTCAATATGCATTGTGTAAAAAAATCAATCTATGAGCTGGGCACTAGTGGCTCATGCCTGTAATCCTAACTACTTAGGAGGCTGAAAGCTGAGGATCACCATTTGAAGCCAGCCCAGGCAGGAAAGTCTATCAGACTCTTATCTCCAATTAACCACCAGAAAACTGAAAGTAGACCTGTGGCTCAAAGTGGGAGAACACTAGCCTTGAGCAAAAGAGTTCAGAGACAGTGCCCAGGCCCTCAGTTCAAGCCCTATGATCGACAAAACTTTAAAAAATGGAAAATCAAACTGAGTAACTTAGGGTAGTAATGAAAATGGGGAAATGATGGGAGAGGTGACACCGATCAAGAGGTATTATATTCATAATCTGACTTATAGAATCAAATCTTTTTGTATAAGTACATCATCATCATCATCAGATCAACCTCTAGACTCCAGGTAGTTTCTGGTTCCCAGAGGACTTGGTTCAAGTCTTGGCATATAAATTATTACTTTGTAATAAACCACATGTGTTCCATCTAGAATGCTTTGTTAAATAAAGCCTGTATCTTGGTCAAAAACAAAACGAACAAAAAAAAATTAAGGCAGCTTTGAAGCAGCTCATTAAGATATATATCATGGAAAGTTAAAAAAAGATATTCCTAGGACTTGAAAGTTGTTTACTTAAAACATTTAAAAACATTAGATTCTTCACTGATAAGTTAACAACTAAGAAGTACAAATGTTTAAACATATCAAACTCTCTATTCTTTACATATGCTAGAAATAACATCTAAAGTAAAAGCTTAAAGAAACTAATGCTGGGCATTAGTGGCTTGTGCCTGCAATCCTAGCTACACAGGAGGCTAAGATCTGAGGATTGTGATTCAAAGCCAGCCAGGCAGGAAAGTCTGTGAGACTCTTATCTCCAAGAAATTACTCAGAAAAGGCCAGAAGTGGTACTGTGGTTCAAGTGGTAGAGCACTAGCTGAACACAAAGAAGCTCAGTGATAGCACTCAGGCCCTGAGTTAAGCCCTAGGGCTGGCAAAAAGGAAAAAAAAAAAGAAACAAACAAACTACTAGATTAGCCTTAATCTTCAGTTTTTTCTATAATGCAATTTGTATTTTTAAAAATATAATACTCATGCTCACCCACTAGGATAGAGAGGCTGTCATTCTTCCATCAGCCTAGCTGAATACTAATGTCAAGGACAGACTAATGTAACTTTAGACTGCCAGATATTCCTAGTACTAATATACCAGAAGATGGTTTAGAAAGTAAAAAGAATGTTGGAAAACTTTCTTAAAGTCTAATTTGACATCACTCATATTGTCAAGAGATTTACCTCCATTTTATCATTGTTTTACAACAAAACCTCTAGTTTTCCTACATACAATTCCAATATTCTTTCTTTTGTCCTCTATATTATTAAATATATAGCTTGTCTTTTTTAAAAAAAAAGTAAAAATAAGCTAATGTATTTGTCATAGAAATTTAGTTAGCAGCTCACAGCTGAGCATCATTTGTGTTGCTTAGGTAAATGTAAAAACTATTAATTGTTGTCAATGTGATCTACAATTTACCTTTTACTTTGAAACGTGAGCTTTTCCATTTGTAAAATTATTTTAAAAATTTGTTTCTATGAAGAAATGAGATTTTTCTTTCCAAAAAAAGGCTTACTGGATCACTGAAAAAGTTGCCCTAGGACTGGGAAGTTGGCTCAGTGGTAGAGTGCTTGCCTTGCATGCCTGAGGCCCTGGGTTCGATTCCTCAGCACCACATAAGCAGAAAAAAAAAGCTGGAAGTGGCGCTGTGGCTCAAGTGGTAGAGCGCTAGCCTTGAGCTGAAGAGCTGAGGAGCAGCGCCCAGGCCCAGAGTTCAAGTCCCATGACCGGACTGCCCCCCCCCAAAAAAAGTTGCCCTAATTTTGAGAAAGAGAGAGAGACAGAGAAAGAGAAAGAGAGAGAGAGAGAGAGAGAGAGAGTGAACTGGTACTGGGCCTTGAACTCAGGTCCTAGACAGTGTCCTTCAGCTTTTTTCACTGGAGCCTGGCACTCTGCCACCTGAGCTCATAGTCACTTTTCTAGCTTTTTGGTGGTTAATTGGAGGTAAGAGTTTCTGGACTTTCCTGCCCAGGCTGGCTTGAAAATACGATTCTCAGATCAGCCTCCTGAGTATCTAGAATTTACAGGCATTAGCCACCAGCACCTAGCTCCTTACTTTGTTTATAGACTATGTTATACCATTTTTTCAGGTAATATTTTTTTTGTAAATCATTTTACATTCAGTATTACAATATTTTGCTTAAAAATTTTTTGAGGGGCTGGGAAGGTGGCTCAAGTGGTAGAGCACTAGCCTTGAGCTGAAGAGCTGAGGGACAGCGCCCAGGCCCAGAGTTCAGGCCCCACGACTGGACCCCCCCAAAATTTTTTTTTTGAAAAAGACACTTTTTTATTTTTTTTGGGTCCGGTCTTGGGGCCTGAACCCTGGGCCTGGGCGCTGTCCCTCAGCTCTTCAGCTCAAGGCTAGCGCTCTACCACTTGAGCCACAGCGCCACTTCCGGGTTTTTTCTATGTGGTGCTGAGGAATTGAACCCAGGGCCTCATGCATGCAAGGCAAGCACTCTACCACTGAGCCACCTTCCCAGCCCCACACTCCTTCTTGGAATGTGACTCTCCCCCCAATTCCTGTAGTCCACGTAACAACTTCATAACACCCCTTCTTGGAACCGACCCTACCCCCAAGTTCCCATAATCTAACTAATGTGGCCCATGTGACTGTCCCCTAAAATTCTGTTTAAATTCAGCATACACCTCTCCAAGGCTGCTGCCTCCATTCCTGCTTGGAGCAGCCTAACAGGTCTGCCCTCCAATAAAGCCTTGAGATCCTATCAGTCGCTCTTACTTGCCTCTCACTTCTTACATCCTGGTGCTGAAATCGGGGAGGAGTGGTCTGGGACAATTCCCCCATAGGGGTTGATTCCTCCCCTTCCCCCCCCTCCTACTCCCCAGACCTCCTCAGAGCAAGCAACCTTTACTCTCCTCTGTCAGCTCTTTCAGACTTCTGCATGCCTCACGATTGGATCCTTAAGGGTGACCATTGACCTCCTGTGTCTATGAGCCTCCCTGCCTACTTTTGTTTCCTTCTGGGAAGACCAGGCACCTGGCCAGGGAACGCTCCTGCGACGTTGTCTCACTGGTTGACAACCCTTTGAGGTATTGTCCTATCTACTAGAAGTTCTTCTGTACTGCTGGGGACACCCAGAGTGACAGAAAATTCCTCTACCAGGATCTCGGTTGCCACCCTCTGCCTAAAATGAGTATCTCTCAATCTAAATTGTCTAAATTGGGGCTGTCTCTTGGCTAATTTCCCTGAACCGGGTCTCTGAGACATTACTAAACCCAACAAACTCATTTTCTATTGTAATGTGGCATGGCCTCAATACCAATTGGACAGTGAGTCTAGATGGCCTGAAAATGGTACCTTTGTCTTTAGTATCCTCATAGACCTGGATAACTTGTCACCGAAATGGCAAGGCTGGAGAAATTCCTTCTGCCCGGGTTTTTTTTCTATCTCTGATCTCCACCCTCTCTTCGTCAATCCTGTAGCGCTCCTCAGATCCTTTTAGCTCATTCACAACCTAAACTTTCTTGTGCCCCTCTCCACAACCAGACTAGCCATTCGACCCTGCTGACCACTGCCCTCCTCCACATTCCCTTCCCAACCCCACTTCTCAGTCTTCTTCTCCCTCCCCACCAGCCTATCAACAGGCACCTTCCTCTATCCCTCCCTCCACCCCTCACCGCCTCTCTCTCCACCTCTCACCCATTCTTGCACTATCCATCAATCATCCACTGTGGCTAGCTCACCTTTTTCCTCTTCAGGAGGTGGCCAGCTCTGAAGGCATTGTTTGTATTCACATTCCTTTCTCTCTCTCTGATCTGTCACAGGTAGAAAAATGTTTGGGCTCTTTCAAACTGACCCAGATACCTATATTAAGGAGCTTAAATACCTTATTCAGTCCTATGACCTTACCTGCCATGACCTCTTTGTGATCCTTACTTCTACTCTTACCCCTGGAAGATCGGGAGCGAGCCTGGGTGGAGACACAGCATGAAGGGATGAAATACACGCCCAAAATAATAATTAAAAAAAATGTGTTGGTCATGAAGCTGTCTCTCGCTCTGACCCAGGATGTAACTACTGGCTTGATCATCCCTACTGGCTCTTAGGGACTACATGGTCTTCTACATCCTCCATGGCCTTGCAAAGACTGCCCACAAGTCTGTCAACTGTGACAAATTGAGAGAAGTAATTCAGCATCCCAATGAGACTCCCAGTGAAATTTTGAGCCATCTGGCAGATGCCCTGCACCAGTTCACCCACATTGACCCATCTACTCCACTGGGCACTGCTCTCTTCCATTCTCATTTTATGTCTCAGTCCTCCCCCAAAGCCAGGAAAATTTTTAAAAACCTTGAGGACAACTCAGAGGCCCGGGGAGGGAGCCGTCGGGGCACGGCGAGCCGCGAGGGCGTGGGATGCGCAGCCTGGCGGGCATGGGGAAGCGGGGGAACCAGGGCGAGGCGACGGCGGGCGAGCGCGAGGCGGCGATGCCCACCTTCCGCTGGGAGGAGATCCAGAGGCACAACCTGCGCACCGACAAGTGGCTGGTGGTGGACCGCAAGGTCTACAACGTCACCGCGTGGGCCAAGCGGCCCCCGGGGGGCCATCGAGCACTACGCGGGCGGGCGGGCGGGCGAGGATGCCACGGATGCCTTCCGTGCCTTCCACCCTGACCTTGACTTCCTGAGCAAGTTCCTGAAGCCCTTGCTGATTGGTGAGCTGGCCCCAGAGGAGGCCAGCCTGGACCGTGGCCAGAGTGTTCAGATCACCGAGGACTTCCGGGCCCTGAAGAGAACGGCCGGGGACATGAACTTGTTCAAGACCAACCACTTCTTCTTCTTCCTCTTGGGGCACATCATTGTCATGGAGATGATCGCATGGCTCATCCTTCATTACTTTGGCAATGGCTAGATTCCTACCCTCATCACGGCCTTTGTCCTTGCTACCTCTCAGGCTCAAGCTGGATGGCTTCAACACGATGACGGCCACCTTTCTGTCTACAAGAAGTCCAAGTGGAACCACGTTGCCCACAAGTTTGTCATTGGCCACTTACAGGGTGCCTCCGCCAACTGGTGGAACCATCGCCATTTCCAGCACCACGCCAAACCCAACATCTTCCACAAGGACCCGGATGTGAAGATGCTCCACGTGTTTGTCATGGGCGAATGGCAGCCCCTCGAGGTTATGAGTAGGACGCATGATGATCCGTGTCACCCTCTGGCCCTTCCCTCAAGTCATGTAATTCAACAACTACATTTGCTCACCCTTGTTTCTCCATTTGTGTGCCCCTAAGAGTTTTTATATTGTTTCCTTTACAAAAATAAAAGAATAAGTACATATGCAAAAAAAAAAAAAAGCTTGAGGACAGCCCCAACATCCTTCAGTGGGAACTCCTCAATACTGCGTGGGGTTTTTTGTCTGTTTCTGTCGGTCGTGGGGCTTGAACTCTGGGTCTGGGCTTTGTCCTTCAGCTCTTCAGCTCTACTTCAGCTCTACCACTTGAGCTACAGCACCACTTTCGGCTTTTTCTGCCTATGTGGTGCTGAGGAATCGAACCCAGGGCCTCATGCATGCAAGGCAAGCGCTCTACCACTGAGCCACCTTCCCAGCCTCTACTTTGTACCTTTCAAGGCTCCCAGTGCACCTATCCCTTTTTAGTTGTGTCACATTGCCACATGCCCCTTTTGGGCCATGATATTCTGTCCAAATTCAAGGCTACACTCACATTCTTTCCCACTGTAACTCTCTTCCCCGCCCATAGCATCTCCAGCTGGCTCCTGGATATAAAGCCCCTTTCCCTTCCTCAGAAGTAAACCCTGCACTGTGGGATGTTATAACCCCCACTATAGCTACTCACCTTATGCCAGTTCTGGTCTCTCTTCACAGCTCATCTCAACTTTCCTTCTACCCCATAATACCCTATTGCTCTTAAACATCTAAGGGGCCTCAAGCCCATCATTACCAGGCTTCTCTCCTCAGGACTTTTCTGACTCACCAACTCTCCCTATAACACTCCTCTCCTTCCTGTAATTAAATCTGATGGCTCCCATCGCCTTGTTCAGAATCTACACCTTGTCAACGCAGCTGTTCTTATTCACCTGGTGGTCCCCAGTCTCTATACCCTTTTATCCACCATTCCCCCCCCACAAACCCAGTACTTTTCCGTTCTAGACCCTAAAGATGCTTTCTTCACTGCTCCCATTCACACTCAATGTCAAGACCTTTTTGCCTTCACCAGGACAGATCCAGACACCCATCACTCCCAACAGCTCACCTGGACAGTCCTCCCTCCAGGGTTTCAAGACAGTCCACATTTCTTTGGCCAAATTTGTCTCCAAGTTTTCTCATCCAGTATGTGGATGATCTTCTCCTCTGTAGCCCTTCTCTCCAACACTCAACTACTAATACCATTTGTCTCCTTACCTGTCTGGCCCACCATGGGTATTATGTTTCCCCCAAAAAGGCCCAAATCTCTTTACAATTTGTTACCTTCCTGGGAGTCTGCCTCACTCCCACCATCCATTCTATTATGACAAACCACAAGTCCCTTCTTTCTAGCCTCCCCACCCCAACTTCTAAATCAGAGCTTCTTTCCTTCTTGGGGCTGGCAGGTTACCTTCATCTGTGGATTCTCAATGTTTCCCTCCTTGCCACGCTCCTCTATGAGGCATCAGGGGGTGACCTTTCTGAACCCTTAGACTCTACAAAACCTATTTCAGCATCCTTCCACACCCTCAGCCTGGCCCTCATTCTGCCTAACCTGTCATTACCTATTATTTTCTATGTGACAGAGTCATGAGTCATGTTGGGGTTCTGGGGCAGGAGGTTTTGGGTACCTTTGCCCCACTGGCATATCTGTCCCAACAACTGGATATAGCCACCAAAGGGTGGGCGCCTTGTGTCTGGGCCCGGGCAGCAGCAGCAGTGCTAGCCACTGACAGCTCCAAACTCCCGTTTGGCCAGCAGACTGACATCCACTCCCTGCGCCACCTTCAGGACATCCTGTCACATAGAGCCACCTCTACTCTCACACCTTCCAAACTACAACTATTTCATCTCATCTTTATTGAAAATTCCCAATACTCATTTCCAACTTGCCCTCCCCTAAATCCTGCTGCCTTACTGCCGATCGATGGCCTTTCCTCTACTCACAATTGCTGGGGGGCCCTTGATCTCTTTCTTTCTCCTTTTCCTCACATTCATTCCCAACCCATCTCTGAGCCTCACCATATTTGGTTCATTGACAGTAGTGCTACAGCCCTTTCTCACCCTCCTCAGGGTGTTTTTTTCAATCAGGCTATGCTATCGTGGATGATACCACAGTAACTGAAGCTAAACCTCAGCCCTCTTTACACTACTTCTCAACAGGCTGAACGTATTGCTCTTACTCAGGCCCTCACACTAGCACAGGGAAAAAGGGTTAACATCTACACCGACTCAAAGTATGCCTTCCTATGCTCCACTCTTGTGCAGCCATCTGGCAGGAACGAGGATTTTTGACTACTCAAGGAGGCTCCATTAAAAAAGAATACCTCATTAAATCTCTCCTGGAAGCAGCCCAACTACCTTCCCAGGCTGCCGTCCTCCGTTGCAAAGGACATCAAGTCCCCACTGATTGTATTACCAAGGGAAACAATTTTGCAGATGGACGACCAAACTGGCAGCCCAGTCTGTGCCCACACCCACATCCTCTCTAGCTCCCTAACTTCTTGCTTTTCCAACTCTTCTTCCTACATACTCTCCTAAGGAACATCATGATCTCACTGCCCAGGGAGCAACTATGTCAGAGGGCTGGTTCATTCTTTGTTTTTGTCAGTTGTGGGACTTGAACTCCCGGCCTGGGAACTGTCCCTTAGCTCTTCAGCTCAAGGCTAGTGCTCTACCAGTTGAGCCACAGTGCCACTTCTGACTTTTTCTGCTTATGTGGTGCTTAGGAATGGAACCCAGGGACTCATGCATACAAGGCAAGCGCTCTACCACTGAGCCACTTTCTCAGCTCCTGGTTCATTCTTAATGGGTTGTATGTCCTCCCTGACTTCTAGACCCAAACATTTCTTACTGACATTCACAACTCATTCCACATATCCTTTAAACCTCTACTTAACTTACTTGACACAATCTACACTCATCCCCACTAGTCTACAATCTATTATCCGCACTTGTCCCCTTTGCTAAAAATGCTCCAATCAGGGGGGACTTCACGTTTACTCCTTCCTTACCTATCAAGCCCAAGGCCATGCCAGGACAGGACTGAACATTCGATTTAACACATATACCTCCACACAAAAAGGGCTGGGAAGGCGGCTCAGTGGTAGAGCTCTTGCCTTACATGCTCAAGGCCCTGGGTTCGATTCCTCAGCACCACATAAGCAAAAAGAAAAAAGCAGGAAGTGGCGCTGGGGCTCAAGTGGTAGAGTGCTAGCCTTGAGCTGAAGAGTTGAGAGACAGCACCCAGGCCCAGAGTTCAGGCCCACGACTGGACCCTCAAAAAAAAAAATCAAATACCTCCTCACAATGGTAGACACCTTCTCAGGATGGATTGAGGTATTCCCCACTATGACAGAAGATCTTCCACTGTTGCCACTATTTTATCCTCAGAAATCATTTCCTGTTTTGGTGTTCCCACTTCTCTCCAGTCTGATAATGGCCCTGGCTTTGTTTCAAGGATCACTCGGTTCACAATGGAGGCCTTCCAATTTAAATGGAACTTTCACATCCGCTGCTGCCCTCAGTCTTCTGGTAAGGTAGAAAAGGCCAATCACATGATTAAAACTCATATTACTGAGCTCTCCTCTGAACTCCATCTACCCTGGACTCAACTTTCATCTCTCGCCCTCACTTGCATTAGGGCAGTGCCCCATCGACCCTCTGACCTTAACCCTTTGAGCTAACGTATGCCCGCCTCTTTTTACTCCCTACCTCTACCCTGTCTTCAGATTCCAATCCTCTAACTTCATACCTTCCTACCTTCCTGCTCTATAGACAACTCCTCCGGGAACAAGCAGACTCCTTCTTACCCCAGTCTGTTCCTACCATTCCAACTGGCCTTAAGATTCACCCAGGCGAAAGGGTCCTCCTTAAAACTCACTCTCCCAAGCCCCTACACCCAAAATGAGCGGGTCTTTCCACAGTTTCCCTAACCACTCCTACTGCCGTAAAACTCTTGGAAAAGTCCTCCTGAAATCACCTCTCTCTAATTCCTTCCATGAGTCACCTTCTCCCTTCTCACACCCCTACAACTCTCTCACCCTTCTCCTACTCTTCCACTATTCTGTCCCCAACTATCTCCTCTTCCACACTACTTTCTATTCAGTCACCTAGAGATTCCAATCTTTCTCCTCTTCTCCCACAGACCAGTTGCCAGCAACCACCGTGAATACACAATAGCCAACCAGCCATGCCAGTTACCACCCTCTGACTCAGACTTGTTCTCTTCTCTTCCCCTTTTCTTCCCCTCTCAAGGAACAGCAGACAAGCTCTCTTCCCTGGTCCCTAGGCTTGGAAAGATCCCTCAACCTCACTTTCTCTCTCTTAAAATCATAAAATTCCTCCTATGCTGATGGGTGCTGGCTTTGTTTGTCCAACTCTTCTTCTACCTACTCTACCCTCCCTGTTCCCCTCAATGCCTCTCTTACCCATTTGCCTAGCCTATTCTGAAGTTAAAGGCTCCCCCTTCTTTGTTCAATCTAATACCTATCTCCAATCCTACCCCTCTTCCAGGGAAGGGCAGGTTACCTGGCTTTATTCCACCTATCTTAACTCCCTCCATTACTTTAAACTTAATTCTATCCCCATCTTTGGACCCATTATCCGTAATACTTCTTCTTTTTTTGGGGGGGGGTCCAGTCGCAGGGCCTGAACTCTGGGCCTGGGCGCTGTCCCTCAGCTCTTCAGCTGAAGACTAGCGCTCTACCACTTGAGCCACAGCGCCACTTCCGGCATTTTTCTTTTTGCTTATGTGGTGCTGAGGAATTGAACCCAGGGCCTCAGGCATGCAAGGCAAGCACTCTACCACTGAGCCACCTTCCCAGCCCCCGTAATACTTCTTTACTGGCCCCAGCAGCCCTCTGCTTCTCCTCCCCTCCTACCCCTTTTGCTACCCTGGTAGGAATCCTGCCTCCATACCTCTGCAACCACACTATTTCTAATGACCACCCCTCAGATCATCAAATCACCCAAGTAGATTATGCTGTGTCCCTGGAGGTCAATGGCAAGTTTTTACAAGCTGTCCACTTCACCGGGCACCCCCACCCGCCATCCCCAATTAATGTACCTGGCCTAGGCTGCTCATGGCCATTAGACAATTCTTACCATCTTTCCCCTTGGCTAACTAACTCCATACTCTACTACCAGTGTCTCCAATCTTCCTTCTACTCCAGTTCACTTACCCTTCTCCCAGGCATTGCTCTGGCCTCCTCATGCTCTGTGTGGAGTGCTGAGCCTGCAGGACAAAGTATCTATACTTTACTCCATTTGTTCTCTTTTCACATGCCCTGTGCTTGCCTGGAAATGGCTCGTTTTTTTTCTCTGCATCTCAACTTCCTATCTATGCTTGCCTATCAACTGGACCCTTGTTTATCTTTCACCCTCAGTCTTTTTGGCCCCTACAGATGCCTCATTGCTTGTCCCATCCACACTCCCTTTCTTTCAATCCCACCTCTCCAGTGGTGCTGACAAGCTGTCCAGCTGGTACCTCTTCTGGAAGAACTGGGGATAATGGCAGGCATTGGATTGGCATGGGGGGTTGGCTATATATCTCTTACCTATTACAAGACCCTCTCTATTGAGCTTCGA
Organism: Dipodomys ordii; assembly: GCF_000151885.1. Taxonomy (NCBI): domain Eukaryota; kingdom Metazoa; phylum Chordata; class Mammalia; order Rodentia; family Heteromyidae; genus Dipodomys; species Dipodomys ordii. The sequence goes on along the minus strand of NW_012267309.1, from coordinate 3,631,099 downwards.
GACTCTCTCCAGGAAATCACCCAACAATTATCTGAGGTACAAGACTAATTGGATTATTTAGAGGGCATGGTTTTCCAGAACAGACAAGGGCTAGACTTTTTTGCAGAAAAAGGTGGTCTGTCCTTAGAGGAGGAATGCTGCTTCTCTCATAACAAATCTGGCCTGGTGAAGGAAGGGGGCTAAAAGACTGCTAGACAGAACACAAAAAAATGATAATCAACTACAATCACAGTCCCTTTTCAGTTCTGTATGGGGGTCTTTTCTCCCATGGATCCTACCATTCACGGGACCCCTACTGCTCCTTATCCTGGCTCTTCTTTTTGGACCCTGTCTGTTCAAGTGTGCCAGCAATTTCTTACAGCAATGAAAAGAAGCCTTCACCAACCATGTAGAACTTTACATGGCAGGATAGCAGATACCGAAAAAGGACAGCCCTCAGGACCCCCTATACACCTTCTCATGCTTGAACCTGATGGCCCCGACCAGCAGGAAGCAGCTAGAGAATGTCCCGCTGACCCTCTTACTTTTAAACCTTTACATAAAAAAGACAGGAATCTAAGGTCTCAGAGTCAGCTTGCCAATGATTAAGTCCCCACTGTGTCCCGACTTGTTCACAAAAATCTGTTACTATTTCCTGATACTATTTCCAGTGTGATGTACAAATTCCCATCCTGGTTGCAACAATCTTCTCGGAATGTGTTTCTCCCCCCCAATTCCTGTAGTCCATGTCACACCGTTATAAAACCTCTAGTCTATGTAATGTGACCCATGTGACTGCCCATATAACCCATGTGACTGTCTCTAATGGAGAGCTGAACTGGGATGCATGGTGACCAGAGATGAGTCAGGAGGCAGGAAATAGGAAGTGAACATGGAGGCTCGTGGCATGGTATAATGGCACCTATGCTCCTCCAGGCCTAAACAGGGACAGGGCAGGGGGCAGGGTCACAGAAAATTCCTAGTCCCAGGACCTAGACTGACAGGTTCAGTAACCTATCAGCTAAGTGCCCTCCCCAGCCTCCAGGGATCCAGGCATGTCCATTGCCTGGGAACTGGCATGAAGACAAGATGCCAGACCCTACCATTTACCATGTGGCCAATATAGCACCAGCCAGACCTGACCTCCTTACTTCAAAACAGACAAGCAGAAGGGCCGGGAAACACTTTAATAGATTGTGGGTGCTCTGACAGGGAGATAGAGGCACACAATGGGTGCGCGCACATGCGCATGCACGCACACACACACACGCACACGCACACACAGCTCCTTGGGCTGTTGGGATATTTATATGGTAAGGTGGGGGGGGGGTGGCAGTCCTGGCTTCTACATTATATAAAGATAGGTGTACCAGGTAAGAATGCATCCTGCCATAAAACAGATCCTTATCCTTGAGACAAGGGGTGCCCTGTTATCTGCATTTTGGGGCAGGAGGTGGCTTAAGATTGGGGACGCATTTTTCTCAGGAAGGCATACATCCTCTCAGACAAGTGCTAATTCTTGGGGTAAGGAATGCATCCCTCAGGATGCATTGTTGTCTGCCTTTGAAGTAACACTGGCACTTCCATGTTTCTAAATACCATATTTCTAAGTTGCTTTCACCAGGTGTCAGTTTCCTTGTTATCCTGTTTCATTTTCCCCTAAAATGACTTTTGTTCCCTTAATCTTAAGTGAAGTATATGAAGGAATATCTCCTGTATTTGCTGTAAGCTGACCATATTTCATTTTCCCTAGTTACCGGCTTCATTTCCTCTAAAATGACTTTGTTCCCTTATCTTAAGGGAAGTATATGGATAAGTTTTAAGCTTGAGTTTTTGAATTCCTGGCAGTCATTCACCACGTCTCATTTTCCCTAGACTATCTTGCCTCAAAATCACACTATGTGCTCCGATAAGAAAAGTACACAGAGCCAGGCACCAGTGGCTCATGCCTGTCATCAGCCAGAGGCTGGAATCTGAGGATTGTGGTTCAAAGCCAGACCAGACAGTAAAGTCCATGAGACTCTTATCTCCAATTAAGCACCAAAAAAGTCAGGAGTGGAGCTGTGGCTCAACTGGTGGAGTACTAACCTTGAGCAAAAAAGCCTCAAGGACAACATCCAGGCCCTGTATTCAAGTCAAAAAAGGAAGGAAGGAGGAAGGAAGGAAGGAAGGAAGGAAGGAAGGAAGGAAAGAAAGAAGAGAGGGAGGAAAGGAAGGAGGGAGACAGTGGGAAGAAGGAAGGAAAGGACATAGATTGAAGATTGGGTCAGGTGCTGAGGCTCTAGGACTGGCCCAGAGCTACTGGATGACCTGACCAAGTCAGGTCTACTGTCTTCCAGGCCCAGGCTCCTGCTTATAGGATGAAGAGAGGGAAGATTTTCTCTAAGGTCCCTTCTCTCACCCACAGGCTGTGAATGTTAATTGCAAAACTGTGAAACCAGCTGAGTGTTGGAGGCTCACACCTGTAATCCTAGCTACTAAGGAGGCTGAGATCTGAGGATCACGGTTCAAAGCCAGCCCAGGCAGGAAAGTCTGAGACTCTTATATCCAATTAATCACCAGAAAACTGGAAGTGGCTCTGTGGCTCGAGCTGAAAGCTCAGGGACAATGTCCAGACCCAAAGTTCAAGCCCCACAACTGACACAAACAAACAAAAAACCCAAAAAACAAAACTGTGAAACCGAAGTTCTAAGCCACAGGCCCAGCTCTGAGGATTCTAACATGTCAGGTTCCGGCTACTTTCCCAGAGGAAGTAAATAGAAGTGTGGGTGAAAGATCAGGGAAGGATTTTAATCAACACAACTATGTTGGGAATTTAGATGGGATGAAGCATCTAAGTTCATCTTTTGGGGTACTGACATGAGCTTTAGATTCAAATAGAGGAAGAATCGGGGCAGGGGGCAGGAGATGAAACAATTTAACAGTTTGGTCAGATGTGGTCTAGTTGGTTGCCGGGCTTGAACTCTGGGCCTGGGTGCTGTCCCTCAGCTCTTCAGCTCAAGGTGAGAGCTCTATCACTTGAGCCACAACATCACTTCTGGTTTCTGGTCGTTAATTGGAGATAAGAGTCTCAAGGACTTTTCTGCCCAAGCTAGCTTTGAACTGCAGTCCTCAGATCTCAGCCTCCTGAGTAGCTAGGATTGCAGTGTGAGCCACTAGTGCCCAGCTCCTTTCTGTTTTTCAAGGCAATGTGCAGACATCTTTATTTTGAGGTAAACAAACTGACTTTCTTGAAGTGATCATTCCTGCTTAACAGTTTGATCTCATCATGGAATGATCTGAGAAATTGTAGTGTTTCTGAAATTCAAAGGTGACTGAGGCTTTGTACAACAAGATTTTCAGGACGATTCGGGGTTGACAATAGGGCACCATAAAAGCTAGTGATAAGAGGCTGGGAGGGTGGCTCAGTGGTAGAGTGCTTGCCTTGCATGCCTGAGGCCCTGGGTTCGATTCTTCAGCACCACAGAAGCAAAAAGAAAAAAGCCGAAGTGGTGCTGTGGCTCAAGTGGTAGAACGCTAGCCTTGAGCTGAAGAGCTGAGGGACAGCGCCCAGGCCCAGAGTTCAGGCCCCACGACTGGACAACAACAACAACAACAACAAAAAGCTAGTGGTAAAATGCACAATTGCTCCTTGAGTCTCCTGCCATCCAGGACTATGATGAGATAGGTTAGGTAACAGTGATTTTTAGACAAATATTCCTAAAGTAATTAGCATGCCTGTGTATAGAATTAAGCTTAAATCAGACCCAATGTTTTAAGACAAAGGAAATAGATATCTGGGTGCAGGTGGCTCATGCCTTTAAACGTCACTATTCATGAGGCTGAGATCTGTGAATTGAGGTCTGAAGCCAGCCAGTGCAGGGAAGTCCATGAGACTTATCTCCAGTTAAATGAAAGTGGAGCTGTGGCTCAAGCACCATTCTTGAGCAAAAAAAGTTATGGGATAATGCTCAGGCCTGAATTCAAGCCCCAGTACTAACACACACACACACAAAAGAGTACTTTGTTCTATCCTCAAGATAACTCTATGGAATGGCCAAGATAGGTTTTTACTATCTTTTGTTATAGGTGAGGAAACTGAAGCACAAAGGAATGAAATTCCTTCCTTAAAGTCACAATTAGTTGCAGAGCCTGGATTTGAGCCCAGCTCTGCCTGCCACTAAGGGGTCGTGCTCTGCGTTTGGCTGCCTTCCTGCAAGACTGTCTGTTGCCTTGATGTCATAGATGCAGACTGCTATTATTTTCCACCCTCTTCTGCCCCTCACCTCACCTTTAAATCTGTTAGAAAAGCAGAATCTTATGCATGGTGTACTGTCACACACCTGCAATTACAGTACTCAGGAAGCAGAAGTACAGGAATTTCAAGCCTGAGTTATATAATGAGTTTAAGGTCAACCTGGACTATGTGATAAAACTGTGTCTCAAGGGGGAAAATGGCAGAATCTCAGGCTCTGGTGGCTTATGCCTATAATCCTAACTGTTCAGAAGTCTGAAATCTGAGGATCACAGTTCAAAGTCAGACAGGGTAGAAAAGTCTGTGAGACCCTTATCTCCAATTAATCATCAAAAAACTGGAGGTAAAACTGTGGCCCTAGTGGTAGTCTTGAATGAAAAAGCTAAGGGAGAGAGGGCTCAGACTCTGACTTCAAGCACAACAAAATACTCTCAAACAAAATACTCTCAAAAGTTGCCCTATGGGAACAGAAAACAAGAGAAATGTGAGTGGGAGTTTGATGTCAAAGGCTCTGCATGGATGGCCAGACAGAGAGGCCAGCCAGGGGGAATGGCATCTTGTTTCTGTTGGCAGGTAACCCACCTGAGTCACCGGTGGAGATTGGGCACAGCTTGCACACTAGGCAAATCCAGAAGGCCTGCTTGCTGATACTAGCTCTTATTTATGGTAGACCAGCTAAGAAGAATGTGGTATTTGTTGACTGTTATCTCAAACTGATGGCTTCTCCCTGAGAAACAGGACTGACATTTACAGTTTTCTACAAGGCTGAGAAAAGTTAAAAACAAAACAAACCTTCCTATATACAGGCAAAACAAGGAAAAGGGGTGGAGGTCCTATGTTCAATCTTCTAGAAAGTCCTTCTGAGACTGATCCATTGTCTTTTCAGCAGGTCACAAAAAGTATAGAGTAGAGATTTCTCTTTAGCTATTAGGATGATTGGATTTAGTCACTCCTACTGAAAAACTACATCTATCTAAACCTGGGAGAAAAAGCTGAAAGACTATACGAAGGAGAGTTCAGGATTTAGGATGACAGTATTTTCCAAGACAGCGTGTCGTGTGTATGTGTGTGTGTGTGTGTGCGCGCGTGCGTGTGTGCGTGCGTGTGTGTGTGTGTATGTGTGTGTGTGTGTGTGTGTGTCTGGTGGGGGGTGGGAGGGAGTCAAGTTCTGGGCACTGTCCCTAAGTTTCTTTTAGCTCAAGGCTAGCACTCCACTACTTGAGCCACAGTGCCACTTCTGGCTTTTTCTAGTAGTTTATGGGAGATTAGAGTCTCACAGATTTTCCTGCCCCAGCTGGCTTCGAACTGTGATCCTCAGATCTCAGACTTCTGGATAGTCAGGATTACAGGAGTGAGCCACTAGCACCTAGCCAGTGTGTCTAATTTTAAGAAGAAATGTTTTCTCTTTATTTGGGAACTGGTAAGTAGCTTTGAGTTTCACCTCCCAGCAATGTCATGTGTACAGATTTCCCCCCTTCGATTAAAACTCTTTTGATATCAAGATTGGCCTAAGGTACAGAAGGGTTCCTTGTTTTCCACAATTGCAGACCTTATTCTAGGCCTCTGTACTGCCTTCTTCCTTTCCTTCCTCCTCGCAGGAGACATGAGAAGAATAAATACAACCTCTTATAGTTAGGGCTCTCCTAACTCATTGATGGGTCATACAAAATAAACAGCAGTGCTGGAGAGGGGGAAGGGGAATGAGGCATTTGACAAGACTGACTTTTCACCTTCCTAAGCTATCTGACCCATTCTCCCCTAACTCGCAACAAAAGAATCCTACCTATAGTCTGATTTCCATGCACGGAAATATTTTACCTTTGGCAAGCCTGTCCTTCAGGAATTAGAGTGAGGCCTTGAGCAGCCTGTGAGTGGGATTCAATTTACAGACCTGTTTTGTTTGGCAATGGTCCTTTCTTTTATGGTTTCCAAAGGTACAAAGCAAAAGAGTTTCACATGCACTTCTGACTTACTGCCATTTCTAGGGAAAGAAAATAGAAGATCTGGCCACTGTGAGCCCCAAATTCCATAGAGCCATAATTGCTGGTATTGACTTAGGTGGGGCTCAAGGTTGCTTTTCACCTTGATTCTCATCATTCCTGATAACCTTAAGTCAACCTGTTTTATTTTCTTACCTCCTGGCTCTAACCAGGAAATGTTTTGAAACTGCTCTCTTCTACTCTGCTAACCTAATGACATATTGGAATAACAATGAAAAATAGATCAAAGTCTGTTTTTGTTTCTGAATCTGTTGGATTGGACTCTCAGCGTAAGATATTAGAACAGTGGCAGAGTCTTGAAGGAGAACGTTTTTTAAAAAAAAACTTTAGGTTATACCAGGCAAAGTAACGAACACCTGTAATCCAAGCACTCAGATGCTGAGGCAGAAAGATTGTAAATTCAACACTAGGCTGCCAGACCCTGTCTCAAAACAAAACAAAAACAAAGACTAGGAAGTAAACTATTTTCTTTGCCTTTCTTTTTTCTTTGCCTTTTCTACAGACACAGCATCTCTGCCACACATCTATTTATTCTCCTTAAAAAACTAAGAATAGAAATTCTGGTTTTGTATTTTGAATTGCTTGACAGAGACTCCTGTATCCGAAGACATTTATTAACATCACTACAACAAAAGCAACAGACTCACAAATTGCTTTGCTGCGATCAATCTCAGGTAAGTATCTGTCTCTGGAACTAAGAATTTTTGCAAAATTCTGCTTACGATAGCTATAGATCATATAGTAAGCTTTTTTTAGGTAAAATTCACATTATATAAAATTAACCATTTAAGGCTGGGAAGGTGGCTCAGTGGTAGAGCGCTTGCTTTGTATGCCTGAGGCCCTGGGTTTGATTCCTCAGCACCACGTAAGCAAAAAGAAAAAAGCCGGAAGTGGTGCTGTGGCTCAAGTGGTAGAGCACTAGCCTTGAGCTGAAGAGCTGAGGGACAGCGCCCAAGCCCACAGTTCCGGCCCCACGACTGGCCCCCCAAAAATTTTTTTTTAAAAATTAACTCTTTAAAGGAGAACGATTTTGTAGCATTTGGTATACTACAATTTAGCATATTGTAATTTTATATATTACAATGCAGTGCAAACCACCAACCTCTATAGATTTACTTATTCTGGATATTTCGTGTAAACAAAACCAAAGTATGCCTTTTTTTACTTAGTAGGATGTTTTCAAGACCTATCTCCATTAAAATACATATTAATACTTCATTCTTCTCAATGGCTAAATCATACTGTGAATAAGTTTTTAAAAAAACAAACAGAATACCTATTTTGATACGTCTTTTTTTCCCCTCACAAATTGCTAATGTACCAAAAGAAGGAACTGGTAGAAAGCAAAACAGGGTTGTTTTTTTTTTCCTTTTTCTTCACCAAGAAGTTGAGACTAAAAGGAAAATACCTCTTAGGATAGGAATGTATTTCCAGAAGCGTTAAGATTATTAACAAAGCCAGGTGTCAGTGGCTTGCATCTGTAATCCTAGCTACTCAGGAGGCTGAGATATGAGGATTGCAGTTTGAAGCTAGCTGGGTATGAAAGTCCCTATGAGACTCTTAGTCCAATTAACCACTCAAAAGCCAGAACTGGGGCTGTGGCTCAAAGTGGTAGAGTGCTATCCTTGAGCAAAAAGAGCTCAGGGACAATGCCCAGCCTTGAGTTCAAGCCTCATGACCACCACCACCAACAATAAAATTATTAACAAAGTCGTAAGGTCCAACTTCCCTCATGCTTATGTAACAAAGCATTTTTTTAAAATTTCTTTTCAACTACCAAGCTAACTGCTGAAGGCTGATTATAGGTTCCAAAAATGTTATCTACCAGTTTAAAAATGCTATGAAGATGAAGATTCTAGCAATAAACACATCTTGAGCCTTTACTAGTTTCTCTTGGTCTGGGGCCTTACCGAGTCCATTAGTCCTAATTCTTAGATGGGAAAATTGAGGTAGAACAAGGTTAAATAATTCATCAGGAGTAACACAGGAGGCTAATCATAGAGTAAAACATACCAAAATGGTTTGAGTATACCTGTTTTGCAACATATGGTAAGGTGCCCCACAGCTTTCCAGGACTTTGAGGAGAAGGTCGAGGGAGGACAGGAAGGAAGATAGTAATAGTGCAGCTCTGCCATTCATAAAGCTGGACGGTGATCTCTCTCACAGAGGCTCCCGTGCCCTCTTAGACAAGTGGATCAAGCATGGAAGACCCTGGATGGCACTGTGGTTGACCATTTTAGTCTATGTAAGAATGACAGTTTACAGGACTTTCCCTGCAGACAAGGTGATACACTAAATGGGTAAAACACAGGAAGATGCTCTTCAGGAAGATTCTGTGACTGGTCCTCAGACCTCACTCTAGAAAGACTTGTTTCTTTTTTTCCTTTGAGCATTTGGGGGAAGCAGTAGTTGCAGAGTCTATTTGGGGTAAGCCGGGACCTAAAGAAGGTCACCATCTGCAGGCTAAGTGAAGCCAGTACTGGACAAAGCCTGTGAGCCCATGTGGGCTCATGGAGCTGTAGAATGAAATAACTACTAGAGTGGGTATGGGGAAGCACCAGGCCTCTGGAAATACACTGCTAGACGCACTGAGCTTTGGCAAAAACATCCTCATGAATATTTCAGTAAGCTAAAACAGCCAAGTTTCAACATGGAACAAATCCATATGAGTCAGCTTTCCTAGCCTCCAAACAACTAAGCTATACCCTTTGTTCTAAGTCACTTGTCCCTGCTGCCCAGTGAAAAATGCAAATAAAGCCCTGGGTTTGTGACTCTTATATAACATCCCCAGAGACTTTCAGGTAGCTAGGTGACCCTCCACTCCAGGTATATGGAAAGAAGGAAAGAGAAAGTTACAAATCCAAAGCCATTTAAAATCTGTGTCACAGGCTGAATTGAAAGTAATAAATAAGCAAAAAAAGCTGTGTGCTGGTAGCTGACACATATAATCCTAGCTACTCATGAGGCTGAGATCTGAGGATTGTGGTTCAAAGCCAGCTGGGGCAAGAAAGTCTGTGAGACTCCTATCTCCAATAAATCACCAGAAAACCAGAAGTAGCCCTGTGGCTCAAGTGGTAGAGCACTTGCCTTGAGCTGAAGAGCCCAGGGACAGTGCTCAGGCCCAGAGTTCAAGCCCCATGACCGACAATAAGTAAATAAAAATAATAAATAAGTAAATAAAAATAATAAATAAATAAATAAAAATAATAAATAAATAAGCAAGACTTGCCTCAAATTGGTTAATATGCAAGTGTACACAAATTATCAGTCAAAATATGGTATTTGGGGCTGGGAAGGTGGCTCAGTGTTAGAGTGCTTGCCTCGCATGCATGAGGCCCTGGGTTCGATTTCTCTATACCACATAAATAGAAAAAGCTGGAAATGGCACCGTCGGTCAAGTGGTAGAATGCTACCCTTGAGCAAAAGCAGCTCAGGGACAGGGCCCAGGCCCTGAGTTCAAGCCCCAGGACTGAAAAAAAATTTAAATATATATATATATACATACATACATACATATATATATGTATATATATATATATATATATAGTATTTGCAAAAGAGAAGTCAAGTAGTGTGATTCCTTAGAAAAATGAACTCATAGTCCAAAAAATTAATACCAGGACACTAGTACTTGAAACTTAAAATGAGGGAAGTAGACAAATGAAGAGAAGTCCAGGACAGGGGGATGCAGTCATAATATTCAATGCATAGCCTACAAAATTAGGAGAAGTGAGGGAAGGGGTTGGTTGGGGAAGGGATGATGAAAGAGGTAACATTACTCAAGATGTACTGTATTCATAAACTGCTTGTTGAATGGTAACTTCATTGTGTAACTACTTAAAGATAGTAAACTGTAATTTTTTAAAATGAGGAATGAGTAAGATCAAAGCACATAAACATACATAATGAATCCCCTCATTTTGTACAAATTAACATATGACAGATTTAAAAAAATCTTAGGCTTGGAATGTGAAAAAATTAATCCCTTTATTTATTTATTTATTTGTTCAGCAATTACTGAATTTTTATCCTGAACTGTTGGTCTGGAAATATGCTTGGGAGTAGGGATGTAGCTAAGTAATAGAGCACTTGCTTAACCTGTGTGAGACCTTGGGCTTGATTCTTAGCCCTAGAAAGGAAAACAAAAGAAAAAAATGAAAGAAAGGAAGAAAAGAGAGAGAAACAAGGAGAAGGAGGGAAGAAAATGAAGAAAGAAGGAAGGGAAGGAAGGAGGGAGGGAAGGAAAGAAAGGAAGGGAGGAAGAAAGAAAGGAGGGAAGTAAAGAAGGAAGGAGAAAAGGGAAAAAAGAAGGATGGAAGAAAGAAAAGATCTTTTTACCTCCTTAGAAGGCAGGGATTGGGGAGATCATGATTTGAGGTCATCCCCAGCAAAGAGTTAGCAAGACCCCTCATCGCAACCAAAAAAAAAAAAAAAAAGCTAGGTGTATTGGTGTGCACATGGCTTCACAGCTTTGTAGGAAATGTAAAATAGGAGAATACAAGATCAGGTCGGCCGGGGCAAGAAAAGTGAAACTTTCAGAAAAATAACAGAAGCCAAAAGGGTTGGAGGCATGGTTCAAATTATAGAGCACCTGCCTAGCAACCACAAGGTCTGAATTTCAAATTCTAGTACTACCAAAAAAAAAAAAAACCCAATCACATCTTTGATAGATTTCCTAATATGAAATTGAGGCATAATAAATAGGATAAGGTGACAGGGTTTTTTTTTCCCCCATTGAATTAAAGAGCTTTATGTCTGGGAAAGGAAATCGAGTTGAGTCAAGGTCCTTTCTTCAGAATGGAGGTAACTCCCTGCCCCTGCCCTTCTTTAAGGACAAAATCACTAGATTAAAATTGTGGGGTTGGAAACTAAAAAAGAAGTTGTCATTTGTATCATATTGTTACATGTATTTGAACTCAGGGTCTCAAGCTTGCAAAGCAAGTGCTATACCACTTGATCCAGCTGTCCCTCCCCCATCTCACTTTGGTCCTTTTATTGTTATTATTATGACTACTACTATTACTACTACTACTACTACTATTTTGTGTTGGTCATGGGGCTTAGACTCAGAGTCTGGGTATTGTACTTGAGTTGTGTGTGTGTGTGTGTGTGTGTGCGCGCATATGCGCGCTTGCACACACACACACACACACACTCAAGGCTAGCACTCTGCCACTTGAGCCACAGCTCCTTTTCTGGCTTTTTGGTAATTAGGAGATAAGAGTATCAGGGACTTCCTTGCCTGAGCTGGCTTTGAACTGTGCTCTCATATCTAAGCCTCAAAGTAGCTAGAATCGCAGGTGTGAACCACTGGAGCCTGGCAGTTGTTTTCTTTCGAGATTTTACTCTTTAGACTTTAATCCTCCAACCAATACCCTCCTGCGCATCAAGTGTGACCTCCTGGCCTATTTGTTGAGATAGAGTCTCATTAATGTTTTCTTGGCCTTGACCCTTAATCTCTTGTTCCTAAATAGGTAGGATTAAGGGCATGAGCCTTCATTCCCAGCTTGGTGTCTATTTTTAATGCCTAGAAGTTTTGAATTTTATGTAATCAATATGTAATGCATTCTAGTATGACGCCTTTTATTTTCTTTTTGATTAAAGTTCTTGTCTGTTTTGAATCTTAATTATTATAATTTTATTTAATTATTATAATTATTTTGTACTGGTGAAATTTTTTTAAGTTTGATTCTAAATTCTATTGATTTTTTTTTGGCCTGTAATATGAAATTCCAATTTGATCCTCCCTTTCCCCCCAACCAATTTTCTCAGCCTCATTTATTTCCAAAAGGTTTTTTTTCACCAGATATTGCTTCTTCCAAAATCAAAGTGTTTCTTTTCTAATTGGTTGTAGACAAATGTAGTTAGACATGGTAGATTCAGCTAGTAATAGAGCTGGACCGGGTATTTAACTCCCTGTGCTCCTTGACACAAGGAACTAGACAGCAAAAGATACAAATGGGATTTTGAAGGAGAACTAAGACATACAGATTCTAAGCACAGCTCAGTACATGAAGGTAACAAAACTCTGAAGAAAAAGTGATTTGCAGATCTGGCCTTTGTGCATACAGGAAAGTCCTTTGTTGCCAGCTCCTAGGCAGAAGCTTTCAGTAAGTGGACCATTTTGGCCAGCTCCTAAATAATCAATTTCAGAACTTCATAGTTATAGAGAACAATGGTTCAGCCACACCCTGAGGCCTAAGAGAGCACATCAGACCAGTTATAGGTAACAGCACCTACCTGTCTGCAGTGTACACCAGGATCTCACTTGGATTTGGAATCCATCTTTGACTTGCTTTGCCTCTTGATTTTGATATCTGCTTCTGCCTGGGATTGAGATTGAGCATTCTTAGGAAACATCACCAGAAAATGCCCTTTCACTGCTCAAAATCATGCCACAGTACTAGCTCCTGATGCTGGTATCTGCCAGCAACTGGGACCTCCCCTCTCCCACTGCCCTTACTCAGCTTTGCTTCAGAACATCCCAGCTCAGCTCAGAGGCTCTCCAGACTGATGTGGCTCTAGCTCTGTTTTTCACTTCATGCAGCTCACCTCAAGTGTTATTTCTTCAGAGACCCTCTCTGATCATCCTAATAAAACAACAGCTTCTAGCACTTTCAGTT
>NW_012267309.1:3613475-3616548 GCF_000151885.1 Dipodomys ordii | reverse complement strand
AGCTGAAGAGCTGAGGGACAGTGCTCAGGCCCAGAGTTCAGGCCCTACAACCGGACCAAAACAAAAACAAAAACAAAAAAACCAAAAACATACTTTAAGAGAAGATGATAGGGGCTGGGAAGGTGGCTCAGTGGTAGAGCGCTTGCCTTGCATGCCTGAGGCCCTGGGTTCGATTCCTCAGCACCACATAAGCAAAAAAAGAAAAAAGCTGGAAGTGGCGCTGTGGCTCAAGTGGTAGAGCGCTAGCCTTGAGCTGAAGAGCTGAGGGACAGTGCCCAGGCCCAGAGTTCAGGCCTCATGACCGGACCAAAAAAAAATAAATAAGAGAAGATAATAAAATGGCAAGCAAAACAAGATTTGATTCTTGCATTAAGTAACCACAGGCACAGACAGGCCATAGATGGTGTTATGTAAGAGCTGATGCAAATAGGCTTAATTAGGTTGAGGGATTCTTTTTTTTTAATCTTTGATTTTTTTTCTTTTTGTTCTTTTTGGCTATTCTAGGATTGAACTCAGGGCCTTATTCTTGCTAGGTACATGCTCTACCATTTAAGCCAATTCTCCAGCCCATATTTTGCTTTAGTTATTATGGTAGGATTTCTTTCTTTCTTTTTTTTTTGGCTGAGGTACCTATAGGTGTGTACCAGTATGCATGGCTTGTTGATTTCTCAATGGAGTCTCTCTTACTTTTGGCCCAGAATGGATTTGAATCTCAAGCTTCCCAGTTTTTACTTCCCAACCAGGTGGGATTACAGATTTGAGACTCTTCAGAGCTGGCCAGATTAGAATTCTTGTTTGAGGAAGTACCACTTAAATGGAGATTTGAAAGGTGAATAAAAGTAACTAGGCAATGAAGGGAAGGTTAACATCCTATGAAAGGTCCTGTTGTAGAGATGAACAAAAAGCCTTTGAAAGTTGGCCAGAGTGGCTATAGAAATGTTGTAATGTCAGATATGTAGGCAAGAGGAGCAAGACAAATGCACAGGGGGTTGTATGAAATCTGACATATTTACTTGATCAAAATCTTGCAGCATACCTTCCTAGTTGCTCATGGCAATTCAGCAACTCCATGCTGGGACACAGAACCTTGAAGCCTTGAAGAGGCCATTGTACCAGCAAGCAGAAAGAAAGCTGCTTATTGCTAGGATGGCCACTAAAGGATCTGCTGCTTAAAATCTAGGGTGACACTGAAGGAAGACCAGCTTCAGAACCTGTTCCCAGAGAACCACAGTGATGCAGTGGGTTAGAATGCTGCCTTGGACTCCATTAAATTAGATATTTCTGTTTCTCTCTTTTTTTCTCTGTCTCTCCCCTCTCTTCATTTTTTTTTATTATAGTGTGTGTGTGTGTGTGTATTTTGGTACTGGTGCCTGAATATTGTCCCTTACAATTTTCCACTCAAGGCTGGCACTGTACCATTTGAGTTACACTTCCATGGTTTTTTTTTTGTTGTTGTTGTTGTTTTGGGGGGGGGTGGCTAACTGGAGATGAGAGTCTCATGGACTCTTCTGGCCTGACTGGCTTTGAAACCATGATCATCAGATGTCAGCTTCCTGAGTACTGGGATTATTGAGGTGAGCCACCAGATTTCAGCTAGATTGCAGTTCTTTATCTGCGACTTCTAAGGTCTCCAGCTATTATCTAGGAATAAAAGTAGTTCCTTTTCAAGGTCCTTATGAAATTATGCAAGGCAAGGTGTCAAAAGATTTTTTTTTGTTCAATCTTGGGGCTTGAACTCAGGGTCTGGGCACTGTCCCTGAGCTTCTTTTTGCTCAAGGCTAGCACTCTACCACTTGAGCCACTTCCAGTTTTTTCTGTTTATGTGGTACTGAGGAATCAAACCCAGGGCTTCATGCATGCTAGGAAAACACTCTACCACTGAGCCACAATCCCAGCCAATGTCAAGGATCTTAAACCAGTGATTGGCTCAGAGCAGGAACACAGTAAGTAATAGCTTATCTTCTTTATCTGTTAAAATGGAGACAGCAATAGGGATTACCTTACAAGGTTATGAAGATTTGATTATTTTTGTGAATGCAGTATGTATACTCTGTATAGTCCTATTTATTTCTTTTTGAGGTAGGGTCTCTTAAGTAATCCAGGCTGGTATTAAACTTGCTCCATAGCATAAACTGGAACTCTGTGATCTTAACTGCCTGCCCCACCCTAGTGCAGGGATTACAAGCCAACACCCACCCAACATCAAAGCCGAAGTCCAATTTCTCATTTTAGGAGCCAGAACCTACTTTTTTTTTTTTTCTGGTGCCAGTATTGGGGCTTGAACTCAGGGCCTGGGCAATAAACTAGTGCTCTATCATTTGTGCCATGATTCCACTTTGGGCTTTTGGATGGTTAATTGGGGATAAGTGTCTCATGGATTTTCATGCTCTGCTAGGCTTTGAACCAGGATCCTCAGATCTCAGCCTCCTAAGTAACAATGATTATAAGTGTGAGCCACCTGCACCTGGCTCATTTATACTTTTAGAGGTGACCTTTTACTTTTCTCTGGCTAAGCGCTGCCCATTTCTAGGATCTTGGGAGTTTTTGCTTTTTTTTAAAACCTTCTTGCCCAAGGCCTGGGCACTGTCCCTGAGCTTCTTTTGTTCAGAGGTAGTCCTCTACCGCTTCAGCCACAGCTCAACTTCCAGCTGCTGCTGCTTCTCTCTCTCTCTCTCTCTCTCTCTCTCCTTCCTTCTTTCTCCTCCGCCTCCCTTCCCTCCCCTCCCTCCCTCCCTTCCTTTTATTGGAGATAAAGAGTCTCCCGGCTTTGAACTGCGATCCTCAATTTTCAGCCTCCTGAGTAACAAGGATTAGAGACATGAGCCCCGGCCGCCCGCCTAGATCCTGGGAGTTTTTCCATGGAAATCTCTATCTGACCACAGGCCCTTAGAGAAGAGGCCAAGTCCCCCTCCCCGCCCGCCCGGCCAGTGCCCGCCAGCGATCTCCCCAAAGGGGCGGGGACGCCGCACGCGCGCCGGGCCAATCAGGAGAAGTTTGGCCCTCTGCAGTTTCCGTCCGCTCACTAGGAGGCGCTGCGGAGGCTGCAGCGGCGGCGGCGGCCGGGGCCGGTGCG
>NW_012267309.1:3590325-3612927 GCF_000151885.1 Dipodomys ordii | reverse complement strand
ACTCCCAGCGTCGGGGCTGGGGCTGGCCGGTCCGCCCCGTGGTCTTCTCGGGGGTGCGGACCGAGGTGGCGTGGCGTGGCCGGGACCTGGCCTGCCTTCCCCTGCCTGCACGTCGCTTGGGCTGTCGGTCCCGCGCGGCTCGAGCTACTTCCACTTTCTCCCTCGGGTCGTCCTCCTGCGCTTCCAATGAACAGGAAGGGCGAGGGAAGTTCGAGTGCATTTCTTTTGGCCGGGGAGGCTGGAGAGGGGCTAGGGTAAGGTGTCAACTTCCCGAGCTTCGCAGACCCCGGGATAGGAAGGCAACGCGTTCACTACGGGCGTGGGTCCCCGTGTCTGTCCGGGCCCTGGGGCTTGAACTCCCAGCCGCCCTGAGTGCTGCTCCTGAGCTCGTGGCTGGTGCTCTGCCAGTTGAGCCACGGCTCCACTTTCTGGCTTTTTGGAGATAAGAGCCTCATAGATGTTCTTGCCTGGGCTAGCTTCGAACCATGATCCTCTCAAATCTCAGCCTCCTCAGTGGCTAGGATTACAGGCGTTAGTCACCAGCACCCCGTTACCCACTCAAAACTTTGACAATTGCACAATTTGTCAAACCGTCATTGGCACCCATGAATGACTATAAGGTTTGGGTGTGTGTGTGGAAGGGGCGGTTCTAAAATTAAATGAATTAATTTGCTTGTTTGTTTTGTGCTGGTCCTAGGGCTTGAACTCAGGGCGTAGGCACTGTCCCTGAGCTTTTTGTTCCGTAGACTAGTACCCTATCATTGAACCACAGCTACAAGGGAGAGAGGGAGCCAGAGGGAGAGGAGGGGAGGGGAGTGGAGTTAGGATAGTTGCTCAGTGCTGTCTTAAGCATGTCAACGTTTGACATCACCATTCTTTTTGGTTGCTTCCAGAGATTATCTTGAACATATAACATCCATTGGCCCCAGGACTACAGGAAGTCCAGAAAATGAAATTCTGACAGTACATTACCTTTTGGAACAGATTAAACTGATTGAAGTACAAAGCAGCAGCCTTCACAAGATTTCAGTGGACGTACAACGGCCTACAGGCTCCTTTAGCATTGACTTCTTGGGAGGTTTTACAAGCTACTATGACAATATCACCAATGTTGTGGTAAAGTTGGAACCAAGAGATGGAGCCCAACATGCTGTCCTGGCTAACTGTCATTTTGATTCAGTAGCAAATTCACCAGGTACCCACTTTTTAGTCATTTTAAATAATCATAGTAGTAGAAAGTTTATTCACTTAATCCTTAACTTCTTGGGAAGTGAGTTGAGGGTTGTTTTCTCTTTTTTGGGGGGGGGGTCTGGTCGTGGGGCCTGAACTCTGGGCCTGGGCACTGTCCTTCAGCTCTTCAGCTCAAGGCTAGCGCTTTACCACTTGAGCCACAGTGCCACTTCTGGCTTTTTTTTCATTTTGCTTATGTGGTGCTGAGGAATCGAACCCCTGGCCTCAGGCATGCAAGGCAAGCACTCTACCACTGAGCTAACTTCGCAGCCCGAGGGTTGTTTTCTTAACCTAACCGTTTTTTTCCATTGTGATGGAAGGCTGATATAATCGCTTTAGGATCTAACTGTTCAATATTTTCTTAAGTACTTTATTATTATTACTTTTTTTTTAAGCTTTGGGCCATCAACCCAGTGGCAGTACATAAAGTGTTTCTGATAGAGTGAAGTTGCCTCCTTATCAGTGTTACCATGTGTCCTTGGGTTCTGAAGTTAGGTTATATTACTTCAAGTGCCTGCTCAGCTCAGCATTACAATAGGTTTTGGGGTTACTGGGTAAAGGATAGTACCAGCCTTTAAAGGACACATGGTTTGGAAGACATAATTTCTGGCAGTTTCTATGCCCTATGTAAGGATTTGGTCCACTGGGGTTATGCTATACTGTTAGAATACTCTAATCAATTTAATATCTTGTTCTGAAAATACTTGAAGTGCTTGACATAATGTGTATATGTTCAATGACTGAGAATCTGTTAAACTTCCATTTTTAAAAGTAAGGTTTTTCAGGGAAAATATGTTTTCAACAATTATTGTAGATAGGTAAGAATAGAAAATAACATTTTATAATGATAGCACCTGGCTCCACCCCTTTTTTGATATAGGAACAAATTTAGCTGATCTCCACTGGTAAGAGACAGAATTGGGCTCAGATGATACATTTCCTGGCCGGTTTGTTCCTACAATTATAATTAACCTTTGAAGGGAAATACAGTAATAAGAGTGTTGGCTAATACTACTTTGGCAAATTGCTTAACTTGTTCTTTCTTTAGTTTCTCAACTGTTTTGTGAAAAAATAGTACTAATGTTCCAAAATGTTGCTCAAAGTATTAAATATAAGTAAATATCAGAATAGTATTTTTCAGGAAAAACCTTTTTTTGTTGTTGCTGTTATTAGCAGTTATAAACACAAATATTTCTGGGTTGCTCGCATTTATAGTGCGCCCAATATAACCTATAGAATTTTGTGAACTGCAAATGATTCAGACCGAAATTATGCTTGCAATGAAAGTATACTTTGATTTTTTTTCCACAGAAATCAGAATGCACAAACTTTTTATATAAAAGTACCTTTGGGGTAACAGTGGTGTGTTGTGTCCATTTCAAAGCAGTAATAAAACTACATTTACTTATGCTTAAATTCTAGGAAGGGGAAAAGAAATACTATGGTTGAGAATATTATATAAGAAAAATGTAAATACAGGTGTCAGAGGAAGAAAAAGTAATTTTCCTTGTACTTTTCACAGTTCTTATGTGTGATGGACTCCTGTGGTTCATGTCTGTAATCCTTGCTACTCAGGAGTCTGAGATCTGAGGATTGAATTTCAAAGCCAGCCCAGGTAGAAAAAGTCTATGAGATACTTATCTCCAAACCAGCAAAAAGCCAGAAGTGGACTTATGGCTAAAGTAGTAGAGCACCAGCCTTGAGGAAGTTAAAAAAAACTAAGTGAAAGTAGGAGGCCTTGAGTTTAAACACACACACACACACAAATATATGAGAAAAACAAAAATTTATTATTACCATGCTTACTTCAGATATACATGAGAGATACCAAGGGAAAAAGTACATCTCAAAGAGGTGGTTCAGTCATCTAGCTCCTTGCTCTTTGTTTTTTTTTTTTTTTTGTCGGTCGTGGGGCTTGAACTCTGGGCCTGGGCGCTGTCCCTCAGCTCTTCAGCTCAAGGTGAGCGCTCTACCACTTGAGCTACAGCGCCACTTCCAGTTTTCTGGTGGTTTACTGGAGATAGGAGTTTCACGGTCTCTCCTGCCCGGGCTGGCTTTGAACCTCGATCCTCAGATCTCAGCCTCCTGAGTAGCTAGGATTACAGGCATGAGCCACCAGCGCCCGGCTGCTCCTTGCTCTTTGTTAACATCAAAAACCAGAATATGCTGAGTGCTTGTGGCTCACACTTGTAATCCTAGCTACTTAGGAGGCTGAGATCTGAGAATCATGGTTCAAAGCCATCCTGGGCAGGAAAGTCTGTGAGACTCTTATCTCGAATTAGCCACCAGAAAACCAGAAGTGTTGCTGTGACCTTGAGCAAAAACCTCAGGGACAGTGTGCAGGTCCTAAGTTCAAGCCGCACAACTGAAAACACAACAAAAAAACCCCAACATTTTTGGAGAAGTGAGAAGACAAGGGAAAAGAACGGGGCTGGAGGTAGAGTACTTTCTAGTATGTGCAGTTCCTGAGTTCATTTCTTAGTACAACAAAACAAAAACAAAAAATACAAAGAGAAAAGGAAAAGGATCTTGAACCTTTGTGGAAAGCCACTAGATAGAATCTAGTTGATAAAATTTAACTGGTACTGCTTTTCGGCTGGTAAGTGTATAGAATCTAGTTGATAAAATTTAACTGGTACTGCTTTTCGGCTGATAAGTATAAGATTATCTTTGGTCATCAACCTTTGTCCTTTCTGGTAGAGAAGGAAGGTAGAACCTCCATAAATTTATGTTATACTTTCAGGAAAATAGAAGAGTGGAGAGTTCTTCTTACCTTTGCTTCTTAATTTCTTTCTTTCTTTCTTTCTTTTTTTTTGCTTCTTAATTTCTTTTAGCTCAAAATAAGTCATATGTAGCCAGAGCTGATGGTTCATGCTTGTAATCTTAGCTACTCAGGAGGCTGAGATCTAAGGCTTGCAGTTCAAAGCCAGCCTGGACAGATAAAGTCTGTGAAACTCTTACCTCCTATAAACTACTCAGAAAAGGTCAGAAGTGGCCCTGTGGCTCAAGTGGTAGAGTGCTAACCTTGAGCACAGAGAACTCAGGAACAGTGCCCAGGTGCTGAGTTTAAGCCCCAGGACTGGCAAAAAAAAAAAAAAACCCAACCAAACAAAAAACAACCAAAACCCAAACAAACAAAAAACAACCAAAAAGTGAAAATACCATATTTTGGAATACCATATTCTGCTCTTCACAAACAGTGTCAGATATTACATATTTCATATATAGAGTCCACTAACTAAAAGATGGCATTTCTGTGAGCCTTAGAACCTACTTTTACCTGTCAGTAATAAATTACTAAAAATAATATTTCATACATTCCTAAAATAATCTTAATCATTTAAGTCTTCTTAGTGATTGAATTAATTGAAGATGAGTATTTTTTTCCTTTGGTGTTGACTTTTATATTATTCTAACTGGCTTCCAGAGGAAAATTACATGTGACAAGAATTTCTCCATATATTATATGATAGTTATAAAAAGCTATTCTTAAGTCTAGTTTTTAAAGGACTATATGAACTTGTGTTCAGTTAGAATTCAAAGAAAAAGTAATATAGCATTGCACATAATTTTAGAGCAACAGTGGTCTGTCTGGGTATTTGTTTTGAATTGTGGTATCTGTCACTGTGAGTACTATGGCATACATTTTGACAATAGGTTATATTATTTAATCTTTTTATAATAACACTTAAATGTTCAGTTGGGATATGTCCTGTTTTCTCAAAAAAGTTTGTACAGTATTTGAAGGTAGTCAGTGGGCAATCTAATTTTATAAAGAAAACACCCTAGACCTTGCATAGAAGTAATTCAACAACTCTTGTCTCATAATATTTTAATAAATGTGTTGTAGAGAGTTATATTTTGTAGAATTCCAGGTGATTGGACAGCCTGGTAGAAATAAAAAGTCAGTTACAGATGTTTGCTCACATTTTCCTTCTAGTAACTTAATTTTTAAAGATAAATGCCTGATATTAGTGGACAGAAACGAGGATTATCCATCAGTCAGGGAGGTAGTGTTTTCTACACTTATGGCACTGAAAACTCTATTTCCTCTCCCTCCAATTCATGGGTAAGTGGTGCAATGGATAAAACACATTAGACTACAGACTGGAAGATGAGTAGTTTTCATTTTATTTTTTGCAATACTGAGAATTCAATCCAGAGCCTGTACATGCTAGAGAAGCTCTTAACTACTGAGCTATATCATTGTCCCTGAATGTTATTGTTGTTTTCTTTTTCGAGTACCAGGGATCAAACCCAGGGCAACACATGGAAGTCAAGCATTCTACTACTGAGATAGATTCATAGCCTTATAATTATTATTTCAACTACTACTGCCTCCCCTCCACCAACTTTTCCTCCTCCTCCTCCTCCTCCTCCTCCTCCTCCTCCTCTTCCTCTTCTTCCAATAGGGTCTCACTTTGTAACTTAGGTTGTTCCTGAACTCATGATCTTTCTGCCTGAGACTCTAGAATGCTGTTATTACAGGCTCGCATGACTATCCTGGCTTCCCATGAATATTGTTTTAAAGTTCTTCTCAGCAGTCTATCTAAGACTCAGAAACTGATGTCAATTAGAATTAGTGTTACTTGCAGAAAGACTGTATCTTGTGTCTGCTCTGGTGTTCCAGATTGGTAGAGAGACGTTGAGTAATTTGGGGCGCAGCTTCGCTTTTAGAGGTAATTCTAAATGGAAAGAAACCCTTTTATTGTCATCTAACTTCTTTCACTTTCTTCAAAGCATTTGACCCTTCTCAGGTTCTCTTCTAAGATAATAAAACCATTACTAAACAGCCAATAAAGATAAATATCTTTTATTTTCCATTTTATATTGAATAAAAAATATGGTTTACTTTTTATTTTAAAATAACTCAGTGTGAAAGTAAAAAAATGCTTACTTGATTTCTGGAAGGTGGCACTTTATTGACACCAACACAAAACTTCCTGCTTGATAACAGCTATATAATTATTAGTCTTCACTTTGATTAATATATTGTCTAGTAATGACCACTAAGACTAGTGTCATTCTTGAGTAGAAATGGAGTCTGGAATTTAACATCCCAAATGAGCATTTTATTTTAGCTGGTTGTAAAGCCTTCCTTAAGTTTGCAAAGAGAAGGAAAAACTTAACATCAGATGCCCCCCAGGTGTCTGGCAGCAGGTGCTATCTTCTTTAATCTTCACTACAAACCTGTGAAATGAATATCATTAACCTGTTTTTCAGACCAAAGTAAAGTGACAGCTAAAATTTACTTCCCAAGTCTTTCCTGCTCTAAAATTGTCACTAAACTGTAGCACTCTGCCTCCCAGTATATAGACCCAGAAATGTTATTGCCTAGCTTATGATAGTATTTATTCACTTTTAGTACTCTTTAAACTTTCTATAATGGAAAATTTCAAATATGTATAAAAATAGAAAGAATTAAGAGAATCCAGATATTCATCCCACTCAGTTTCAGTAGTCCAATCTTATTTTAATTTTTAATACCACCCTCTCTTTGCTTATTTTAGAGTGGATCTTACCTGTATTGTTTCCTATTGAGTATTTTAGTGAAAGATAAAGACCCCTTTTGACATGCTTACAATATCATGTGTTATCTCACTTATAAATTAGCTGGGTGTTGGTGGCTTGGCTTATTCCTGTAGTCTAGCTATTCAGGAGCCTGAGGTCTGAGGATTGTGGTTTGAAGCCAGGCTCTGCAGGAAAGTTTGTAAGACTCTTATTTCTTTTTTTTTCTTTTTTTTTGGGGGGTGGGTCCAGTCGTGGGGCCTGAACTCTGGGCCTAGGTGCTGTCCCTCAGCTCTTCAGTTCAAGGCTAGCGCTCTACCACTTGAGCCACATTACCACTTATGGCTTTTTTCTTTTTTTTTGCTTATGTGGTGCTGAGGAATTGAACCCAGGGCCTCATGAATGCAAGGCAAGGTTCTATCACTGAGCCACCTTCACAGCCCCGACTCTTATTTCTAATTAACCACCAGAAATCCTAAATAGAGCTATGGTTTAAGTGGTATAGCGTCAGCCTTGAGAGAAAAATCTAAGAGACATCACTAAAACCTTGAATTCAAGCCTTAGTACAGGCACAAAACAAAACAAAGGAAAACAAAACCCCCCAGAAAACTACAAACCTAACAGTAATTTCCTAGTACCATCAAATATGCTGTCAGTTCTTTTATTTTTTGTTCATCCTGGGTCTTGAATTCAGGGCTCTACCACTTGAGCCACAGCACCACTTCCAGCTTTTTCTGTTCATGTAGTACCGAGGAATTGAACCCAGGGCTTCATGCATGCTAGGAATGCACTCTATCAATAAGCCACATTTCCAGCCTGCAGTCAGTTGTTGTTGTTGTTGTTGTTGTTTTTTAAGCTTTGTGCCATCTTGCACTTGAATGCAGGTCTCTGAGCTTTTTTTGCTCAAGGCTTTGGCTTTTTGGTAGTTTTTGGAGAAATGAGTCTCATAGACTTTCCTGCCAGTCTGGCTTTATACCACAATCCTCAGATCTCAGCCTCCTAACTAGCTAGGATTACAGACATCTGTAGCCAGCCAGTCAATTCCTTTTACCTCTTACAGAACTTTAAAAAAATTAAAATATCAGAGTTCTCTTACAATCTGCTATAGTACAAAGTTTCTGAATTAAGAGGAGGTTAGGAAATTTCACTAAGTCCTTTACTTTTTCAGTGCTGGGACCAGATGTACAACTTAGGTCATTAGATCCTTTCCTATGTCTTACTAGACAAGTGTCAAGTAAGAAGACAAGTGTCTTGTATTTTTCTATTCACAATCCCCTTGGAAGAACCTTAAAAAAATGCTATGCCATCCAAACTGACCCTTCTGTAAATAAATAAATAAATCTGTAGTTACTGTGATTTTGATGGAGAAAGGCACGAAAGGAGTGAATGGCAGTGGGAGGTGATGGGGAAGAAGTTGAGAGTACTGGATGTAAGAATGTTACAAAGGTGGAACAAAGATAAAGAATGACGCAAATGGGAGCTGTCATTGTGGCTCAATAGTAGATCACCTGCTTTAGCACACATGAGGCCCACAGTTTGAGCTCTGCAAAGGATGTCACAAATGATCTTGGGTTGTTGAGATTGACAGTTTGCTTTATGACCTTACGTCTCATCCAGTTGATTTATTCAACAGAAATTGAGTTTGTCCTGAGAGCTAGGCATGGTAGGTTGTTAGTGGACAAACCAGACCAGGATCTTTGTGGAACTTCTGTATGGTAGGTGCATTGGTCACCTGATAATGATAGAGCTATACTTACAGTCATACATCTATTGTGATATTTCTCTGAGGAGACTAGCTACAATGGTTCATAATGTAAAGGCTTTAAAATCTGAGAAACAAATCTGTTTTTCTGATTTGAAGGTGCCAGTGATGATGCAGTTAGCTGTTCAGTGATGTTGGAAGTTCTTCGAGTTTTATCAACATCTTCAGAAGCCTTACACCATGCTGTGGTATTTCTCTTCAATGGTGCTGAGGAAAATGTCCTGCAAGTGAGATTTTGTTGCTTTAAATACTAGGCTTTAATAATGATGATGATGATAGCTAATATGCATTTTTATTAATATGAATAGTATCAAAAACTCAAGAAATTACTGTACCTGATAGTACTTTAAAAAGTACTTGTTGGGGCTGGGAAGGTGGCTCAGTGGTAGAGTGCTTGCCTTGCATGCACGAGGCCCTAGATTCGATTCCTCAGCACCACATAGCAGAAAAAGCCGGAAGTGGTGTTGTGGCTCAAGTGGTAGAGCACTAGCCTTGAGCTGAAGAGCTGAGGGACAGTGCCCAGGCCCAGAGTTCAAGCCCCACGACCGACAAAAAAAAAAAGTACTTGTATCTTGGAGTTCGTTTTGATATATATATATATTTATATATATATATATACGAAGAGGCACGTAGACATCACACCTTTGTGTTTCTCTCCAAAGAGTATCCTCTTTTGGTCTCACTGTGTGTGAGTGTCTTGAATTGGGATTCATGTATCATTTATCATATCCAGTGTATTTTGGCTCTAATTTCTGCATATCAGAGAGAAATGTGCTATTTGTCTTTTTTTTTTTTTTGGTTGAACTCTGGGTCTGGGCTCAACTCTTCAGCTCAAGGCTAGTGCTCTATCACTTGAACCACAGCACCACTTCAGTTTTTTTCTGCTTATATGGTGCTGAGGAATGGAACCCAGGGCCTCATGCATTCAAGGCAAGCACTCTACCACTGAGCCACATTCCCAGCCCCTGTCTTTCTTTCTTTTTTTTTTGGTTGGTTGTGGGGCTTGATCTCATGGCCTGGGCACTGTCCCTCAGCTCTTTAGCTTAAGGCAGGCGCTGTACCACTTAAGCCACAGTGCCACTTCCGGTTTTCTGGTGGTTAATTGGAGATAAGAGTCTCATGAACTTTCCTGCCTGGGCTGGCTTTGAACCGCAATGCTCAGATATCAGCCTCCTAAATAGCTAGGATTACAGGCATGAGCCACTGGTGCCCAGCCAAAATCTTTACAACTTTTTTTGCTGGTTTTGTTTGTTTGTTTGTTTTTGAGGGGGGATGCAGTAGGTAGTCCATGCTGAACTTGAATTTGAGGTCCTCTTGTCTCAACTATATTTTTCCTCCAGTTGTGGGGCTTGAACTCTGGGCCTGGTTCCTGTCCCTGAGCTTGTCAGCTCAAGGCCAGTACTCTGCCACTTGAGTCACAGTGCCACTTCCCTGAGGGACTTCTTATCTCCAAAAAAACGTCAAAAGTGGCACTGTGGCTCTAGTGGTAGAGCTCCAATCTTGAGAGAAAAGCTAAAAGTAGAGCATAAAGACCTTAGTTGAAGCACTAGTAGTGGCACACATACAAAAACTTATGTAGACTTGTTCAATATCTGAAAAGCTCAACTCAGAACATACTATCTTGGCAACGTTTCATTTTATTTATTTATTTTTATTAGTGTAAATTGTAAAAATGGGTTTATGCATGCATGTAATGTACTTTGGTCAAATTTTTACTATACGTATATCTATGCACATATTTTTTTTTTTTTGTGCCAGTCCAAGGGCTTGAACCCTGCCAGGGCTTAGGTACTATCCTTGAGCTTTTGTGCTCATAATGCTCTACCACTTGAGCCACCGCTCCACTTCTGGCTTTTTGGTGGTTAATTGGAGATAAAAATCTCAAGGACTTTCCTGCCTGGGCTGGCTTTGAGCCTCCCAGTTGCTAGGCTTATAGGTGAGAGCCACTGGTGCCAAGCTCCACATGGGTTTTTTGTTTTTGTTTTTAAATCTTCTTCTGAGATGGTCTTGCTATGTAACCCAGGCTGACCTTGAACTCCTGATCATCATGCCTCATCTTTCCTAGTGCTAGTATTTTAGGCATAAGCCATGATACATGGAGCAGTGTTTGGTTTATAAAAGAGTTCTTTGATGGCACAGTTGCTCTCTTTATATTTTTTTTGATCTGGAGTTTCAGAGCTGTTTTGTGGTAGTACACAGTACAAATGCCCACCACGTGTATTGTCTCCTCTATACTCCTATTTTCTTTGCCTTTTGTATAGTTTCACACTTAGCAAAAATGTTGTTTGGAACCACTCCTGATAGACTGCCTCTGTGATGGATAACTTTGCAATCAGAACGATACAAAGCCATTATTTATAAAAAAGAGAAACAGAACGTCTTTGCAGACTATCTTTGAGAAATGATTATTTTATTCTCATATTGTTTACCTTAGCAAGATAGCTCTCTGTACTTAAAATAATTAAAATGAAGTTTGATAGTTTAAGATTGTTTAACCCATGTTTGTTTTGTTTTCTTCTCATTAAGGCCAGTCATGGTTTCATTACTCAGCACCCCTGGGCAAGCTTAATTCGTGCATTTATTAACCTGGAGGCAGCAGGTGTGGGAGGGAAAGAACTTGTGTTCCAAACAGGTATGTAAGGCTCTGTATATTTTAATGCAATTCTAGTTTTTATAAAATGGAAACTTTTGAACATAAGTGAACTCTAATAAATAATCTCTTGAAGAAGCATTCTTTTTAAGTTATGAGTAGTTTTAGGTTGTCTTTGTTAACATTTTTTATCAGAGTAATGCTAATAGCATCTATTTTTTTTTTCCTCTGGGTATCATTGCTACCAGCCACAAGTGGAAGCAAGTAGAACATTGTAAAGTGATGCTGTGGGTCTGCTTTTGTTCAATTTCTAGGAAGCTTTGTCTTCATTCTGTCATTGAGCTCTTACTTCCCTTCAGTGTCGTACATGTTATACCTGCAAGAAAAAAGCTGGGCTTGTTCTTTAAAAAGAACCCGTCACAGCCCAGAAAGCATCACAGGATTGGATGATGGTAGCAGAAAGAATACAAATTGAAAATATTTCATATGTACCCAGTACTTTTCTCTTGAGGATAATTAAGCTAAAAGCTTTCTTTGGTTGGCATGTGAGAGGAATGACTAAGAGCACTGGCTCTATAATTAAATGAGATAAGCTTAAAACCTCAAAACAATAGTATGTGCCATGTGTAGAGCCTTGGACCAGTCATACACCTCTCCAACCTGTTCTTCTGATCTGTAAAACTGGGATTCTATTAGTACCTACCCTTTTATAGTTGATAACCACAGAGTAACATCTTTAGGTCTACAGTTTCTCACTTAAGGGGCTCCCTTTTGCTTTATATGATGAGCATTTTCTTACTCAGGAGTTTATCTATTTCCTCATCTCAGTCTCCCAAGCCTCACTTTTCTACACCAGATCTTGATGGGTAGCTATCAATAGACAATCCAAGAGAAGCTGTAATAGCCATTGGGCATGCCCATGTTATAATGGAACAATAAGAGGTTAAAGGCCAGGTATCAGATCTTTAAAATTGTAAAAGCTTTTCTTACTAATGGGTCTAAGATTTTTCTAAATGAGTTTTTATGGCACAATGCATAAAACAAACTTTATAAGTACTTTTATTCCTTTATAAGTATCTCATATAACTTTAAATATATAAATATATGAAAAATATCACAAATACTACATATTATATATAATATATATCTTAAATGTTTATAAATGTTTTTATTCATCTTTTATTGTAATCCAAAAAGTTCACAGCTTTTAGCACTCAGAATAATGATTTTCTACAAATGCAATATAAATAATCATGAGATCACAGAATAGGTACCCTAGAGCCTCCTGCCTTAGAAAGTTATTACCACGATACTAACATACCTTGGTAGATTTAAATTTGTCTGTATTTGAAGTTAATTTAAATTGAGTCATATGCAGTGTTTTGTGTGTGTGGCTTTTTTTCCCCCACTCATTTCACAATAGTTCATTCTGTGTTCATTGATGACTGATATTCCATTGCACTATAGTCTATTCATTTTACTAATGGACTTACTTTCTAAGTTTTTTCTTATAAATAATGATGCTGTGAACATCTTTTCAAGTGTATTTTTTTCACTATGAGTTTTTTGTATTTTCAAGTCCTTTATTTTTTATTTTAATTTTTAATTGGTACTATAAAGATGATGTACAGTACAGAGAGGTTACACTATGTAAGTCAGGTAATGAGTAAATTTCATTTTGTATGGTGTCATCCTTTCCCTTGCTCTCTGTTTTTCCCTTTAGTGCTCTACCACTTTACACGTATGTATATATGCATTTCTGAGTCATAGGTGTATATAAACTGTGGTAGATATTTTTGGTATGTAACATCAAACACTGATGTTAATGTTCTAAATATTTGCAAACTGAAATCAATTAATAGATGCAAAATAGTCAATCATTTCTAATCAAGTTGAGCAACAGTATAACTTACTACATTTATCAAAGCAAGGGAGAAAATTGTATTAATTGATAATCTTAGCATATTTATCTCAGTAAATAGACATTCTCCTCTCTAAGAACATTTATTATACTTGAGAAGTATAATGTTAGTAAAACTATTGTCTGATAAATATGTATTTTCAGATTTATCCAACTGTACCAATACTATCCTAGCTGTTTTTATCACAGTTCAGTCAGGCATAGCATTTATGTAATATGAAATATATCACAATCATATATCACAAAGGCTATAAAACTTAATTATCACAGAGTGAATACCTTTTAAACCTTACTTCTTGAAAGAGTAGAGACTTAAATTAGCATATATTAGTGGTACAAGTAGGGTTTTACTGTGAAATTTTTTCACATGCATATAATGCATTCCCTCAATCTCATCCCCTTCATCACTTTTCCTCAATCCTGCTCTCTTCCTCTCAAAACCACAACAGACTTCATTGTTCTATTTCCTTTCACCTGTTTTACCAGCCCTCTACATCTCAACCCCAAACAGAACCTGCCCTGCTCTTCTGTCATCATTATTATTATTATTAATGTGCACCAGCTGCATTGGGATTTCACTGTGACATCTCTCTCTCTCTCTCTTTTCTCCCCTCCCTTCCTCCTTTATTCCCTCCGTCCCTTCCCTTTCCTCTCTTCCCTTTCTCTTCCCTCCCTTTTTCTCCCCTCCTCCCTCCCTCTTTCCCTCCCTCCCTCCCTCCCTCCCTCCCTCCCTTCCTTCCTTCCTTCCTTCCTTCCTTCCTTCCTTCTTCCCTCTCTTTCTTTGTCAGTGTGTGTGTGTGTGTGTGTGTGTGTGTGCAAGTGCAAGACTAGCACTCTACCACTTTAAACCACAGCCTGATTTTGGTTTTTAGGGGGTTAATTGGAAATAAGACTATCACAGCCTTTCCTGCAAGGTTGGCTTTGAACTGCTTTCCTCAGATCTCAACCTCCTGAGTAGCTAGGATTACAAGCGTGAGCCACCAGTGCTTAACATCACTGTGGCATTTATACAGGCAAATATTATGCCTTGTTCCGAATAACCTTCTCTATTGTTTTTTCTTTCTCTGCTCAAGCTCCTTATTGAGCAACAGCTTTCATTGAGGTAACTAACCGTAGCTGCAATGCATTTCCAAATTATTTACTCTCAATATTGGAGATAAGATTCTCACATACTTTTCTGCCTAGGGTGGCTTTGAACCATGATCCTCAGATCTCAGCCTCTTAGTAGCTGAGGTTACAGGTGTGGGCTACCAGTGCATGGCTGGTTCATGCTTTTTAATCCAAATTGCTGTTCTATATCTTTGATTGGAGAATTAAGACCATTAATATTCAATGATAAAATTGAAAAGTATGCCATATTTCATGTCATTTTCCTGTTTTTATGATGCTTGCTTTTTTTCTATTCTTCCTTTGCCAATCAATTCATCTAGTGGGGTTTTTTTGTTTTTGTTTTTTTAATTGGTTGTGGGGCTTGAACTCTGCGCCTAGGCACTCTCCCTCAGCTCTTCAGCTCAAGGCTAGTCCTCTACCACTTGAGCCACAGTGCCATTTCTGATATTCTGGTGATTTATTGGGAGATCTGAGTCTCACAGACTTTCTTGCCTGGGCTGGCTTTGAACCATGATTCTCAGATCTTAGCCTCCTTAGTAGCTAGGATTGTAGGCGTGAGCCACCAGTGCCCGGCCTAGTGGGGTTTATTCTTCCTTAAGTTTTCTTGTTTTTTATTTTCTTCTGTGGTTAGTATTCCTTTAAGTGTCTTTCACAGAGCTAGTTTGTTAGTCATCTTTTCCTGTAGCTTTTGATTATTATGGGAAGGTTTTTCTCTCTTAATGATAAAAGATAGTTTTGCTGGTTTATTAATCTAGAATGGCAGTTGTTACGTTACAGGGTTTAAAGTATATGTCCTTTTATGACCTTGTGGCACTTAGAGTTTCTGTTGGGAACCAGCTGTTATTCTGATGGATTTGTCATTGTGTATAATTTGTCTCTTCTTTGCTATTTTCAATTTTCTTTCTTTATTCTGTTTGTTTACTATTTTAATGTCTAGGGATGTTGCTTATTTGGTGTTTTATAAGCCTTCTCCACATGGATGACCTTCTCTTGGAAATGTTTTTTGCTTTTTATTTTATTATCTAGGTTCTCAGTACTTTTGGTTTCTCTTTTCATTCTATACTCATAATTTTTATATTTGTTCTGTTTTTTTGTTTTTGTTTTTTATTGGCCAGTCGTGGGGCCTGAACTCTGGGCCTGGGCACTGTCCCTCAGCTCTTCTGCTCAAGGATAGCACTCTGTGTCATTGAGCTACATGTGCCTTATCTCTAGGCATTCTCCTCAAGAAGGCAGTTCCCTGTGGGTTCCTGCTTAAGAAGCCACAGACCGTCTGTCTTTACCAAGGCACCTGGTTGCCTTACAACATATCCCTGTGTTGCGGTGCGGGTTTGCTTATGTGGACATTTTGCAGCAAGAATTCGCTAGTACTGCTGATTTTATCTTGTATTGCAGTTTTTAGTTACCCCATCCCTAGTTAGTGAGCCAGGGATTTGGAGTTCCTCATTTATTCCCTGCTGCTGCTGCTGCTGTTGCTGTGTATGTATATGTGTGTGTTTCCCCCTCTGAAGTTTTCTGCTTCCCTACAACCTCCTTTATAGTTTCTGGTTAGCTTACTCTTACTCTCTTCAGAATCTAGTTTCTTCTGTGATACTAGATTCTTCTTCACAGAGTGAAATGGCCAGGGCTGGGAAGGTGGCTCAGTGGTAGAGTGCTTGCCTTGCATACATGAGGTCCTGGGTTCAATTCCTCAGCACCACATAAGCAAAAAGAAAAAAGCCGGAAGTGGCGCTGTGGCTCAGGTGGTAGAGCGCTAGCTAGCCTTGAGCTGAAGAGCTGAGGGACAGTTCCCAGGCCCAGAGTTCAGGTCCCACAACTGGACCCCCCCCCAAAAAAAAAATGAAATGGCCAATGCTTCTAATCTGTCATCTTGTAAAACCTTCCAGAGTATAAACTCTTGCCACACCCTTCCAAAAATTTTTACCTCTGCTTTCTCAAATACAATTCTCTTAAATCCTTTTTTCTGCGCTGGGGATCCAGTTCTTGGGGCCTTCCGCATGCGAAGCAGGTACTCAACTGCTGGACTGTACCGCTAGCCTTCTCCCATTTAAGAGCTGTCTCTCAGCTCTTCAGCTCAAGGCTAGCGCTCTACCACTTGAGCCACAGCGCCACTTCCGGCTTTTTTCTTTTTGCTTATATGGTGCTGAGGAGTCGAACCCAGGGCCTCGAGCATGCAAGGCAAGCGCTCTACCACTGAGCCACCTTCCCAGCCCCCATTTAAGTAACTTCTGATTTCTTGATAATCACTTTTTGAATTTATAATTTAGCTTTACTTGTTTGTCAGAGTAGTTTTAATTATATCTTTGTTTTTATTTATTTTTTGAGTAGTAGTACAAAAGGGTCTCAATTCCATAAGTCAGATTATGAGTGCAATGCATCTTGATCAGTATTGCCCTTTTTATCATTCTCACTTGTCTTTCCCCTTCCCATCCCTACCTCCTGTATGTAAAAACTCAACTTTTATATAATGTACATTGAAGATACTGTATTTGCTTACCCTTCTTTTCTCCATTTGTGTCCCCCCCTCTGCTTGCCTTTTCTCCTAAGTGTTAATAATATACTTTTAATTACTAGTATAAATTATTTTAATAATTTAGTCATATCCCATTATTATTATTATTATTTATTGGATTGAGCTTTATTCTATTCCTGCTCACAATCTTTTGTCCAGAGCAAGTAATAAGACCAAGCCTTCAATTAATATTTGTAGAGAAAATATGTAGTGATTCCATAGGGAAGTATTACAAATTATGTATGTGGTAAGGCTAAGATAGGAATGTGGAATCCTTTTTCTAGGAGGAAAGAGTGAATAATCTGGAACAGTACTATACTTTCCCCCCAACCCTCCATGATCCTGGAGCTTTGAACTCTGGGCCTGGGCTTTTTTTGTTGAAGGTGAGCGCTATATCACTTGGGCCACAGTTCACATTCCAGTTTTTTTGAATAGGTTACTGGAGATAAAGAGTCTCATGTGAATTATTAAGTAATCATATAAAGGGATTTCAATTCCAAAAGACAGTTTATGAGTACAGTGCATTTTGATCAGTGTCACCCTTTCCATTGTTCTTTCCCATCTCATCCCTACTAGTGTACATTAAATATAATGACTGCATTTGCTCAACTTTCCTCTTTCCTTCCTGTGACTCCCTTCTTACTGTGCCCTTCCCCCTGAACATGTATGTTTCCCAATATTAATTTTAAGTGGTTTATTAGTTGTTCAGAAGAGTTATACCTTTGGACTCCTCCCCTAGGTGTACCATCCTTTAGTCAGTTTGTGTATATATTTATAAAACCTTGTGTATGTTATCATGTATGTGTGTATTTTACATCTAACTTACACATACATACACTGTCTGACCCTGACTTCACTTACCATAATTTTTTCTGGATCCATCTACTTCTCTGCAAGTGACATAATATTCTTTCTGATAGATGAATAAAGTTCTATTGTATATATGTACCACATTTTCTTGATTTACTCTTCTATTGTAGGCCATCTGAGTTGTTACTGTGACTTGGCTGTGGTGAATAGTTCAGCAATGAACATGGATGTACAAGTGTCTTTACTATAGCCTGATTTACAATATTCTGGGTAAATGCCCAACAGTGGTATCGCTGTATCATATGATAGTTCTATGTTCAGTTTTTTGAGGAATCTCCAAACCACCTTCTAGAGTGGTTGTACTAGTTTATATTCCTACCTGCAGCCCCTCAAACATATGTTGTTCTTATTCTTGATGCTGGCCAATTGTACTGGGGAGAGATGAAATCTCAGTGTTGTTTTGATTTGCATTTCCATTATGGCCAGGCCATTTCTATTTATTGGCCATTCTTTTGAGAAGACTCCATTTAGCTCCTTTGCCCATTTATTAATGGGGTTAATTGCTTTTTTGAGGTTTAGTTTCTTGAGCACCTTGTATATTCTGGATATGAGGCCCTTATTGAAAGCAATAATATAACATCCTATAATTTCAAAGAAGAAACTCAAGTTTTGAAAAAAGGTGTTAATACATGATGAATGCAGAATTATTAATTATGATAAATTATAAATGGTATGGAGCCTTATAGTAAGCAAAATAAAGAGGAAGTATTAAAATGATCATTGTAATTTTTATCAGTATTGGAAAATATGTTTAATGTTAAAGAACAATGTATAGAGTGTACTGTTTGCAGCTATGAACACACCACAAAAATTGAAAATGTTAAATTGATAATAATTGTCTGAGGGTGATAGAATTACAAATTAGTTTCCTGTTTTTCAGATAAACATAGTTTAAGGTAATTTTATCTTTATGAGAAGTTATTTTTCATTCTACAAGTCATATACATATAATCTGAGAAATGTTGGAAAATACAGAAAAAGGGATTAAGGAATGTGTCTGCATCCATCTTCCCAAACCACCTAGTGATGAAGCATGGTTGGAAAAGATCTGCTTAGTACATGCAAGTCTAGCATTGTAACACCAGCAACAAAGTAATTACTCAGATATGTTTAAAAAATTACAAGATTAACCTTGCATTGTGTTGTCCCACTTCTTTTCAGGTCCTGAAAATCCTTGGTTGGTTCAAGCTTATGTTTCAGCAGCTAAACACCCTTTTGCTTCTGTGGTGGCTCAAGAGGTTTTCCAGAGTGGAATCATTCCTTCAGATACGGACTTTCGTATCTATAGAGATTTTGGGAACATTCCAGGTATTTTGTGAATGGTTTATAAGCTGTTGTACAAAACTGATTTCTCAAAAATGAGCTTTACTTCTTCAAAGTTTATGAGTAGACACCATGTTTGGAGAGTACATTCCATATAAATTTTCTTCCTCACTAACAGAGAGTTCTTAATGTTGTCCTTTTTGTGTGTGTGTGTGTGTGTGTTCTAGTCCTAGGCCAAACAGCCTGGGCTCTGCCCTGAGCAGTTTTTTGCTCAGGACTAGCTCTCTACCATTTGAGCCACAGATCCCCTTCCAGCTTTTTGGTTGGTTAATTGAAGCTAAGAGTCCTACAAACTCTCCTGCCAGGGCTGGCTTTGAATTTCCTCAATCCTCATTTCTCAGCCTCTTGAGGACCCATGCCAAATGTTTTCTTTTTTTAAAACTCCATAGTAATTTAAATGTTTGCCTCCTCCAGAATATGATTAGGATTGGTTTAACAATTCATTACCAGATCTCTCAAGGGTCTTTGACTTTTTTTTTTTTTGGCCAGTCCTGGGGCTTGAACTCAGGGCCTGGGCATTGTTCCTGAGCTTCTTTTGCACTCTACTACTACTTGTGGCACTCTACCACAGTGCCACTTCTAGCTTTTTCTGTTTATGTGGTACTGAGAAATTGGACCTGGCTTCATGCATGCTAGGCAAGCTCTCTACCACTAAGCCACATTCCCAGCCCTAGGGGTCTTTTGCTTTTATTGTGGGTCTTGCTTGCCAATTCCCTCAATGACTTTATTTGCAGTTAAAATTTGGCTTTGGCCAGGCAAGGATATAGATGGTAAAATTTTGATGACTGACCAAACTCAGTACATCAAATTTCCTACTCCTTGCTGTGTGAATTCCTCTTCTATGTGGTATAGTATACTTCCTCAGTCATGCTTTGCATTAGGGATCATAACTGTAGATTTTGTAAGTATGGAAGAGAATATTCTTCATAAATATGGCAGGACAGTCATCCCATTGCTTTGACATTTTGTCTTAGGAATTTATTAAACAAATAAGCCTAAAGTGAAGTTAAACGTTAAAGCAAAATGACTTTTCCCCTGTCTGTGTGTTACAGGAATAGATTTAGCTTTTATTGAGAACGGATACATTTATCACACGAAGTATGACACAGCAGATAGAATTCTAACAGATTCTATTCAGAGAGCAGGTTGGTATCCCAAGTTCAACTTCTGATATGCACTAAGATGAAATATTAGGGGTAAAATAGAAATATGTGAATTTTCTGAAAGGTGCATTGGAGAGGCAGTATGTGGTAGAATGGGCTAAGGATTTGGAGTTGGATAGATCAGTGCTTAAATATTAGCCATGCCGTCTTATTTGCCAGTCAATAAGTGTCAACTTGGAAAGGGGGTGACCTAGCGTTAAGGTAGGATTGCTGAACAATATAAGTGTAAATAATGTAAAAGCTATGAGTTGGAGGTGGCAGTAGAATACAGGTGTAGGCAGTTTGTCTAGTGTGGAAAGTGGTTACATGGTCCATAATTGGATGATGAAAATAGTTGAAAAGCTTTATAGGATAGGAATTTAAAGTGCTCTCCAGAGAGATCTGGAGTAGTTGGACGAGGCAGATCACATATTGATAGCATTCGGCATGTAAAGAAAAGAGGATGATCCGTGCAAGAGCACAGTGTATGTTTGGGGAAAGCTGTTAATGTGTAGACTATCAGACTAGAATGGAAGTAGCATCTTCAGACATAGTAGGAGATCTGGTTGAAGTATATGGGAGAGAGGAAATCATAGAAAATTTTAAGAATCAGCAAAAATTCAGTTGTAGAACACTTAACCTAGTATGTACAAGGTTCTAGGTTCCATCCCATAAAGGAAAGAAAACGATCAGAAAAACATTAAAAGACTAAGGAATTTTGGAAGCTTTGGGTCTCTGAATGAAGTTATTAAGGTGGTTTTAAATATTGTACTGGTGGGCTGGGAAGGTGGCTCAGTAGAGTGTTTGCCTTGCATGCTGGAGGCCCTGGGTTTAATTCCTCAGCACCACATAAACAGAAAAAGCCAGAAGTGGTGCTGTGGTTCAAGTGGTAGAGCGCTAGCCTTGAGCTGAAGAGCTGAGGGACAGTGCCCAGGCCCAGAGTTCAGGCCTCACAACCAACCAAAAAAAAAAAAAAAGTTGTACTGGTAATGCTCTTACAGAGTCCCTACTCAAAATGAGTTATTGAGGATCTTGGTCATGGTGTTGACAAAAGATGAGCAACAAAAGGGGAAGGACAAAAAAAATTACATTGTGAACAACATAAATCAGCAGTATTTGAGAGATTAGATAGAAGAGATAAGTGGAATTGACTAGGGAAAACAGACTATGAGCTCTAGTAAGATGCAGAGGTCTGAACTAGCCTATGAAATCAGGGGTGGCAAATTTGGGCATATGAATTTGGGAATTAAAGGTATAGAACACAAGAACAGAGAATGGATGTTATTTTTGGAAGGGGGAAGTGTTAAAACCAAAGCTTTAGAGAAAATACATTTTAAGCAAGAATGTTAAATGGAAGTGAGTGAAAAAGAAGGAAATCTGGTGGTAAGAGTGTGTATGTATCTTAAGTGGAGAAAAGAAAGTCAAGGGTGGGATGAGCAGTAGGAAGTAGGCTTGCTATTGAAGTTTAGACACAGGTGTGTCACAGCCTGACTGCTGTCTTCCCAGCTACTCCCAGGCTAAAGATAGCTGGAATTTAGGAGTTCAAGGCTAGTTTGAGCAACATAACCCGCTAGACCTTATATCAGAAAATGTTTAATTGTATTCATTGATTGATGTAACAAATAATTTTAATAGACCTTTGATGTGTCAGGTTTTGCCTATGACTTTTCTGCAGCTTCATTTCTGAATACTCTCTCCATTTAGGACTAATTTGTGGTTTTGTTCATTCTAAAGATGTAAATACCACTTCTCAGGGTTGCTTCCCGGTCTTTCCAAACTCTAAGTCTCTTAAGTCTCCCACAACTATATTTCTTCTTCTTCTTTTTTTTTTCTGGGCAGGGGGACTTGAACTGAGGGCCTGGGCACTGTCCCTGAGCTTTTGTACTCAAGGCTAGCACTCTACAACTTGAGCTACAGCTGTACTTCTAGCTTTTTTGTAGTTCATTGGAAATAAGAGTCTCATGGACTTTCTGTGTAGGCTAGTTTTGAACCATGCTCCTTATGTCTCAGCCTCCTGAGTAGCTAGGATTATAGGTGTGAGCCACTAGCACCTAGCTCTTTTAATTAAAAAAAAATTATCTTTTTTTTTTTTTGCCAGTTGTGGGGCATGAGCTCAGGGTGTGAACCTAGGTATCCTTGGACACCTTTTTGCCCAAGGCTAGTGCTTTAGCACTTGAGCCATAGCCCCACTTCTGATTTTCTGGTCATTAATTGGCGATAAGAGTCTCATGAACTTTCCTGCCCCAGCTGGCTGAGAACTGTGATCCTCAGATCTCGACCTCCTGAGTAGTTAGGATTATAGGCATGAGCTATCAGTGCCTGGCCTTTTTGTTGTTATTGTAAAGATGATGTGCAGAGGGTTAGGTAAAGAGTACATTTTTTTGGACAATGTCACCCCTTCTCTTACTCTCTCCCAGTTTTTCCCTTCCATCCACAAGTTACATAGTTCATTTTCAACGTACTGTCCAGCTGCATTTGTTTACCCTTTTCCCCTCCATTTCTGTGGCTCCCTCACCTTCCCAAAGACATAAATGAACAAACAAAAAAAAAAGGAAAGAAAAGCAACAAAAAAGAAAAAAACTTTTTAATTTCCTGGAGTTCATTTTGATTTTTCACCTGCTTTTTTTTTTTTATTGT
>NW_012267309.1:3520544-3584744 GCF_000151885.1 Dipodomys ordii | reverse complement strand
GCTGTTCTGTGAACCGGTACCTGGTATCTGCAACCGGTACCTGGTATCTGCGAGCGGCCCCCTGTGTCTCTGGGGCTCAGGCAGCCCCCGCCCCGCCGGCTGGCCGGTGGCTTGGCGCTCTGCCGTGCGGCCAGTAAAGGTTGGGGGAGGGGTCTTCGCTCTTCTCTGTTCTGAAATTCTTTTCCTCTCTTTCTTTTTTTATTATTTTTCACCTTTAGTTTTTCTCTGAGTGTTCGTCTTTTTGTTGTTGTCGGTCTCTTGGGGAGATTAAGCGTTGGAACTCGAACTCTCTTTTTGGTTGGAGAGAGCTGTGGCGTTTCCCTACTGCCCCGTCGCCATCTTGGTCCCCCCTCTTTACCTGCTTTTTTGAGATGGGGATTCACTGTGTTGCTCAGACTAACCTTGAATTCACAATCCTTCGACATAAGCCTCTTTCCTGTCTTCTAATTTTTTTTCTTTATAATCTGTATAGTGCTGGGGATTGTATTTAGAGCCTCACTCATGCTAGACAAACATTGTGCCATTATCTCTTGAGTTTTATTTTTGTTGTTTTTGTTGTTGTTTGGTTGGTTTTGAGACTGTCTTATGCAGTTCAAGATGGTTCTTGCCTCTGCCTTTTTTCTTTCTTTTCACCTTACTTGTAACAACTTGTTCTGGGCCTGTGAGGTTTAAAAGAGCTCTTTGTTCCTTGACTTACGGAATTTTTGATAACTAGAAGTGTCTGGTATAGTAATATATAGTAAAGGAATCGGATCTAAGATATCTGTATGTTAATTTATCAAAAAGACTAGTTCTATTAGGAAGGGAAAGACTGAGCTTCTAAGTGAAGAGGAAATGGAGAAAGGAGCAGGGGCCATACTGGAGAAATTTAGAAAGAAAAGTTGGGGAGAGAGTAGCATGGTAGGAAGCATTGTCCACATTCTTTCCAGCTACTTCTTTATTCAAATAGTAAATGATTTATTTCTGCTTTATATTGTTGTACATGTAAATTGCATTCTAATAGTTTGTTCAACTTTGTTTTCTTTCTTACTAATAGGTGACAATATTTTAGCAGTCCTTAAATATCTAGCTACATCTGATATGCTAGCTTCTTCATCTGAGTATCGACATGGAAACATGGTCTTTTTTGATGTTCTTGGCCTGTTTGTCATTGCCTACCCATCCCGTATTGGCACAATCATAAACTACATGGTAGTAATGGCAGTTGTTTTGTATCTGGGCAAAAAATTGTTGCAGCCCAAATATAAGAGTAAGTACTTTCTCTAAAATGTAAATACAGTCATGGGTATAGGATTTGTTAGAAAGTTTTAGTCACTGTGTTTGTATCTTCCCAGGAAGTTAAACAATCTTTATAATACTTGGTTTGTATTTTAAGAAATTCCTAACTAAATATTAAATTGACATACACACTTTCTTGATGAAAGAGACTATTTTCATGGAAGTACCACTTAGGTGTTATTGAAAAATAGCTTATACAGATTGACTTTTACTAAAAAGTCCCATTAAAAAGTCTTTCAAGGTGGGCATTCATGGCTCATGCCTATAATCATAGCTACTCAGAAGGCTGAGATATGAGGATCGCAGTTCAAAGCCATTCCGTGCAGGAAAGTCTGTGAGACTCTTACCTCCAATTGAACACTAGAAAACCAGAAGTGGCGCTGTTGCTCAAAGTGGTAGAATGCTAGCCTTGAGCTGAAGAGCTCCAGGACAGTGCACAAGCCCACAGTGCAAGCCCCACAACCAACAGTAACAACAAAAAACCAAATGTCTTTTGAGATGTGGAAGTATGGCTCAGGTAGAGTACCAGCTTTGAGTGAAAAAGCCAAGCACAAGTTATGAGGCCCTGAGTTCAAGCATCACTAGTGGCACCAAAAAAGAAAAAAAAGTTTTTTTTTCCACTATTGACCAGTAACACACTTTTCTGAGGTATGAATGAACTGCATTTTGTTAAATTGTTTCCTTCTGTTTGAAATATTTCAGTCCTAAGTTGTGAAGTGTTGTTACAAGATAAAATGTATCTTTATCACATTATTTACCCCATGTCCTTATCTTCCTATATTAGCTTCTTTAGCAAGATTTTATATAGAATTTTGCCTTCTGTACTTGCTAATATTTTGGTACACAAAGCATCCCAAAGATGAGGAAGACTAAAACTACCCACTTCCCTAGTAAGGGATGTTTCTGAATTGTTTCTACAAGATATATCTCTGAGTTTCTAGTATCCACAGACTTTCAGTAAGTGTTCCCTGAATACTAGTCTTCATATTTTCCCTGTTTTAGTGTTTAACAACCTCAACAATTGGACATTCTAGTTCTTTATAGTGGTAAATATTTTGTTTTAGCAACTGGTGATGTAATTGATTTGATGAAAATGGTG
Source organism: Dipodomys ordii (assembly GCF_000151885.1). NCBI lineage: Eukaryota > Metazoa > Chordata > Mammalia > Rodentia > Heteromyidae > Dipodomys > Dipodomys ordii. The sequence continues at coordinate 3,582,367 of NW_012267309.1, read as the reverse complement.
ACCATAATTTTTTGTTTTTTTCTTCATTAGATTTTAACTACACAAAGGACTTCTTGTGTGGACTTGCCATCACTCTCATTAGCTGGTTTACTAGCCTTGTAATGGTTCTCATTGTAGCAGTGTTGGTCTCTCTTACTGGACAGTCTCTCTCATGGTATAACCACTTCTATGTTTCCGTTTGTCTGTATGGGACCGCAGCTATACTCAAAATAATATTCATACATACGCTTGCAAAAAGATTTTATTATGTGGTAAGTATAAGGTATATTTATTGATTTATTTTTGCTGCTTGCAAGGATTGAAGACAAACTCAAGTGGGATTCATTGTAATTTATCTTTTGAGCTATTGTTCAGCATTTTTATAAAGAATTCTCCACAACTGCATTAGTTTACTGATCACTTTCTTATTTGAGAGTTGTGATGCAAAATGTAATTGAGGTTATGAAGCTGTATAAACACCATTTAGGATAGTGGTGATGTAAGGCTTGTTTGCACAGCTCTCTGCCTGTGCTGCAGTGTTGTAACTGCTAACCCATCCTGGGCTCATGCAGTGATTTATGTTGTTTTAAAATCACTATTCACCACCACAATATAAGCTTCATGGAGGCAAGGGTTGTTTATTCATTGCTGTCTCCTTTGTGTTTAGGCAGAGTCTGGCACATAGCATTAACACACAGTCTTTGTTGTTGAAAGAATGCTACATTTAAAGTTTTCAGTTTTGCTAGGAGTTTGGTTCAGTTGGTAGCACATTAGGCCCTAAGTTTAAACCCAAGTACAGTTAACCCAAAACAAAAAACAAAACACACACACACACACCCCTCAGCTTTTCTTCCATTTTTTTTCTTAGATGTTTTTGGTGGAGGTTCTGACAACATGCATTTGTACTATCAGAGTTAAAGACACACTGTGAAGGAAAAAAAAGGAAAGTGAAATGGAGATTTTAATTGAGTCATACTGATGTTTTAGAGACTTCCTACATTGTGCTTTCAACTTGTGTTTGATAAAATTAGAAGTTATGGTTATGAAATAACCATGAGTGAATTATAGTAAATGAGAAGTCATAATGATTTTCTAAGGAAATTAAAGGGGAAAATCTTAGCTCCTTTGATTTGAAGACCATAAGTAGATAATTTTTGGTTTTTCCTGATAGGGATTAGAATGGCACATGGAGCATGGTAATCCAGCATCTTTCCCTTAGGATGTTTTTAGTATCTGAACCTCGGTCTCAGTTCCAGTTAATGTGTGGGATGGGTTTGAAGAACCCTTCCATCTTAATCAGGTCTTAGGAAGGTTCTTGGAGATTAGCCATTGCATATGGTTCAGACCATACTTTTATTGTAGTAACTTCAGTTTCCAAAAGAATTATACTGTGAGGCTTATTATTAGTGCAGCTTTTTATAAAAAGCTATTTATATAAATATATAAATAAGCTATTTCAATATATAAGTACTTATATTTATATAAGTATGTACACTTATATTTATATAATACATAAATATAAATGTATTTATATAAATGTATAATATATTAATATCTAAAATACAGAATATAAATATATTTCTATAAATATAAATATAAAGCTTTTTATGTAAACAAATATCGTTGGATATTGTTGATTTTGGCAGGGATGGGATAGAAGGCTGAGTAAAGCTAGGTTTAATATTTAAGTTGTCTAGTTATAAATATTTGGGCTGAAGCTGAAAGCTTCATTTTCATTTTGCAAATATTTTTAAAAAATATTTTATCGTTAAGGTGTTGTACAGAGGAGTTACCATTTCATACATCAGATAATACATTTCTTTTTTTGGACAATGTCTTCTCTTCCTCCACCTTCCCACAGTTTCTCCTCATTTCACAAATATTCTTTTTTTTTTTTTTGCCAGTCCTGGGTCTTGAACTCAGGGCCTGGGCATGGTCCCTGAGATTCTTTTGCTCAAGGCAAGCACTCTTACCATGTGAGCCACAGCACCACTTCCGACTTTTTCTGTTTATGTGGTACTGAGGAATCAAACCCAAGGCTTCATACATGTTAGGCAAGAACTCTACCACTAAGCCACATTCCCAGCCCTTACAAATATTCTTTAAGCACTCATTAGGCTGAGACCTTCTGGTACAGAGATTGTTGGGAATGTACTCTCTGTCTTTGATTTGCTCAAAGTGTCACGTGGGAAGATGCAGAAACTATAGTGTTTGGGTGAAGTGAGGTAGAATAGGAGCAGGAGAAAGGAATTTTGCAGGTGGAGCCAGGAAAGCTTCTTGAAGGAGGTGGTGACATGTGAATGGGATTTTTGAAGCATGAGTAGACATTTACTAGATAGAGAACAGGCTGATAAGTGACCAAAGGTAAGAATGCATATATATTTGGGCCACTATCAGTAAAAAGTCAATTGTAATGAAGACAAAGTAACAGTGAATGAGAAAGAGAGCTGGGGTTTAGTTCTCAAAGTCAATGAAACATCATTAAAATTTTGTTAGCTTGAAAGTTACTTTGTGATATACCAAGAAAACTTGGGTAAGTAGTATAAATAGTAGAATAAATTGCAGTTGGGGAGAGATAAATGTTGATGAAAATATATTTAAGGGATGTTTTATCTTTGGTTTACTTTGGACCCTGAAAGTAAAATATTTTGACTTATATCAGTTTGCATTGTGAGGTATTTGATTTTAAGTATTTGAGTAGCATTTAACTTCAGATTGAACTCCATGAATTATCTTTTAAGAAAAACAAAACCTCTTAATCCTATGTTGAACATAATGTTAGCTGCTATAGCTTGTGTTTCCCATCATGCAAAGGGGAGTGAAATGAACTTGTTCTATAAACACATGACAATAACTCTTAAGCTCTTGAAGTAGGTCCCTTCAAGCAAAAGTACCCTGGGATAAAACAAATGAGAAGGCAGAGGAAAAGGAAACTTAAAAGATGTCAAATTTCCATGTTGGTGTTTATACACAGCTTATACTTTCATGTTTCTATTAATTAAATCACTCTTGCAACTGTTAATGTTTCTAAGTTCATAAATCAACTTTCTTCTGAAGAGTGCAAGGCAATCTTCAGGATTCCTTGGACTTCATGTCTCAAAAACTGTTAAGCGTTTTTGATATGAAAATTTTCTAATATGAAAGCACTGGAAATAAAAGATGGGGCTAAGGGCAGAGTAGCAGAAATGACCAGGTAGAAATAGAAGGATGTAAGGAAAATGAAGCCAAACCCACCAAGGCCACTGCTGCAGAGGGCATGCAGCATTCCTGGTGTATGGTAGTGGTTGGTGCTGCCGCTGAGGATCAGACCACTTTTCTAGCAAAATATTACAGAAATGGGTGATTTTAGGAGACTCTTTTTATTTTAGATCACTTCCAAGGGTTACTTTTAGCCTGGTGATATGAGAAATGGTATTATTGTCACTATAGCTTGTTAAATTGCCCTCTCCTGGTAGAAGGAAAATTTGTTAGGTCTTTACTTGGTCAGTTTTAAGAATAGATCCTGTCAAACAAGGGAGATAAAAGATTATAATTTCCTTGAGCAATGAAAATTATGAGCAATGGAAATTGTTATAATCAATGATCTTTATGAATAACCCATGATTGAGACTTCTTGTTTATTTTTCTTTCTTTCAGAATGTCAGTGACCAGTACCTGGGAGAAGTGTTTTTTGATGTCTCACTGTTTGTGCATTGTGGTTTTCTCATAACTCTCACTTACCAAGGATTTTGCTCAGCATTCATTAGTGCTGTTTGGGTAGTGTTTCCATTGCTCACAAAGCTTTTTGTGCCCAAGGACTTTAAGCAGCATGGTAGGGTATTTTTGATTTTGATACAAATGGAAAAATTCATTAAGGCTTCTAGGAACTTTTTTTTTTAAATAAAAAAATCTCATCAAGTAGGCTTTTTATATTGTCACTGTTTGTTTTCTTAAATTTTCATACTATGTAAATTATATTACACCTTATACCCCATCTCATTCTTATATACTAGTATATGAGAACACATACTAATATATTCTTTGTGTATTTTTATTCTTATTGTATTTTATCTTCTCTGAGTGAAGTACTTTATCTTGGTAGATAACATGTACCTAAAGAGCCAGTGTCACACCTAAACCTACTTTCTGTCAGGTGCCAAGTCACATCATCACTGCAAAATGCTGCTCTGTAGATTTTCTTATGTATGTGTTGTTTTTCCTTCTTCCTAGGTACCCAAGGAAAATTTATTGCCCTTTACCTTTTGGGAATGTTTATTCCTTACATCTATGCACTATACCTCATCTGGGCAGTATTTGAGATGTTTACCCCTATCCTTGGGAGAAGTGGTTCAGAAATTCCACCTGATGTTGTGCTGGCATCCATTTTGGCTGGTTGTACGATGGTGCTCTCTTCCTATTTTGTAAGGAAAAAAGTTTTGTTTTCCATTTTTAAATGTGAATATGTATTAAGCTTAGCCATCATACATGTGAAATAATGTTAATTGTACTTTATTGAGAAAGTCTTAAGCAAAAGTCACAGCAAAGGGCTGAGCATCTTGTGGGTTCAATCTGATAAGAAAAAGTAGATGAGTTTTTGTTGCTCTTGTTGTTGCTGTTGCTTTCATTCTATCTGAATGTGAATTTGAAGATATATCAAATGAGAATTGTTAAGACATTGCCTGTTGATGAACTTTTAAAATAAATACTAGGGCTGAGAATGTGGCTTAGTGGTAGAGTGCTTGCCTAGCATGCACGAAGCCCTGGGTTTGATTCCTCACTAGCACATAAAAAGCTGGAAGTGGCGCTGTGGCTCAAGTGGTAGGATGCTAGCCTTGAGCACAGAGATGCTCAGGGACAATGCCCAGGCCCTGAGTTCAAGCTCCAGGACTGGCCCCAAAACAAAAACAAAAAAATAAAATACTAATGGTGTATTCTGAGCATATTAGAAGTAAATATTAATAAAAAACATAGTAGTTTTATTAGATCTGTTAGATCAAGAGAAGACAACTGGAGTGGTGCTTTTTTGCATTGCAATTCGATTGCCTCATTGCTAACACATCAAAATTAATTAACTGAATCTGTCTCTTTGAGTGATGACCAATGAGGATACTTAAATATATACCAAGTACTAACAGTATAGGCCTTTACATCAGTGTATTGCTTTGGTAGGGAGAGTCTTACCTTTGTTGTTGTCTGTGCTTCTCATCTTATGGGACTTCCAGAGGAAAGAGAAGCTGGTTTATGATGAGTTTCATATCAGAAACCTCAACCATGGTTTGCTTGGCATCACGTTTATACATCTCTTGAATAGCCTGAGCCTTTACAGAAAGGAGGTCTCTGTTTTGTGGCTCTTTTCATTGTCCTTCTTAGGAATTACTTACTGAACATCCATAGTATGCCTTGAGAATTGGTGCTATCAGACCAAATAGAAACTGGAATTATAAATTGATTATATCTCATTTCTTCATGGAGGGGATAGTGAGCCTTTGTGGTAAAAGGAACCTCTGGTTACAGTTAGGTTTTGAAGACCTATGAAGATTAGGAAGTACCACAGCTTTGCTCAGCATTATCCATAGATAACCCCTCAGTGGCCAGGAAAGCTGTCTAAATGGATTTGCATATGTAACCTTCTAGTGAATTCATATGTACATTATTATTTGAGGTTGACTATTCTAATCCTAAAAGAAACCTAAGTATACTGTTAAGATGATGATTCATATCCTTACTGGTATTTGTAGTAGGAGACATGGGATGTTCTAAAATTTTATTTTCTACAGGGTTAATTTCTTTGGGTTTTATTAATAATCTTGCAAAATTCTGTATTTGTCAATAGATAGGTTTGCTATTGTGAAGATTAATTAGAAGGCTGAGACAGGAGAATTCTAAATTTGAGGTTAGCTTGTGAGACTCCATCTCAAAAACACAAAAGAACAACAAAAAGGAGATAGCGGAGTATTGTCACTGTAGATGAAATTCTGATCCAAAGTCAGCTGTGTTAACATACGACCCACTCCCTTATTTATTCCTGAATGACTGGAAGTTAGTGGTGCTTGTAAAGATGACCCAAGTGTGGATCATTTGAATTCTGTGCCATTGGTCATGATCATATGGAAGGAGACAAAATGAGCCTGTGGAAATTGAAAATATCCATAGTCAGAATAAAAAGGATGTGTAAAGTATATTTTTCCTACGTCATAATTTATTAGGGAAACTTTTGGGGAGATAATGACTTTTGAATACTTAAACAATCTCATTTATTTTCATTATAATGTGAAATAACCCTGCTATTCCTTGATGCTGTGTGTTTTTAATTTTCATTTTCTTGTTTATATGTAGCAGTGTGAAAGGTAGTGATTTACAAATAGAATAAGATGGAACCCAGACACATTGTCACTTTATGGTCATCCTTCCTCTTCTCTGATTGCCATTCATTTGTAACTATTATCAAACCTGTTAAGAAGTAGAAGAGGCAAATGGGCCTCCTGATTGGAGGGGAGGACTTGAATGTGAAAACAATAACTTAAAGTGAGATTTTAAGACAATTTTTGTACTAGCTAGCATGATGGCTGCAATTACAGCATTATGATAAGCAGGCTTTTCTTTTTTCTTCTTCTTTTTTTTAAATTTTAACCCAAAATACTATCTCTGTTTAGACCTGTCAGCCTTATAGTAGATGAGAAATGCATTACTTGGTGGGAGATATATTTTAGTAGTGTGTCACTTAGGAGGTTGAAGGGCAGATAGGGATACATGTTTTGCCAATGCGCTGCCTTAAATCCTGGGGTGACTGGTCTTATTTCTGAACTCACAGTGTATAGACAAAGGATCATTCACTTAAGAATGCTACTGTTTTATGGGAGATTATGCAGGATGGATGTTGTAACACTATAGATTAGGAAATGCCTTCACTTATAGTAGATTATGAATAATCTGTAATTCTTTAGCTCCGTTTTTTTGATGGAAATCCCTGAGAATTAGTGCTTTGTTTACTTGGTGTTGATGTGTCATCACATGCTGATAAACTTTCTCCATTGCCAATTAGGCAATACCTGTTAAAAAATAAAAGTCAGTTAAAAAGCCTGCTAGTGAGAATCAATTTGTAATATTTTTATTTCAGATTAACTTCATCTACCTTACCAGAAGCACAAAAAAAACTATGCTCACTCTAACTTTGGTATGTACAGTTACATTCCTCCTTGTTTGCAGTGGAACTTTTTTCCCATATAGCTCCAATCCTGCTAATCCAAAGCCAAAGAGAGTGTTCCTACAGGTAAGAACAATTTTTGTGAGCCATGTGAGATGAAACAAATACTCCTTTATTTGCAAGTTTAATTCTTCAGGAGATTCAGTGGAGTTTCCACAGCATATTAATTTTTATAATCATGTCAGTAGTATTTAGGAAAAGGTATGTTTTTATTTTTTAAAAGTCTTGCTTTGATTTGTCTTTGAGTTCTCTTTCCCTTTTGTGTAAGGCAAAGTAATAATACATATTTTAGAGCTTGTCAGCTATACAGTTTCTATTGCAGCTAGTCTGTTGGTAGAGTGAAGGCAATTGTAGATTATACCTGAGCCAAGTAAATATGACTGTCTTCTGATGAAATCTTTATACAAATGATAATTTGGCCTGTCAGTGGCAGTCTGCAAAACCTTGCCCTATGTAACCTTTTTCTTTTCCTGTTTGATATTCTTCAGGCTGTCAGTAAGGCTATTTCAAGGATAATGGTGTCTTTTCATAGAAGCCTATTGGGCACAAGTCTGTCTAGTGGCAGATGTAATTCCTGTTTTTCTCTACACATGAATTAGCTTTGTATAACATAGAAGGGAAGTTAAATGTAGCATGCATTTACGTTTTTTTCTAGAAGGAGTTCTAATATTGTTGCCTTTTAAAATCTGATTTATACATTCAATAATTTTGCTTTGTTTTTTGAGACAGTGTGACTGTGCTGCCCATGTTGGTCTTGAACTCCTGTGTTCAAGTAGTCCTCCCTCCTTAGCCTCCTGAGTGGCTGGGGCTGCATGCAATCATGTACTACAGTGCCTGGTCAAGCTTCTTCTTCTTCTTCTTTTTTTTTTTGCCAGTCCTAGGGCTTAAACTCAGGGTCTGAGCACTGTCCCTAATCTTTTTTTACTCAAAGATAGCACTCTACCACTTGAGCCACTGCACCCCTTCCACCTTTTTCTGTTTATGTGGTACTAAGGAATCGAACCCAGGGCTTCCTGCATGCTAGTCTAGAACTCTACCACTAAGCCACATTCCCAGCCCCAATTTTTCAATATAAAATTTAAAATATATTTGTACAGTACAGCAAAACATTTATATATTCATTATCCAGTTTGAAAGAAAAACCAGCTGGGCAACAGTGGCTCACATATGTAATTCTAGCTACTCAAGAGGTTGAGATCTGTGGATTGTGATTCAAAGCCAGCCCAGGCAAGAAAGTCTGTGAGATTCTCATCTCCATAAAACTACCAGAAAAGCCAGAAGTAGAGCTATGACTTAAGTGGTAGAGTGCTAGCCTTGAGCACAAAAGCTTAAGGACAGTACCTAGACCCAGAGTTCAAGCCCCAGGACTGGCACAAAAAAATGAAAAAGAAAAATGACTAGCAGTAACTTAACCTAGAGTGTTCTCTTTTTGTTTCTTTAGATCTACATTATTTTATCTATGCTCATACTTTATCTATCTGGGATAAGAATGTGGGTGAATTGGTTGAGAGAGTAGTTTTCTAAGTAGTCTTGTTCTTTACAGCATATGACTAGAACATTTCACAACTTGGAAGGAAACATAGTTAAAAGAGATTCTGGAATATGGATCAATGGTTTTGATTATACCGGAATGTCTCATATAACACCTCACATTCCTGAGATCAATGACACAGTCCGAGCTCACTGTGAGGAGAATGCTCCCCTCTGTGGTTTCCCATGGTATCTTCCAGTGCACTTTCTCATCAGGTTGGTTTATTACTTTTCTGCTTAAGTTGGGGATTAGTTTGTTCTCAAATTCTATCATTGTATCACTATTCTATTAATTTATTATCCTTAGTTCACAAGTCAACTCTTGTTTATAGTTTCTATCATCACAAAATTTTTCTTTAGTACATAAAGCACTCAGGATATAAACTTAAATTTTTCTTTGAACTGGAGGCCTAACTCAAGCGTTAGAATGACTGCCTTGCAAGCATGAGGCCTTGAGTTCAATATCCAGTACCCAAAAAAGTAACCTTGGCTACAGAAGATTGGTCTTTTCATATCTGTCAGATTTTTTTCATACCCAAAGATGTGTTCATGTGGTCTGAACAACATGAGTTATGGATAGCTATCCATTAAAATCATCCTAAATATTGACTCTGCCTTTTCAAATAGAAAAAACTGGTATCTTCCTGCCCCAGAAGTTTCGCCAAGAAATCCACCTCATTTCAGACTTATATCCAAAGAACACACACCATGGGATTCTATAAAGTTGACCTTTGAAGCAACAGGTGAGTCAGATGACAATTTTTTCTTCTCCCCTCTGCTTTTGCTTTTTTTTTTTTTTTGCCAATCCTTGGCTTGAATTCAGAGCCTGGGCACTGTCCCTTAGCTTCTTTTGTTCAAGGCTAGCACTCTAGCACTTGAGCCACACACAGTGTGCCAGTATGGACTGGTTTCAAACCATGATCCTCATAGTTCAGCCTCCCCAGTAGCTAGAATTACAGGCGTGAGCCCCTGGCACCCTGCTTTGATCTTTGCATCTTAAACTTTTTAAGTTGCATGCATGTCTTCTCAAATATATCAGAGTGATTAGCAACTTAGGATGACCTTATAGTATTTTTTTTTTTTTTTGGTCGGTCATGGGGCTTGAATTCTGGGCTTGGGCACTATCCCTGCACTTGCTCTTCAGCTCAAGGCCAGCGCTTGAGCCACAGAGCCACTTCCTAGTGCTTTTTTTTTTTTTTTGAGACAGTCTACTATGTAGCTTAGGCTGGTCTTGAACTCACAATCCACCTGCCTCAACCTCTCGATTACCTGGCTTCTTTATCTAAAAGCAATTAAAGCTGGAATTGATTTCTTAAAGAAATTTAGTAAATTTTATTTTTTGATATTTTCAACTTTTTTGTTTTAATTGTACAAAGGGGTTTCAGTTTAATGTGATATATACATATATATGCATGCACTTTGATTACATTCACTCCTACTATTCTTTAGATGTTATTTTTAGGGCAATTTCAGGCTTAAAGAAAAATTGAGCAGAAATTACAGCCTAGTTTAAGGCTTATTGATTTTGTTTTGTTTGATTTTATTATTGATTTGTTTGTTTTGGCTTGCTTTTCTCTTCCTTAATATTCTTGGATGAACAGAAGTTTTAAATTTTTTTTTTTGCCGGTCGTGGGGCCTGAACTCTGGGCCTTGAGCTCTTCAGCTCAAGGACAGTGCTCTACCACTTGAGCCACAGCACCACTTCTGCCTTTTTTTGCTTATGTGGTACTGAGAAATTGAACCCAGGGCCCCCTGAATGCAAGGCAAACACTCTACCACTGAGCCACCTTCCCAGACCCAGAAGTTTTAAATTTTTATAAAATTTTCTCAGGGTTTCCTTTCAGCAAGAGTGGTTTATATGTTCTAAAACATCTATATCCACTCAAAGGGCACAGACACTTGTTTGCTCTTATGAGCTTTGTGGTTTTAGCTTTTATTTTTAGGCTTATGTTTCACTTCAGATTAATGTTTCTGTATGAGAAGTGTATGTGTTAATGCACTTTTTTATGGCCATCCAGTTGTCTATCATCTATTTATTGAAAAGATTTCTTTACAATTCCCTTGGTGCCTTTGTCAAAAATAAATTGACACTGTGTTCATGTAGGTATACTTGTATATGATTTACCATACTTTAGAAGCTGTGTGTGTATGCACGCACATGCATACACGTGTGCACACTCATGCTAGTTCTAAGGCTTGAAGTCAGGGCCTGGACATTGTCCCTGAGTTTTTTGCTCAGGGCTAGTACTCTGCCACTTGAACCACACTTCCACTTCTGGCGTTTTGCTAGTTAATTGGAGGTAAGAGTCTCATGGACTTTACTGCCTGGGCTGACTATGAATTGCAGTTCAGAGATCTCAACTTCATGAGTAACTAGGATGAAAGGCATGAGCCCTTGGTGCCTGGCTGCTTTTAGAGGATTTATATAAATACTCATAAATGGTACTGTTCTGTTTCAAAATAAGTTCTTCATTTTTAATACTGTTAAATAATTTGTGGAGCCTTGGAACAACTTGATTAAAATGTTTATTTGAATTCCTATGTGAAACCACCTGGACCTGATGCTTTTCTGTAGTTCCTTAACAACTTATTTTAGGAAAATTGGTCTGTTTAATCTTTATATGTTTAATGGATTCAATTTTGTTTTTATCTGTATTTTCCTAGAAACTCTAGTTTTTTTCATTATCAGTTATTATAGATGTTTACAAAATAGTCAATGTGACTTTTGAAATTTCTGCTTAATTTTATTTTATTTTTTGTATATTTGGGCTTATTTCTCTTTAGTAGCTAACCTTTTTCATTAAAAGAGAAAAGATTTAGATTTAAAATTAGGTCTGACTTTTTGTGTTTGTGCCAATACTGGGGGCTCACACTCCTGCTTGGCTTTCTTAACACTTGAGCTATACTTCTAGCCCAGCATTTTGATGGCTAGTTGGGAGACAGAGTCTTTGGGTTTTTCGGTGTGGGTTTGCTTTGAACCAGAATCATCCAGGTTTCAGTCTCCTGAGTAGGTAGAAGACAGATGAGGTCTAGGTCTGTTTTTATTTTGATTTGTTTCATTTCATTTACTTCTTTGTGAGGTTGTTGTTTCATAGACATGGTCTCACTGTGTGTCCCAGGCTGGTCTTACATTTATGATCCTTCTTAACAATTATTGATATAAGCTACTATGCCAAACTTCACCATAAATCTTTTAAAGGAGACATTTTTCAGATGGAAGCTAGCTTGTTAATAACTGAATTTCACTATGATAATTTATTTGTAATTTTGTGTAACTTCCTGGTATTTCTTCTGACCAATACTTGTTTCTGAATGTTAATACTCACCTGAGAAGGTATGTTCTACATTATCAGCATATAAGTTAAAAAATTATTAAGTACTTGTACAAAGAGATTACAATTCCATAAGTCAAGTTATGAGTACAGTGTTTTCTGGTTATATCACCCCTTCTTTTATTCTCCCCTATTTCCCCCTCCAATCTCTACCCTCGTTACATAGTTCTCTTTTTACATAATATACATTTAATATAATGACTGCATTTGCTCATCCTTCCTCAATTCACATGCTTCTCTCTTTTCCCCCATGCCCCAAAACATGTTTCTTCTTCCTGGTATTCATTTTGATAAACAGTTTATTACTTATTCAGAGGAGTTATACTTTGGGATTCCTCCTCTCTATAGTCAGTTTATGTGCATATGCATAAAACCCTATGTTATCATACATGCTTGTATTTTAGGTCTAGTTTTCACATATGGGAGAAAACATGCACTCTTTGTCTGATCCTGACTTATTTCACTTAACTTTTTTTTTCAGGTGCATTCATTTCCCAGCAAATGACATATTATTCTTTCTGATAGATGAGTAAAATTCTATTGTTATGTTTGTGCCACATTTTCTTGATCCTATTTATCTGTGGTAGGGCATCTGGGCTGTTTCCATAGCTTGGCTATTGTGAATAGTGTGGCAATGAACATGGATGTTCAAGCGTCTTTACTATATCCGGTTTTCTCTGGGTAGATGCCCAAAGTGATATTTTATTTTTTAATTCTTATTTATTTTTTTATTTTTTGGGTCCGGTCATGGGGCCTGAACTCTGGGCCTGGGCACTGTCCCTCAGCTCTTCAGCTCAAGGCTAGTGCTCTACCACTTGAGCCACAGCGCCCCTTTCGGGTTTTTTTCTTTTTGCTTATGTGGTGCTGAGGAATTGAACCCAGGGCCTCAGGCATGCAAGGCAAGTGCTCTACCACTGAGCCACCTTCCCAGCCCTATTTTTTATTCTTTTAGGAATTTCCAAACTGCCTTCCAGAGTGGTTGTACTAGTTTACATTCCCACCAACAGCATAATAAGGTTCTTTTTCCCCTGCAACCCCACCAGCTTGTTATTGCTCTTTTTTTAAAATTTACTTTTAGTGTTATTGAGATAATATAGAGAGGGGTTATAGTTACACGAATCAGGTAATGAGTATAATTCTTTTTGAACCCTGTCTCCCTCTGTTCATAGTTTTGAGGCTAGCCAATGTTACTGTAATGAGATGGAGTCTCAAAGTTGTTTTGATTTGCATTTCCTTTATGGACAGGGAAGTTGAGCATTTCCTCATCTGTTTATTAGCCATTCTTCTGAGAAGTCTCTAGTTCCTTTACCCATTTATTGATTGGGTTATTAATTTTGGGGGCTGTTTCTTCAACTCCTTGTATATTCTGGATATTAGGCCCTTGTTGGATGTATAAGCTTTTTTTAAAAAAAATAATTTTGTATTGAGATTATTGTAGGATAGTGATAAAGTCACAAACCTTCACAAGGCAAATTGTCATTATCTTTGTCTATGAAGTTTGTGAATTCTATAAGCTTTGACAATACAATTATTTCTTATGTGTTGGGTGATATGTATAAGCTGTCTTTTTAGCTTAGTAACTATATCCTTTTCTGCATAGAAACTTTTTATTTAATGCAGTCCTGTCTGTCAAATCTATTCGCTGAGTCCCTAGAATGCTCTTCAGAAAGTACCTGGCTATGCCAGGAAGTTCTATGCTTCCTACTTCCAGGAGTTTCAAGATTTCAGGTCTTAAAATGAGGTCTTTTGATATTAGTGCAAGGTGACATATGGATCCAATTGTAGTCTTCTACATATGTATGTCCAGTTTCCCCAACACCATTCATTGAAAAAATATATGTTTTTGGCTCCCTAGTAAGTATATAAGTACATGGATTTCTTTGTCTTCCAGTCTATTCCATTGTTTTTAGGCCTATTTTTATGCCAGTACCAAGCTGTTTTTGTTATTATAGTTCTGTAAAGTTTGAAGTTCAGAATTACCTCCAACTTTGCTTTCTTTTGTCCAAAACTGTTTTAGCTCCTCGGGTTGTTTTTTTTGTTGTTGTTCCATATGAATTTTTTTTGATTGTTTTCTCTATCTTAATGAAGAATGACATGGCAATTTGGATGCTTATTGAGCTCTCCTTTGGCAGTATGGCCATTTTCATGGTATTCTGCCTATGAATGTGGGAGGTCCATTTCCTGGTGTCTTCTTTGATTTCTTTCTTCAAATTCTTATAGTTTTCGCTATAGAGGTCCTTCCTTCATGGTGGTTTATTCCTAAATATTTTAGCGTATCACAAATGAAATTGTTTTCCTAATTCCCTATCTGACATTGTTGGTATACAGAAAAGCTACTGATTTTTGTGGGTTAATTTTGTATCCTGCTACTTTGTTATTAATCAGCTCTAGAAGCATGGGAGTGGAGTCTCTAGTGATTTAAGATCATGTCATCTGCCTACAAGGACAGCTTAATTTCTTTTCCTATTTAAAAAAATTTATTGTAAAAATTTATTGATGTACAGAGGGGTTAGTTACATAAGTAAGGTAATGAGTATATTTTTCTTTTTCTTTTCTTTTCTTTTTTTTTGTCAGTTGTAGAGCCTGAACTCTGGGCCTGGGCTCTGTCCCAAGGCTTGTGCTCTACCACGTGAGCCACAGCACCACTTCTGGCTTTTTCTGCTTATGTGGTGCTGAGGAATCAAACCCAGGGCCTCATGCATGCAAGGCAATCATTCTACCACTGAGCCACATTCCCAGCCTATGAGTATATTTCTTGTTGAATATTGATCCCCTCCCTCATTTTTCTCCCTCTTTTCCTCCACCCCCTCCTCTTGTTTTTTTAATTGGATTATGTCTTCCATTTGCCATATAGTTTTGCCTATGAATTCTAGGACTGTATTGGAAAGGAATGAAGAGAGTGGACATCCTTACCATGTTCTGATTTTAGAGGAAATAGTTTCCACTTTTAGTATAATGGTGGCTGTAGGTTTGTCATTGATAGCGTTTATTATGTTGAGGTATATTCTTTTTTAGCTTCTCCAGAGTTTTATCATAGATGGATGTTGGATTTTGTCAGAGGCTTTTTCTGCAGCTACTAAGATAACTGTGTAATTATTGTCATTGGCTCTGATAACGTGGTATATTACATTTATTTTATTTATGTTTATTGAACTAGACTTGCAGCTCTGGAATGAAACTGACAATTGTAGAGAATGTTTTTTGGATTTGTTGTTGAATATTGTTAGCAAGTATTTATTAAGGAGCTTTGCACCTATGTCCATCAAAGAGATTGGTCTGCAGATCTCTTTTTCATTGAGTACCTGGTTTGGGGATGAGTATAATACTGGCTTCATAGAATGAGTTGGTAATGATCATCCCTTTTCTCTTTCTTGGAAATGTTTGAGGATTACTGGTGTTAGTTCTTTAAACGTCTTACACAATTCAGCTGTGAATCCACTGGGACCTAGACTTTTCTTGTTGGGAGACTCTATTCAATCTTCAATCTCATTGCTTTTTAGGGGTCTGTGTAACTGCTTTCTATCTTCTTGGTTCAGTTCAGGCAGCTAGTCTACCTCTAGGAATTTATCCATTTCTTCTAGATTTTTCATGGTGAGTGCAGGTTTATAAAGTAGTACATCATAATCTTTTAGGTTTCTTGGGTATTTATTATGTTTTTAAAGTCTGTTTTTGTTGATTTGAGTGTTTTTTGTCATTAGATATGGGTTTGTCAATCTTACTAATTTTTGTTTCATTGATTCTATTTTTTTTTTTTTTTAGTCTCTTAATACATTGGTTTTTACCATCTCTGTCTAGTAGTTTTAGGTTTGGTTTGTTCCTGTTTTTCTGTTTTAGTCAGCATATAAATTTTGACAGGTAAATATATGATCTACTTTCTTTTCTTATAATTTTGTTCTTCTATGTCTTCATTTATTTATGTGTCTTATGCTGAGATAAGAATAGAGAAGTTCTGGTCTGTAAAGGTGGCTTAGTGGTAGAGTAATTGCCTTGCATGCATGAGGCCCTGGGTTCGATTCCTCAGCACCACATAAGCAGAAAAAGCCGAAGTGGTGCTGTGGCTCCAGTGGTAGAGCGCTAGCCTTGAGTCGAGGGACAGCCCAGAGTTCAGGCCCCACGACCGACCAAAAAAAAAAAAAAATACAGAAGTTCTTATGTGCAGTCAACATGATTTTATTTTTACTTGTGAGTATATTTAGAGTATTATCTTAATGGCTTCTTTTACTTAATGGATGTTTAAAAAGATGTACTGGTTTCCATTTTCTAGTTGTTTTTTTTGGGGGGGGGGAGGGTCCGGTCGTGGAGCCTGAACTCTGGGCCTGGGCACTGTCCCTCAGCTCTTCAGCTCAAGGCTAGCGCTCTACCACTTGAGCCACAGTGCCACTTCCGGCTTTTTTCTTTTTGCTTATGTGGTGCTGAGGAATCAAACCAAAGGCCTCATGCATGCAAGGCAAGCGCTCTACCACTGAGCCACCTTCCCAGCCCCATCATTTTCTAGTTTTTATAATTACATGGATGGTTTTATCCTTTCCCTCATTTTTGTGTTATTGGGTGTAAGGTTGCTAGCCAGTTCCCTCTTCTGGTCAGTGTAACGAAGTCTAGATTCTTTAATAAGTCTTTATTTATTTTCTTTGGTGCTAAAGATCAACCCAGGGCCTTGTGCATCCTGGGCAATTGCTGTACCAGTTACATCCCAGATGCCTGAGAATGTCTCTCTTTTTTTCCCCACAGAAGCTTTGCTTGTACAAATGGCACTTCAAAGAGTGTGTGTACTTTAAGTAGCTACCCAACAACCCTTGCTCTGAATGCTAGTATTTTCACATTAGGATCAACGTACTTTGCTTATTAAAATTTTTACAGCAAGACAAGTTCTGGTGGCTCACACCTGTAATCCTAGCTACTCAGGAGGCTGAGATCTGAGGATCACGGTTCAAAGCCAGCCCGGGCAGGAAAACTCTATGAGACTCTCTATCTCCAATTAACCACCAGGAAACTAGAAGTGGTACTGTGCTGGCTTGAGCTGAAGAGCTGAGGGACAGCAGGCAGGCCCAGAGTTCAAGCACCACGACCAACCAAAAAAAAAAAAAAATTTGACAGCAGGAACAGAGTAGGCATGAACATGTAAGATTGGTCTACAAACTTATTACTTTTACTTCAAATTTGGTATTTTTGAAGTTAGGTTGAGTGTGGTTTTTCACTTTTATTTTTGGCCTCATCTTCCATTAGTATCTTGGAAGTTCCAAGCGCTTATTAAGTTGTCAGAAAAACTGGTATTTCATTCTGCTGCCTATGTAGGGAAAAATGAGTAATGTTTTTAAGATATGTTACATATCAGTTCTGTCTGCAAAGTAAACTCTTAAAAAATCATCCTTAGAACTTTCATGGTATTTTGTCATCTTCCCAGAACTCCCACATGCTTTTGCTAATCTTCTAAAAAAAATTAATGTTATGAAATTATGACTCATACTACATGAATTGCTAATATCATACAAGAATTAAGTGACACTGTGGACACTGAACACAGGCTTTTTCATTTAAATTCTGACTTTTCTGCCTACTTCATTACTTTGTTGCTAGATACTGAATGTCCAAACTGGTAAGGCTCCCATTTGGTTGGTAGTGAGTACACTTAAAAGTGATTAAGGTTGGGAGCTGGTGGCTCACGCCTGTAATTCTAATTACTCAGAAGGCTGAGATCTGAGGATCGCAGTTCAAAGCCAGCCAGGCAGGAATGTCCCTGAAACTCTTACCTCCAATTAACCACCTGAAAACCCAAAGTGACACTGTGGTCAAGGGGCAGCGCCCAGGCCCAGAGTTCAAGCCCCACAGCTGACCAAAAAAAAAAAAAAAAGTGGTTAAGGCAGGAACCTTCACAGTATACTTTGGGTGGCTAGCTAAATGCTCTTGTTGATGCTTTTAAATGATCAACTATTCTTCCTTTGTATTATCTTACAGGGCCAAGCCATATGTCATTCTATGTTCGAACCCACAAAGGATCAACACTTTCTCAGTGGTCACTTGGCAATGGCACCCCAGTCACAAGCAAAGGAGGGGACTACTTTGTATTTTACTCCCATGGACTTCAGGCGTCTGCATGGCAGTTCTGGATAGAAGTGCAGGTGGGAATATCTTGAAGCTCCATGTGGGTATTTAATGAGAATTTTTGAGTTCAGTATTCTGGGTTCAGAGAACTAACTGATTTTCTGTAGCAGGTCTCAGAAGAACAACCTCAAGGAATGGTCACTGTGGCCATTGCTGCTCATTATCTATCTGGGGACGACAAGAGATCCTCTCAACTGGATGCACTAAGTAAAAAGTTTCCAGATTGGACATTTCCCTCCTCCTGGGTGTGCACCTATAGTCTCTTTGTGTTTTAATATTGTGGATGAGCTCTGAGCACCTGCCTGGTGAATATTTCATGTGGCACAGTTACTTTCCATGTAACATGGATGTTTGTTGATGTAAGTTATTGAATTTTAATGAGTCTATGTTGAAAAAGCTTTGGTTAACACTTTTTAGGCCCAAGCACTGTATTATGGGATAAATCATGAAACAGTGATGCATGGCCTTTTTGACACTTGAAAATGCCTGTTTTTCTGGCACATGTGGGTAATTGCCACTACATGAGTCATTTTATATGAAGCCAGCAAATTCCTTTTACTTCCAGACTCAAGGAAGATGTAGACTTGTCAGATTACTGTTAATGAGATAAGCATCATTTTCCACTTAATGCTCATTCTTTGTATCACAGGGTAGTAAGTGAATACCATTCATTGCTATAACTAATGACCTCCCAATGAGATCTAACTCTGCAAATCACTAGACAAAGATTGCCATAGGACTGCAGAAGAAGCATTGAACCTCAGCAGCTCTAAAGCTGTATTTCTTTAGGCAACTTCTTGTTCCTTTTTTTACTGAATATAAATCTTTTTTTTTAACTGAATGTAGATCTCTGAGATGACCTGGTGTTCCGAGTTATCTTCAAGTTTCTCCCTCACCAAGTTGAGAAGGGTACATTCTTCTAGCTGTATTTCCTTCTACATTTTTACAGGCGGGCTCAGAAAATTGTGCAAGTACAGGAAAGAAATTTCCTTCCTTAGAACACTTGAGTTGCCAGTGTGGGTATTCTGTAGTGGAAGGGCAAGAAGATCAGGAATAGTGGACATTTTATAAATATCTTCATTTCATAGGAGTTTTCTATTATACAAAGTTAATCCTAATTTAGGATATAATTTTATTAATGTACTGGGTTCTTTTATTTTGTAGTCAATTGATTGAATAATTTCTCAGTAACTTACTGTGTAATAGAACTGGCTTCTCTAAGACTTGTACAAGATGAAATCAGTGTACAGATAAGTATTAAGATCTTGCATGATGGCAGTGGTAAGGTCTGATAGGTGCTTTTCTTTTTGAAGACAGGAATGTAGCATGCGAGGTGTAATATAGCAATGCCTTTCTTGGCTTCTAGGTTCATCTGATAGGATTTGGTGAGATCAATGGTAAATTATGCTGTTTCTTTTCCCCATTAAGAGATGTAAAAAGTTACATTGATTTTGAGTTAGTCAGCATAGGCCAAAGTTAGAAAGAAAAGCCATAGACTTCTCAGGTGATACGGAAATGAGAAGTGTTTTTTTAAAAAGTAGCCTTTCACTCTGTCCGAACAGCAAGAGCATGGTCAAATGCATAGCTTATGTGACTTGGATAATGTGTTTTCTTAATTGTGCTCCTAATATTGCCTGATTTATGACTCTTAAAAACTGGGCCCAGGCAAACAGCAGTGCTGAGGGATAGACAACATATTACCTGACTAGCAGTGCACATAGGAATCACTGCTTTTCCTGGACTTTGTGGAAATCTTACCAGTCTCAAGTGCTTCAAGTGTCTGGCTTCTGCAAAATACATCTGTTAGCACAGCACAAATTTTGCAGGGTTTATGGTATTTAAAAAGTCATTATTTATAGAGAAAAACTGGTAATATCTCAATGAATTTCAATATACAGGCACATATTCTTTCTCTGTGGTTAATATGGAATATATGACAAGAAATAAAAGTAAGGCATCATGTTGAAGACACTATGAATATGAAGTTCTCTGACTTTTTACTTTTTAAAAAGAAAAGTTCACCTTTTCTTTTTAATGATCATGGTTTACCTTTGGCTTCTCAATCAAAACAATTCTCTATCAAAACAATTGTTTTGATTTTTTTTTAGCATCATGAACCTTTAATACTGTGCAGTCAGTGACAAGGTATTCAGTCTCAGGTCATGCTAATAGTCTGAAAGGCTTTAGTGTCAGAAATGGTAATTAAACACAATATTCATGGCTGTCAATAAGCACACTTCCTATCATTAGCTACTGAGATTTAACTTGTTAACCACCCCTCACTCTTTAAAAGATTATGACTTACTCATTTCTAAAAGGGTCTTTTTAAAAGTACTAGCAAATAAATGTGTTTTCCCCACTAGAGAATCTAAATTTAACAGCACAGTACTGCATATTCAAGGAAAGTGAAAAATTGTGGTTTCAAAGTAGCTCTTTAAGTGTTTGTTTCCACATTTTAGTGGATATGAATAAGTGTATTAGGATTCCTTGAAGTATCAACATAAAGGGAGCTACAAGCCAACCTGCTGATTCAGGAAGAACAAGTGTGTATGTCTGTTTCTTTTACTGGTTTGATGACATGTTAATTGTTGCCTTAAAATGTTACTGAAATAAATTTTAACATATTTGTTGTATCTTTTTAAACCGAGACATTATTATTTATACTCTCCCATATTTGGAGGTTTTTTCATGTCCACAGTATTTTAACTGCTGCTCTCTAGCTCATATATATAGAATTGCTATTTTAAAGAGTGATATGAGGGAAGAACTCACCGTGGAAATGATCACTTAAAAAAAAACAACCACCTGGGAATGAAATGGTACACCTGAATTTTACAGAAAGTATAAACATGTTCTGTTAGTTGGTAATGTTGAATATCAGCATAGATATAAATCATATGCACTAGGGAGAAGAATTACAAAAGGCCTAATGAACAATTTGATTTTTTTTAATTGGGGAGGGGGGCAGAGTGGCAATAGGAACAGGAAGAAGGAAAGAAACTGGAAGGACAGCACCACCACGCACCAAAACAAGAGCCCATTCTTGTTCAGTGATCTCTGTTCAAAGATTTTACAGAATGTGTACCCTCAGAAAAGTTCAAAAGTTTAACCTGGTTAAACCACTTTCTGTTAAACACTTCTCTTATGTCCAATAAAGCGAAGATGTACTTATGTACAGGTACAATATATCTGTTTTGGTTGAAATTCACACAGAATTTTGGAGTACATCATTTTTTTTTTTTAATGCCAGCCCTGAGGCTTGAACTCAGGGCTTGGGCATTGTCCCTGAACTTCTTTTGCTCAAAGCTAGCAGTGTACCACTTGAGCCACAGTACCATTTCTGGCTTTTTCTGTGTATGTGGTACTGAGGAATTGAACCCAGGGCTTCAAGCATGCTAGACACTAAGCCACATTCCCAGCCTTAGAGTATACCTTTTTCTTGACACTGACTTCATTTGTAATCTTTTGTCTAATTTGATCCTACACCATGACCAAGTAAGATTTGTCCTAGAATACAAGGTTGGTTCAGCATTGTAAAACCAATGTGGCATACTATATTAAAGAACAAAATCACATAACCACCTCAGAAAATATCAGGGTTTTGTGTTTTTTTTTTGGTCAGTCTTGGAGATTGAACTCAGGGCCTGGGCACTGCCCCTGAGCTTCTTTTGCTCAAGGCTAGCACTCTATCACTTAAGCCACAGTGCCATGTCCAGCCTTTCGGGTTTTTGTGGTACTGAGGAATCACACACAGGGCTTCATGAATTCTAGGCAAGCCACATTCACAGCCCAAATTTCACAGTTTTCTAAAAATCCAAAACCCCTTCCAGGATTGAAAAAAAAAAAGTCTCCTTAAACTTAAAAGGGGAACTTCTTTAACCTGGAAGAAGACATCTATGAAAAATGCACAGCTAACATCATAATGACTGTATTGCTATTACTGAACATCATCTTGGTAGATTCAACCAGCACAATTTGGCTTTCTAGATTCAAAAGGAAGAGTTAAAACTACCTCTAGCTGCAAACAATGATCTGTCAGAAATCTTAAGATCAATGTACCAATGGCTCACACCTGTAAAGCTACTTAGGAGGCTGAGATCTGAAAATCAAGATTTGAAGCTAGCCTGGGCAGGAAAGTCCCCATGAGATACTCATGTCCAATTAACCACTCAAAAATTGGAAGTGGAGCTATGGCTCAAAGTGGCTCTAAGTTAAACCCCCTACAATCAAAAAAAGAAAAAAAAATCCTAAGAATCCATAGGAAAAAACTTTGCATCGAATATTGGTGTAACTCACTTAACTATACTTCTATACACAAGAAAACCCCAAAATGAAATAATTTCATTTACATGAATATTGAGAATACTTAGAAATAACAAACTGGGCGCTGGTGGCTCATATCTATAATCCTAGCTACTCAAGGGGCTGAGATCTGAGGATCATGTTTTGAAGCCAGTCTAGCTAAGAAAGTCCGTGAGAGACTATCCCAATAATCTACTCAGAAAAAGCCGGAAATAGTGCTGTCATCCAAGTGGTAGAGAACTAGCCTTGAGCAAAACAGCTCAGGAACAGTGCAATGGCTTCTAAATTCATGCCCCCAAGAAAAGTAACGCTACAAAATATTGCTGAAAAGGCACGTACTTGGATTGGAATATTTAATTCTAAAAGACAGTATTCTCTAAACTGATTTTCAGATTGAATAAAATTCCTATCAAAGTCTGCTTTGTGTATGTGTGTGCCGGTCCTGGGCTGTGATCTTGAACTCTGGGCTGGTGCTGTCCTTGAGCTTCTTTTGCTCAAGGCATATGTTCTACCACTTGAGCCACAGCACCACTTCTGGCTTTGGCTTTTTCTGAATAGTATATTGGAGATAAGAGTTTCACAGAGTTTCCTGCCCAGACTGGCTTCAGAACCTCTATCTTCAGATCTTAGCCTCCTGAGTAGCTAGGATTACAGGCATAAGGCACCAGCACCCAGGGTGTGTGTGGTGTGTGTGTGTACAGGCATAAGGCACCAGCACCCAGGGTGTGTGTGTGTGTGTGTGTGTACAGGCATAAGGCACCAGCACCCAGGGTGTGTGTGTGTGTGTGTGTGTACAGGCATAAGGCACCAGCACCCGGGGTGTGTGTGTGTGTGTGTAGCACCCAGGTTTTGTGTGTGTCCCTGAGCTCTCACTCAAGGCTGGCGCTCTACCCCTTGAACCACAGTGCCATTTCCGGGTTTCTGGTGGCTCACGGGAGGGCAAAGTCTCACGGCCTTTCCTGTCTGGGCTGGCCTTAAACCACGATCCTCAGATCTCAGCCTACTGAGGAGCTGGGATGACAGGCGGGAGCTACCGCACCTGGCTTATCCTCACGTGTGTGTGCGCGCGCGCGCACTGCGTAATAAAAGTCTAGGAACTTTTCTACCTGGGCTGGCTTCGAATTGTGAGCCTCAGATCTCAGCCCCAGAACCGCTGGGATTACAGGTGTGCACTACCAGCCGCGCTAGCCAAATGAGCACATGGATGGCAAGCATAGATCCGTTTTGCATAGCCCAAAGCATGCAGTCATGCAAAGAGGATTCTTGCTCTCGTTGGAGGCCAGTTTTTTCAGGTGAGGGGTCAAAGCTCCGTGGGTACAACATACTCCCCCAATCTGCATTTGGTTCCTGAGTATCATTTGTAAACATGCTTTCTCTTTGCCTGTCGTCTGCGTCCAAATGAGTAACCTCGCTTTCAGCCCTAATTGTCTGATCTTTTGGCACTCACCTCATGGTGAGTACAGATTGGGCTCAGTCTTAAAAAATTTTCTTGTGGTTAATTGGAAATTCATGGAATTTGCTCCCTGGGCTGGCTTTGAACAGAGATCCTCAGATCTCATCCTCCTGAGTAGCTATGATTACAAGCATGAGTTACTGGCACTTGGCTGGGTTTTAAGTTCCAAAATTTTTTTAAGTGCAGAAATTAACAAGTTGGCCCTATAACTCAAGCGGAACTTCAAGAGTATACCCAAACAGCTGTACAACAAAACAAACATGGGCTCACTTCTTGAAATTTCCTACACAACAACCACCAAGAGTATATTACTGGTAGGAGATAAACATGTAAATAAATCATTGTCCCAGAAATAAGTTCATATAATGGAAGTTGATTTTTGACAAGCAGAAAAACCACTCCAATAAATGGTGCCCACATGTTTGAACATCGATTGATATGAAAATCGATCCCTACTAGATCCCTCTTCATATCATAAATAAAATAGAACAAGCATAAATGTAAAAGCTAAAAGCATAAAATCATTTGAGGAAAATATAGGCATAAAGATCTATAACTTTGTATTATTGCTTCCCTAGCTATGAAATCAAAAAGCACAAGCAACCAAAGAAAAATAGGATAAAAAGAACAAACTAGGATTTTTCAAAGGATACCATCAAGAAAAGATTGACAATGAGAAAATATTTATATACCTAATATGGATCTAGTATCCAGAAGATATCACTGGCAAACCAGTGGTAAAAGTATAAATGACAATGGATGAAATGCCTCTAGAGACCGGGGGGGGGGGGGGGCAGAGCTGAGCCTAGGATCTTGGTTGGAAGTTTGTGAGATTCCATGTTGACTAATAGCTAAGTATAGTGGAATGCTTGTTCCCCTAACTCCAAAGTACAGGTGAAGCACAACAAGATTGTAGTCCAGTTTGGTCCCAGCATAAGGCAAGAACCTATTTCAAAAATAACTACTGATGCAGGGGCTGGGAAGGTGGTTCAGTGGTAGAGCGCTTGCCTTGCATGCATGAGGCCCTTCGTTCCATTCCTCAGCACCACCTAAGCAAAAAGAAAAAAAAAGCCGGAAGTGGCACTGTGGCTCAAGTGGTAGAGCGCTAGCCTTGAGCTGAAGAGCTGAGGGACAGCGCCCAGGCCCAGAGTTCAGGCCCCACGACTGGACCCAAAGGAAAAACAAAACAAAACAAAAACCACTGAAAAGCTGGGTGCTGGTGGCTGAAGTTCATAATCCTAGCTCTTCAGGAGGCAGAGATCTGAGGATCACAGTTGGAAGTCGGCCAGACAGTAAGGTCCATAAGACACTCATATCCAATCAGCCACCCACCAAAAAGCCAGAAGGGGATCTATGGCTGTGATAGCAAAAAAGCTCAGGGACAGTGGCCAGGCCCCGAGTTCAAGCCCAGGACTGGCAAAGTGAGTCTGGATGCTTGTGGCTCATGCTGCAATCCTAGCTACTTAGAAGACAGATCTGAGGATTAAAGTTAGAAGCCAGCCTGGGCAGGAAAGTCCATGAGATTCTTACTTCCAATTAACCACCAAAAAACAGGAAGTGAAGTTGTGGTTCAAGAGCACTAGTCTTGAACAAAAAAGCTAAGGGACAACAACCAGGCCACCAAAAAAGAAAAACACCATACAATTTTTCCTGCAAAGATATACAACTGGATAATAATAAAAAGTGTACATTAGTCATTAAATTGAAATATTAATTATACTGACATGCCTATTTCATACACTATATGGATGGCTTTGATCAAAAAGATGAATATTGCTAGTAGAGAGGGACGTCACTGCTAGTGGAAAAATTAGACATTAATTGTGGAAATAAGCATTTTCTCAATAATTTTACTGGTTACTGTATGACCAACAAGTTGGATCTCTAGAGAAACTGAAAGTATGTATCCACAAAAAACAACACTGTAGTCTCTTTATTGATAGCTACAGGTATGTCCCAAGATTCTTACTGAGTTCTTCAAACACGGATCATACCCTATTTATGCTATATATACATACTAGCGATGTTAAAAAGTTTTATTTATAAATATAAGTTAAAACTTTTTATAGAGATTTTTGTAATTTTCCAATTAATATTTTTGGACTTGAAGTAACTGTAATTGAATCCTTAGAAAGTGAAATCTTGGCTAAGAGGAAACTTTTTCATGCATGTTAACATTATTCCTAATATTCCTAATAGCCCAAAGTGGAAAAAACTTGCACCTCAAACTGTCACATAATACAATGAGTAAAGGGTAAGTATTGAAAACATTGCACCAAGTAAAAGATGTCAGACATGAAAGTCCATATATTATGTGACTCTGTTCAGACTAAGCAAATTCCCAGACAGTAGATTCAGGAATATAGGAAAATGGAAAACTCAAAATTTTAATCTTAGTTTTTTAAGTGATCATATGGTATGTGTCAGATTAAAGTTATTTCCTATATTTTGAGCATTTTCCAAGCTCTGTAGACTGCTCTTTCTCGTCAGGTATCTGGATGCTGTTAACTCCTATCTATGAGCATTTAAAGTAAACTGATCGGAATTTCTACTTATTTCAGTAGGCAAACTCTTAAGATGAAATTATAAAATAATTTTTTTTTGTTGCCAGTCATGGGGCCTGAGCTCTGGGCCTGGGCGCTGTCCCTCAGCTCTTCAGCTCAAGGCTAGCGCTCTACCACTTGAGTCACAGGGCCACTTCTGGGTTATTCTGCTTATGTGGTGCTGAGGAATCGAACCCAGGGCCTCAAGCATGCAAGGCAAGCACTGTACCTCTGAGCCACCTTCCTAGCCCAAACTCTTAAGATAAAATTATAAAATAAAATTTTTGTGGCTTTTAATATACTTTTTTGCTGTTTACCTGAGATGATAAATAAACAAAAGTTTGTGTAATGGTTTTATTTCCATTTGCCAAGTAAAAAATACATATTACAGAAAGCAGCAGCAACTTTAATTACAAATGAAGTTGATTGTACCTCCAAATGATGTTTATGTTTTGGTATCAGCAAATAATTTAAACATATCTATAACTTTCAGATAGTTATATTAAATTCATTGGTTAAAATTATGGCTTAAGCAGCTGATATGTATTCAAACCAAACAATACACCATAATACGTTTTAAAAACTGAAGCAAATAACAAACTACCAAAGAGAAATTTTCAGTAAACTTGCCAAATTTCTTGCCTTGGCACTTCCTATATCTGTCAGTTAAAAAGTGAACATTTTTTATTCGGAAATAATATTAACTGGTGTCCTGCTTTTAAGAGTGTGAGACGGTGGGGGTAGGGGTGGGTAGACCCAAGCCTCTAACCCCAACTACTGGAGAGGCTGGTGCAGGAGGATTCTAAAGGTTGAGGCCAGCCTAGGCAATTTGAGACTCTGTCTCAAAAGAAAAAAAAAATCATCTAATTCTGGTTGTGTGCTTGCCTAGTGTGTGAGAAGCCCTGAGTCTGATCCCCCAAATTGCAATAACAAAGAGTGAGATGAACTCAGCAGCACAGTGCTTTATTTAGAATACTTCAAAAGATCAAAGCTATTTATAATGATCAATCATTTTTATTCACTGTGCACACTAGAAATCGACTAAATACAAAAGTAATGCTGGTTCTTCCTAGTGGAACAGGACAGAAGAAAAATCAGTTTTTAGTTTTAATGTATGAACTCTAATGAGAAACATTTTCTGTCTTAAGATTCCAAAAAGGGTGGTTTAAAACAAAGATTTAAAAGTAGCACCAAGTACCAAGTCACATACTCTACCTCTACCCACTCAGGAGTTTTATTATCTGAAATTATTGCACTTTTAGTGTAAAAAGTAAATAACAGTAAATTACCAAATTCAGTAATTTTAACAGTTGATGAATTTTGAAATGAGAAATTTAAAAATGATTGTTTCCCTTTAATGGAAGTTTGTTTAGGACAATTAAGTTTACCTATTTACTTTAAAAAGCAAGGATAGAGGACCAAGTTTTATTTCTAAATTATAATTGTACTATAAGAGAGGCTGTTTTACATAGTGGTAGGAATTTGGTCCACATCAAATACACTTTTATAAAAATAAACAAGTTCTTATAAAAATAACATTGCATTCCTTGTTCAAATTGCACAGTAAAAACAAGCTGAATTAATACTATTAGGTAATTAGAATTACATACAGAGGATATGTGTTTAGTCAGAAGAAATTAAGTATGTAGTTTTCATAATGTATGAAAATTAAAATTTATCTAGAAATACATAAAATATTTTAAAAGTTTACAGTGAAGAATGCATTTTTACATAATTTTTAGTAGCCATGATGATACAGGATCTGGCAATCTATTTACATAAAAGTCCACTTTTATTCAGTTTACAAAAGCAATAAATAAGAAACTAATTTGCACAAAAACCTCTTCCACTTCATGATCAGTGGGTCCACTTCTGTTACTTTACAACCGAGCCAAAAATCTTGTCTTCCTTTCTGAAGACTTCTCATTTTTGGGAAGAGCAAGCCCTCTTAATTCCAAGAGTGAGTATCTATGGTCATGCAGAACCCAGCATAAAACCTTACAAACTATAATACAAGCTTTAAAAATATGAATAGTTCCTTTGGGTATATTTACAGAAGAAGAGTATTCACAAAAAGATACAGTTCTTTGATTCAAAATAGTTCAGTGGTGTCTATATAATTGCTAAGAATCCCTCACACCTCTACCCACACTGTGCTAGTAGCAATCACACTTGCTACAGCAGGCATATTAACTTACAGGTAAATAGCTTCTATCAATTCATGACTGGGATTTATCAGGCTAATAAAGCCAAAAATATATCTCCACTCCACTGGCAACACTGTGCAAGGGCAGATACCTATTCGGAAGGATGGACTAGCTTGGAGTCCAGCGGGCTCTATCCAAGGAAGCAATAGGTAGCTCAAGTACTAGAGGAGCTACAGTAAGCACCTTAGTTTTTAAAAAGCCATCTAGACACACACTGAATCAAAAAACATAGAAAGCTATAAGTAGTGAAAAAGTAAGCTTAACTGGGTTAAATAAAACAATCCCTATGATTTAACAGCTAACCAAGATTTCAATAAAACCAAAATATTCTCATGTACATCTGTATAATATTCTTTATTACTTTCTATTGCAGCTTAAAAAATTATGAAAGATGCTTTGATATCACATTTTTATGAAGTCAAAGAGGTTTCTTAGACAAAGAGTTCATTAAAATCTTATAATACTTTAGCAGAAGAGTCTCTAGGCCAAGGTCTTTCCCATTAGTCACTCACCTAGGTCACAGTATACTCAGATATACACTGTGTTAATTAATACTGCCTATCATGATGCTACTCACTGTTGTTAGGACACAGAACAGTCGTAAGTCCCATCCTGAAAATGTTCCTCTTCATCTCCACTGGTTATGTCCTCTTCTTTCCGGCTGACCACACTGTTACTACCAGCTTCAATTTGGGGGATGCTTCCATGGCAGGAAGAGCCCCTATTTTCCTCTGCCCTGGGGCTGGTTTGTTCAGAAGTCTTACCCATGGCTGCTGGCTGGAAGGCATCAGGCTGGACCTGTTCTTCTGTTATCTCACTGAGCTTCTGCAGTTGTGGCTTAATAATGTTTAAAAATGGCTTATATCCAGGACTGGGTAGGGTGAAAAAAGAATTTGTTCTTATCAGCCATAATTTAGAAGACCTCTTAGGGTGTTACAAACTCCTACTAAACACTGATACAATAAGAAAATGATAAGATTTTTGAGGGGAAGAAAGGCTTTTTGGGTCACCTTATACTGCAAAGTTGGTTGGCTTGCTGGGTGTCAGAGGTTCTTACCTATAATCCTAGCTATTCAGGAGGCTGAGATCTGAGGATCACAGTTCAAAGCCAGCCCAGGCAGGAAAAGTCCGTGAGACTTTTATCTCCAATTAATCACAAGAAAACTGGAATTGGTGCTGTGGTTCAAGGGTAGAGCACACGCCTTGAACTGAAGAACTCAGGGACAGTGCCCAGGCCCAGAGTTCAAGCCCCACAACTGACCAAAAAAAAAAAAAAGTTAGGTGGCTGGTTGAAAGTTTTGGGCAGTAGGAGCAAGGACTAGCATTTTAAAATCAGATCTAAAAAAAGGAAATAATAGTCCCAAATTCTCCATATAACTGGTATCAAAACCAGGGTTAAGATCCAAGGCTTTGAATTCCTATGCAATTTTTTTGGGGGGGTGCCAGTCCCCTGGGGGCTTAAAACTCAGGGCCTGGGTACTGTCTTTGAGCTTCTTTGGCTCAGGGATAGTGCTCCCCCACTTGAGCCATAGCACCACTTGTGGCTTTTTTAGTAGTTAACTGGAGATAATCTCACAGACTTTCCTGCTTGGGCTGGCTTCAAACAGCAATCCTCAGATCTCAGCCTCCTGAGTAGTCAGGATTATAGGCTTGAACTACTCTGCCCTGTAATATGCAATACTGTTTAATTTGGACCTGGTAGTAACTGCCATGGAATGTTAAGTTCATACAAACTATGACTGTTTTTTTCTCTTGGAAGATAAGGCTCTCTATTGTAGCCCATGCTGACCTTGAACTCACAGCCCTCCTGTCTCAGCCTCCCAATGTGCACTACTGCATTTTTTGTCTTTGTAAGCAGAAATTTTATATAACCACAAATCTTTTGTTCCAGTCTAATTCTAACATTATTTGTACTGCAACAATCTTAAAGTTAGTGACATTTTATCTACATACTATGCCAGGTAGAGAGTACCACTCAAATGGGTGGGCACTCGATGGTTTGTAAAGACAGCCTTAAAACTAAATGTATGAAAGTATTTTTACTTCCACAAATCTAAAACATATCCAAAACAAATGAATTATAATCAAGCCTTTATGTGAAAGGACAAGTGGATACCAAAAGATAAGCCTCTAAAAACCAGAACGTACCAGTCTGTAGAGGCCCATCGGTCCACTGCATGCAGCCCTGTCTTTATGTTCTGTAACATCTCTCCATCCACCTCTGATGACTGGGAAATAGTCAAAACCTGACTGATGATTGAAGACTCTCGAAGAATCAGGCCAATGACAATACACCAATCCAGACATCCTGCCTCCATGAAAATGTGCAGCAAATACCTACATATAAAGCACACACAAAACGTAAGTGCAAAGGCACGTGGAGATGTTCAAAAAGGTACGTTATCTCAGGAAAGCAGATCTTGTACCTCAGGTAAAATTATACTTAGTAGGCTTTCTGTGCTTTTAAAAAGCTAAGAAACTCACCGCAGTTGCACTTGGGATTTGTGAGGCCCTTTACTCGCCAACTCCATGGAGATATGCTCTAGCTCTGACTGAGTCAAACTGAGTGTAGAAAAATTCTCATCCACCATCGTCCAGTCCCCATCCACCATGGAGCTACTCTCAGTTAAGTCTGTGGCTGACCCGATGCTGCATTCATCTCCTGATCAAGAATTTCTAGAGGTTACAAACTGGCTGTATACACAAAGTAAATTTTTCATTAATTTTAAATATTAGTTGTTTCTCAGATGTTGACTTCTCAGGATTTTGAAACCAGAACATTTAATCTACTGCTAAAATAGCCATATTTGAACAACAGTAGATAACTGAATAGAAAAGTCAGGAAAGTAATAGTTATTACATACTTTGGATAGAGAAACATAATAATCCTATGTGTATTTTATAATTAAAAAGTGATGGTAGCCGGGCACTGATGGCTCACACCTGTAATCCTAGCTACTCAGGAAGCTGAGATCTGAGGATAATGGTTCAAAGCTAGCCCAGGCAGGAAAGTCCATGAGACTCTCTTATCTCCAATTAACCACTAGAAAACCGAAGTGGCACTGTGGCTCAAGTGGTAGAGTGCTTGCCTTGAGCTGAAGAGCTTAAGGATAGCACCCAAGCCCAGAGTTCAAGCTCCATGACCAAAAAAAAAAAAAAAAAAAGTGATGTAGTCATAGGCCAAAAAAAAAAAAAAAAGTGATGTAGTCATAGGCCTCCTCACATGGCGTAAGACCAAGTAACAATGTTAACATACAGATAATGGAACATTGGGTGAATGTTGAACAATTAAAGAAACTGCAAAGAGCCGGCAACAGTGGCTCATATCTGTAATCCTAGCTACTCAGAAGTCTGAGATCTGAGAATTGAGGTTCAAGGTTAGCCCAGGCAGGAAAGTCTGTGAAACTCTTATTTCCAATTAACTATCAAAAAGGCTGGAAGTGTAGCTGTGGCTCAAGTGGTAGAGTGCTAACCTTGAGCAAAAAGCTCAAGGACAGCACGTTGGCCCTGAGTTCAAGCCCCTGGTCCAGCACATACACACACGCACATATGCACACAGCACACCCACACACCCCACATACCCACACACATACACACACAAAGTCCCTACAAAGACCCTGATGGCTCATACATATAGTCCTAATTACTCAGCGGGCTGAGACCTGGAGGATTTCAGTTCAAAGCCAACCGTGGTAGAAAAGTCCACAAGACTCTTAGCTCCAATTAACTACCAAAAAGCCAACCATAGCTCAAGTGGTAAAACATCAGCCACAAAAAAGGAAGCTGAACAAGTACAAGCCTTGATACCAGAAAAAAAAATTAAACCACAAAGAAAAAAAACAGAAATTGTTTGTACCAATAAATTACTTGTATGATATGTACATGTACACATATACACACCCTAGAACTATATCATGTGTGTGTAAATATAAAATCAGCATAATTGCTCCAAAACCTCTTTTGTTTATAATTTACCTATTATTAAAGAGCAGACATCAGTGTACTTTTCTTGAAAGTGGTTAGACAGGTAAGTATTTTAGGCTTTAAAAGCCAAGAAGAAAAAAATTGAGGATATTTATTTAGGAACTTGTATATGAGAAAAAGCAAATTCCCACAAAATTGTACTGATGAAACAAAAACTAAAATGGACTGTTCTTATGATAAGAATGGAATTCTTTACAGCAGAGAACACTTTTTGCTCATTGCCTGCGGCTTTAAGGTTGCTGATTTACTAACTACTATGGTTCTTTTATCTGCCATAAATGTGGCAAAGGATAATCAAGAAAAGTGAAACTCTATCTCTGAAATGCTAAAGCACATTGACTTTTTCCCAAAGAAACTAAGGAGGGAGGACTTAAAATGACATTTACCTTTAGATAATGGAGACAAGAAAGCATCTTGCATTTGTGGCCCATGGGATGAAGCTGTGTCTATCTCATGATGGGTAGGGCCAATGTTGCTAAACCAGCTTTGACTTCGTTGGATATTAGAGATACCAGTGTCAATTTCAAGGCTTAAAAAAGGGTTTGCTGCTTGGGACTTCAACAGCTGTTCTCCCACTGGAGGGTAGGTTCCAAAACAAAAAAATAGGTGAAATTCAAGATACATTCACTGCTGTTTCTGTTCCAGTCCTTTTACTTTCCCCACCCACCTACCCATTACTAGCAGTACAAAGCCAATTGCCAGCTTTAATAATCATTTATCCAAATTTTCTAGGAATGTGTTACTAAACTGACAACACCATGTAAGGGTCTTGTCATACTCCTACTGGAACTAGATAGAACCTTATTCTGCTGATCTTTTAAGTGACTAGTTTTGCTTCTTAACACAAAGTTTGTAAATGCCACAAAAAGTTTTCTTTCTTTCTTTTTTTTTTTTGGTGACAGTACTGGGCTTGAACTCAGGGCCTGGGCACTGTCCCTTAGCTTTTCCTCTCAAGACTGATGCTTTACCACAACAATTTTCATAATTAAGTCTTCATATAAAGATCAGAACTGAAAAAATACCTTAATTTCTTTCATTTAAATAGCTTGGCTTTATCCTGTCCAAGTTGTCTAAGATGCTTTTCTTTTTATTACTTTGGAATGAATGCTGTCAGGGAAAGCTTCACATAATAATCATGTTAGCTTTTACACTGTCCTCAACTTGTTTATAACTATGGTTAGATACATGAATGATCAGACCTAAAGGTTAAAAGTTCTATGTCTTGGGGCTGGGAAGGTGGCTTAGTGGTAGAGTGCTTGCCCTGCTTGCATGAGGCCCTGGGTTCGATTCCTCAGCACCACATAAGCAGAAAAAGCCAGAAGTAGCGCTGTGGCTCAAGTGGTAGAGCGCTAGACTTCAGCTGAAGAGCTGAGGGACAGCGCCCAGGCCCAGAGTTCAAGCCCCATGACCGACAAAAAAAAATAAGTTCTATGTCTTTGTCAAACAGTGAATGTTTGAATGGATGTACAAGAAGTTGGCTTTTATTTGCTTGAGTTTGGAATGAAATGACTTCTTTGAATGCCAATAAAATCTCTAAATACTTGGGAGTAAAATACAATTCTTGTAAAAATGGCAAGAGCTCTGTATTACCTGTTCGGTATTTTCCATTTTTGAAAGGGGAATTGATGGAAGAGGCTGGGATAATGGGAAGTGGCCACAGGAAGTCTTTGTGGAGTCTCTTCAAGGCTATCACAAAATTGTCTACCCGGGCGGCTCGGGTACGTTCCTTGCAAAGCCAACTAATTAGTTCAAAGCCTAGCTGCGCTGCAAAACAGCCAAGATCCTTTAACCGCACATCTTCTAAAAGATGCCGAGCATGCCTCCAGAGCATCATGTCAATATACATGTTCTCAGCACAGTCGCTGTCTTTGCTCCATCTGTAAGTGGAAACAAGAAAGCTACAGAATAATCTTTACTATAGGACCCTGCATACTTTTATGCAGCAGCACTGATCAAGCTGAAAAGGAGGTATGAGATAAACTTCCTTTTCAGGGCTTCTCCATTTGAACCACAATAGCACTTAAGACCAATTTGTAGAATGAATACATGGAATAGGAATAAATAAGAGACCAAAAAAAAAAAAAAAGCTAGATCAGGGAGAATAAGGTAATAAGAATTGAAGGAAAGGAGTAAACAAGTGCTATATTTGGAAAGACCAATGAAAACAGGGGAGGAGATCAAAGAAATTAAAAGAGATACAAAGTAAAATCAAAACTCAACATGAATTATACAGACATAGGAAAATAAAACTGACTTAAAAAGTAACAGTTGGATATAGTCTCATCTCTTAAGCTAATGTGGTATAACTTATTATGAGTACAGTGGAGCAATAAAGAGCCCAGTCTCTGGAGCAATACTGCCTGGATTCAGATCTTGGTTCTGCCACACACTGTATGAACAGAGCCAAGTTCTTTTTTTTGAGCCTCTTTCACCACCCATACAGTTATATGTATTAACAGGCCCACACATGTGAATGATTAGAACAGTGCCTGCTACATAGTGAGCATTTGGTTTATTAGCCAATATTAAATTACATGGTATAGTTGAAAAGATGTGATCTGCCTGACAATTGTTTATAGTCCTCCATGAATGCATTTTACTTGTACATAGTCCAGGATAATAATGATAATAATGATTGTTTGATGTGTGATGGGGCATCGATTATGTTAATGGCTACTGGTAAGCAAATGAAGTAAAATCACAACAAAAATTGTTGAACAAGCTTTATGTGTAAGAATGTGAACAATATTAAAAGACAAAGAGAAAAACAAAAATCAGGAACACATTATAGCACAAAAATACAAAGACTTTACAAACTAAGGAAAATTCTGATGATTTCTAATGTTTGGTATGAGTTCATAGCCACCTTTCTGGAGACATACTCATTGTTTCTGTAGATTTTAGTCTTCAGAATGAACAGACGCTTTTAACTCCCCCCTTTTTTCTTTTTGCCCATACCTGGGCTTGAACTCAGGACCTCAAGCTAGGGCCTCATGAGTTCCCTCAGCTTTTTCCCTCACAGCCAGTGCTCTACCACTTGAGCTACACTTCTATTTCAACTTTTTCTGCTGGTTAGAGATAGTATCTCTTGAACTTTTCTGCCTGGGCTGGCTTCACACTTCAATCCTCAGATCTCAGACTCTCTTTGAGTAGGCTAGAATTACAGCCATAAGCCATCACTGTCAGGCCTTTTCCCACTGTTTAATGACTTCTCTAATCAAAGGGCCACGAGAACCAAATGGATGAACATTAATTTTTTTTATCAAGAAGTTCAGTTGGAAAGATAGGTAAACTATTGGCTTTAAGAAGGCTTTTGGATTGTGTGAAGATACTTTTCCTGGTCTTTTCTGGAACAATTTAAAATTAGCTGCATTCAGAACAGGTGTATCAAGTTGTACTCTAACAGAAAGATAATGAAAGGGTTGGACATTTGGTAAATGCCTGTAATCCCATCTATTAAGGAGAGTGGCAATCATGAGGTCTGTGGTTCAAGGACAACCCAGGCAAAAAGTCAGTGAGACCTATCTCAACAAATTAGCTGGGCATGGATTTCACAATCAGAAGCATGGGGATTAGGGCTACTGTCTGATGACAAGGCTGGCCCTAGGCAAAAGCAAGACTATTTGAAAAGTAATGAGGGAGAAGAAGAAAAAAAAAAGGTTGGGGGTAGAGTACCTGCCCAGTAAACATGAGGCTCTGAGTTCAAATCCCAACATCACCAAAATATAAAAATAAACACACATATACAAAAAAAACCAAAGGCATAGAAAGTATGCAAAGAATCCAGAAAAGAACTTTTGAGAAAGGAAAAAAAGGGAAGCCTTTTGTAGGGTCTCTCTTCCTTTTGGAAATGAAAAAAGGATCTGTAATGGGATTAAATGGCTGTTTCCCTATAACTTAATTTTATAAATGTCCTAAAATATAATATATCACAGATACCCTAAAAGCAGTAAGAGATTTTT
This sequence comes from Dipodomys ordii, assembly GCF_000151885.1. Lineage (NCBI taxonomy): Eukaryota > Metazoa > Chordata > Mammalia > Rodentia > Heteromyidae > Dipodomys > Dipodomys ordii. Next base: position 3,545,793 of record NW_012267309.1, on the reverse strand, counting down.
ATTCCTTTATCTTTTACCTTTTTCCTGAAGGACCAGATGGCATACTTAGTGTTTTCTGTAAGCTGAATTTACTAGGAGGAACATTTTCAGCTGACTGGGATAAACTGATGCTTCTATTCCTGAAGAATTCAAATCCACCACTTGAACTTGGTTCCTGTGATTGTACACAATGTACAGTATAGTCAGACAAAGACGTAGATGTATAACGTAAAGAAGCTACAAAGTTTTGCAACTAACCTGAGCTGTAGGTGTGGATGGAGGAGTCTCGGAGTCTCCAGAGCCAATGGCTTTAAGAAATCGAATCATGTGTCGACATAAGTCCCACTTGCCTTGTTCCAGTGCTGTGTTGAACAGAAGGGTAGCATGCTGCCTACTTACTGCTGGGACTTCCATATTCTAAAATAATAACCAAGAAAGAGAACATTTCTTTTCTACTACATGACTTGGGAAGATATGAGCAATTCTTTTCTCCATATTTCCCTAAACCCAAGGAATGTAGCTACAATACTGAACAAATTAGTTTAACAAAAAGAGCATTAGAACATTAGGAACATTAGAAAGTATCATATAAGAAAAGTGAAATGCTGGGCGCAGGTGGCTCACACCTGTAATCCTAGCTACTCAGGAGGCTGGCTGAGATCTGAGGATCGAGGTTCAAAGCCAGCCCGGGCAGGAAAGTCCGTGAGACTCTTATCTCCAATAAACCACCAGAAAAGCGGAAGTGGCGCTGTAGCTCAAGTGGTAGAGCACTAGCCTTGAGCTAAAGAGCTGAGGGATAGCACTCAGGCCCAGAGTTCAAGCCCTATGACTGACCCCCCCCCCAAAAAAAAGAAAAGAAACGTGAAGTAAACCAGGCACCAGTGGCTCACGTCTGTAATCCTAGCTATCAGGAGGCTGAGATCTGAGGATCGTAGTTCAAAGCCAGCCTGGAAAAATCTGTGAGACTCTTATCTCCAATTAACCACCAGAAACTGAAAGTGGTGCTATGGCTCAAGTGGTAGAATGCTAGCCTTAATCTGAAGAGCTCAGGGGCAGCACCCAGGCCAATTTTAAGCCCCATGACCAAAAACAAAACAAAAAATAACACAACAACAAAAAAACTGCTGGCACAATAGAAACTACGATTTACTGAACTTTCATTATATGCCAGAGAAATAACATATATTACACATTCATTTCCTTCAGTAACGCTGCAAAAATAGTTGTATAATCCTTATTTCACAGATGAGGAAATGGAGTTATGTTGAAGATCAGCAGAAAAGCAAGAATAAAAATCTAGGTTTTCCTATCTCCAAAAAAAGTATGTCTCCTATGACAGAGAAATTTCTGAGGATGTGACTAATTTTTTTTCTTGGGCAATACCAAAATAGTACAGCTATACATTCAAGACCCTGAATACTTTTATAAATTTAGCCTTACTGAGCGTGTGTGCTTTCAAAAAAAGGTACCTAGCGACTGTTAATCATAATCATTATCTGCTTAGGAATTCTGCTGGGGAAAGTTAGTGAGATCACTGATGGGAACAAAAAGCAGCTGTATTTGTTCTACTTTAAGAATTTTATCTAAGGTAGCTCACGCCTGTAATCCTAGCTACTCAGGAGGCTGAGATCTGAGGATCACAGTTCAAAGCCAGCTCAGGCAGGAAAGTCCATGAGACTCTTATCTCCAATTAACCACCAGAAAACCGGAAGTGGTGCTGTGGCTCAAGTGGTAGAGTGCTTGCCTTGAGCTAAAGAGCTGAGGGAGGACAGTGCCCAGGCCCAGAGCTCAAACCCCAAAACCGACCAAAAAAATAATCTTTAGGATTAGCCAAGAAACAATAGGATCTCAGAGCCATTAGCCCCTGCTTCAGCATCCCTGGTTTCAGTCAGTTGTCATGAAGCTGACTGGAAACCGGCTTCAGGCTAAGATTCAAACTAGGTTTATAGTTAGCTTCTTATATCAGTTAAAAGCAATTTTACAGTAATGTGAAAGAACTAGTAAGTGCAGCTTCTAAAGCTCATTTCAGACTTAGAAGAATAATAGCTGCCAAGCCCTGTTGCTAAACATATAATAAAATCTGCAGGATTCTCCTATTATTCTGGAAAAAAAATGTGATGAGGGTCATTTCTGTGATGAATCCAAGCGTTCTTGGAAAGTTTGGCCGTTGTGAGACTAATGTAAGGTGCTGAGTTACTACTCTAGTTCCATCAGAATTCCCTCAGCAATTCCCATAAGGAAATACATCTACTGTTATGGGGAGCTCAGCGAAACGCACCTATGTCCAAAACAACATTTTCTTCACTGTTAATGTTTCTTACGTATTTTAGCAATCTAATGTAGTATTTCTTGTGTAATACGCTACACATACAGTATGTATAATAAAAACTTATTCAGTATTATTTAAAATGGTAATATGAATTTATTAATCTGTCTTGGGCCTAAAACAGATTGTTCTGGGGCTGGGAATGTGGCTGAGTGTAGAGTGCTTGCTTAGTATGCATGATGCTAAGCATGCATGCATGATGCCCTGGGTTCGATTCCTCAGTACCACATACACAGAAAAAGGCAGAAGCAGTACTGTGGCTCTAGTGGTACAGTGCTAACCTTGAGCAAAAAAAAGCTCAGAGACAATGCCCTAGCCCTGAGTTTAAGCCCCAGGACTGGCAAACAAAAACAAAACCAGATTGTTTTAGACAAACCAGGATAAAATGTTTGTGTAATAATACTTTACTGTATTCAAAGGAATTTGTGGTCATTTGCATGCATACCAGTCCTGGGGCTTGAACTCTGGGCCTGAGAGCTATCCCTGAACATTTGTGCTCAAGGTTGGTGCTCTACCACTTGAACCACAGCTCCCCTTCTGGCTTTTTAGTGGTTAATGGGAGGTAAGTCTCACAAAACCAGGCACCACACCTGTAATCCTCGCTACTCAAGAGGCTGAGATCTGAGTTCTTTCAAGTGAGAGATACAAACTAAACAGAAAATGTGACTAATTCTTTAAATATAATCACCACATCAAAATAGGGCATCTCTTTTTTCCTAAAGCTTATTCTTGTCCTTTTGTAAGAACAGAATCATTACCTGTAAAATAATAAGGTAAGAGGCAGCTGTGTCCAAATCCTGAGCCATTAAACATTCTTCAAACAAGTCCTTAGGGTTTCCAACAGCTGCAAAAAGGTAATTCCACAGGGCATATTCAGTCTTCCTAGCACAATGTACAACTGTTTGCAGGAAAAGGGGGAACTCGGTGATAAACTTTGCCACAGTGGGAAGTAGTGGGTCGGGAATAGGTTCCCGTGAGGTAGCTTCTTCTTCTAGCACTTCATGGAGCATGAGCTCCAGCACATGAGGAAAGTAAGGTAATGCAGCACAGGACTGAGCCAGAAGCAAGGCTTGCTCCCCAAGGTTTCTAACCAGAAGTTGACGTAGAATGTGGTGGAGGTAGATCTGGGAGGTTCTCTCCACAACACAGAAAGGGAAGAGCACCTCCAGATGCTCCCTAGCACTGTTCCGAGTGTACAAAGAATCATAGAGTAAAGTGTCATTAACAGCACCAAGGACCAACGCATCTTCAAAGAGAACTGCCAGGGGGTAAATGTTGATATGGAAAGGCAGCATGATCCGCTGGGACAAGAAGGAATGGGGCTTGCGATGATCCCTAGGGAAGAGTGGAAGCCAGACTTTCATCCCTGCACCGCCACAGCTCAGCCAGAGGGCCTCTAGAAGGTGACGTTTTTGTTTATTTGCTCGACATGTTGTCCAGACATTTTCAACAGACTGGGCGAGTACAACAGGAGGACAGAATGGCAGCTGGAGAAGGAACAAAAGAATTGTTTTTAAGTTCCAGATACTAATTTATTAGGTCTTTCAAAATGACAGCATGATAGCATGACATTCTTTATGGAAAAGTAGGAACATTTATTTAAATTTAGAAAAAATATTAGAACCCTCCCTTTCAAAGTATATCCATTGAAATCTAAAAATAAAAAAAATCCTATAAACAATACCTTATTTTCTCACCAGAATTTGTAATCAATTTGAATGTGAGGCTTATTATTTTGGGACCGTATTGTCTTTCATTCTTTACAAATAGTCTTATACTCCAAGTCTTAAAATCAATTGTATATATTTTGTTTCCAAATCATGAGACATTAATCTCCTCTTAAAATCTTTGTGTGTGTGTGTGTGTGTGCACATGTGCACATGTACATGCACAAGGGTACGCCAGTCTTGAGGCTTGAAATTGGGGCCTGGGTGCTGTCCTCGAGCATTTGTGTTCAAGGTTGGTGCTCTGCCATATGAGCCACAGCTCCCCTTCTGGCTTTTAGGTGATTAATAGGAAGTAAAAGTCTCACAAATGCCAGGCACCAGTGGTTCATGCCTATAATCCTAGCTAATCAGGAGACTGAGATCTGAGAATCATGGTTTGAAGCCAGCCCAGGCAGCAAAGTCTAGGAGACTCTTATCTCCAATAAACTACTTACTCAGAAAAGGCTGGGACTGGCAATATGACTGACGTGATAGATCACTAACCTTGAGTAGAAAAATCTCAGAGATGATGCCCACGCCCTGAGTTCAAGCCCCATAAGTGGCAAAAACAAAACAAAACAAACAAAAAGTTTCACAAACTTTCCTGTCTGAGCTGGCTTTGAACGCAGTCCTTAAATTTCAGCTTCCTGAGTAGCTAGAATTCCAGGTGTGAGCCACTGGTACCTGGCGACTTAAAATCTTTTATTTTAGCCAGGTACCAGTGGCTCACACCTATAATCCTAACTACTCAGGAGGCTGAGATCTGAGGACTGCATTTGAAGCCAGCCCAGGCAGAAAAGTCCCTGTGAGACTCTTTTCTCCAATTACCACTCAAAAACAGGGAGTGGCACTGTGGCTTAAGTCAAGTGGTAGAGCGCTAGCCTTGAGCACAAAGAGGCTCAGGGATGGCCCCAAGTTCAAGCCCCACAACTGACAAAAAAAATCTTTTATTCCTTCATCCATCTCATACATTCTTCAAGTCAAGAAATGACTTGCACTTTACTCACAAGTTTCCTTTGGTTAGGGTTATTGTCCTTCTCCCGAATCTGAGGGCCTGACCTATCCCTCTGCATCATGATGAGCTGTCCTGCAAGATTCAGCATTATGCTCTCTGCATCACGAGCCTGAAATTCATACAAAGTAATTATTTATGCTAATTTGTGGGTTTCTGCACACACATCCCAGCCCCAATCCATAAGGTATACAGATTGAACAGCAATATATTCTGAGACTGTACTATATACAGCCATTCTGCTAGGCTTTCTAGCTATGGTGGAACAAGGCTTAACATAATACAACCAATCAACAATATCAGTAACATATAATTGAGAGAAGAACTAAATTATCCTGAAGAAACAAAAAGAACTTCACAAGTTCATAAAAATGAGAGATCAACCTGAGGGTATGAATGGGAAGGGTGAAAATGGAGGAGAACAATGGAAGGGATGACATTGACTAAGAAGCACTATACTTGTAACTCTGTAAAGCACTTTAAAAAATCATGATGTCCATATTGTAGCCACTAGCCACATATTACCAATGAGTACTTGAAATATGAATAATCTAATAGGAGATGCGAATGTAAAATATACACTGATGTCAAAGATTTTCATTTTAAAAATAAAGTATCTTTAAAAAAATAGATTCTGGCAATCTTGCTTGCATAGCTAGAAGACATTTAAAGGATGATGTGGGACTTGGAAGATTAGGAAATCTTACATGAGTGGAAGGGAAAAGGTTAATATTCTAGTTAATGCATAAAATATAAAATGAGCTAGGACAGAAATGTTCTGTTGGGAAAGAGAAAAAATGTAGTCAGACTACAAATATTATGAAAATAATACTAGATGGCAAAAGACCTTTGAGAAGTATAAATAAGGCCAGCCCATGCAAAAAGAGTAGGGTATGGATCAAGTGGTATACTTGCACTGGTTGGCTAGTGCTAGGCCCTAAATCCAAACCTAGTACCATTCCTTTCCCCCAAAAGTATGGCAACTGTAAGGGCAAGGCACTTAGATCACAGCAAAATGTAGCTAGATGGTAAAGGAAAAGGAAAAATGAACATGTACACATATGACTCAAAACAGTTTACAAGATTATTTCTATAGTACAGTGGTTATCACATTTACCTCATGAATTAGCTTACCTATTAGATTTGGTTGTTATGGCCTTTTGCCCATGTTATTCCCTTATAGCTCTCCTACAGATAGTCCTGCATTCTGTTTTCTTGTGGTATAACCTAGAGTAATCCTCTCTAATTCCTGTGAATGAAAGATGACTCTAAACACCTGATGTGATTTAGGTTCAATGTTTTTGGTAATAATTCTTCACATGAACTTCATATTACATCACTCCAGGAAACAGCACATCTAGTTTTCCCACTTTTACTGATTCTATGATTAATAATGGTTGGGTATCATGATCTGATCTCTGCATAGTGAAGTTTCACACAACAGTGATCATTGCTAACTCAGTAATTTCTTTCTTGGGGCTGTAAAAGTTACTTTTTAAAATCTTTCACACTCCTTCTGCTTTTGTTTGGAGGGCGGTGCAGGTACTTGGGCATGAACTCAGGACCTGGCTGCTATCCCTTAGATTTTTCATTCAAGGCTGGTACTCTACCACTTGAACCATACCTCTACTTCCAGATTTTTGCTGATTAACTGAAGATAAAAGTCTCACAGGCTTTGCTGCCTTGGCTGGCTTTGAACTATGATCCTCTGATCTCAACGTCCTGAGAAGCTACAATTGTAGGAGTGAGTCACCAGTGTCCAGCTTACATCTTTTAACTGGTATATAAAAGCCAACTTTCTTTGCCAGGTGTGGTGGCTCAAACTTGTATTCCTAGCTCCTTAGGAAGTGAGATTAGAGAAGAGAAATTCAAGGCTAGTCTGATCAGAAAAGTTTGTGAGATTCCCTATCACTTAATGGCTCTGTGCAAGAGTGCAGAGCTACAAAGGCAACACAATGGCTGTGTAATATAGTGTGTGCCTGTCATTCCCAGGGACATTGAAAAATACAAGTAGAGAATTAAAACTTAGGCAGGCTGAGTACAGAGACCCTACCTTGAAAATAAAGCAAAAAGGGGCTCAAGATGTGCCTCAAGTGGTAGAGCACCAGCCTTACAAGTGGTTCAATCCCCAATATTCCCAACAAACTACCCACCCCACCCCAACTTCCTTTTCTCAACTAGGACTATCTGGTTACCAAGGTAAAATTTGCAGAAAAATAAACTGTAAGTTTCTGCAAAAGAAAGGGAACATAGAACAAATAGGTAGTTGGGCAGCTGAAAAATTTGAGCATATATATGAAAAGTCAGAGACCGAAGGCAAAGTCATGGAATGACAACTGTCTGAAAATTTTAGGGTCATTACATGGAAGGAAAATTTGCTTTTATTATTTCTTGTTTCAAAGAACAAAGAATGGATAAACAATTAAAATCAAGCTTTTTAGTGAAGTAGTTCAATTTTACACTACTGTATAAAGTAGTTCATTTTCCATTACTGTATAAAGTGTTTAAAGGAAGGTCCTCAATAAGAAATAAAAGGTGAATAAGCATGGTCATGGATGAAAATCTACAGAGAATTTTCCACTGACAGTAGACTCTCAGTTGACATGAAGTTTAAAAAGTGCAAATATAGGGACTGGGAAGGTGGCTCAGTGGTAGAGCGCTTGCCTTGCATGCCTGAGGCCATGGGTTCAATTCCTCAGCACCACATAAGCAAAAAGAAAAAAAGCCAGAAGTGGCGCTGTGGCTCAAGTGGTAGAGCGCTAGCCTCGAGCTGAAGAGCTGAGGGACAGCACCCAGGCCCAGAGTTCAGGCCCCCGACTGGACTCCCCCCCCCCAAAAAAAAAAAGTGCAAATATAATAGAAGGGATCCTAAAATAGGAAATTAGGTCCTGGTAGCACTAGATTACTTCAATCAGAAACTATGGAATAATATTTTAACTAATTATGGAGTCTTCGATATTCTAAATTCATTCCCATCTCCCCTAACACCATTCACTAATCCTTAGGATGGCCTCCCAGCTGCTCTCCCTTAATGCAGTTTTGTTCCATTTCAGTTTATTTTCCTCCTCATGGAATAAACACTGTAAGCGTAGCTCTAATAATATCCAACTTTAATCACTCTAATTTTAAATTCAAAGGCTAAAGTTACTAATATCATATGTAAGATTCACACTTTCACACCCCATGTGTTTAGTTGCTCTAAACATTTGCTAATTCCTTTTGTGTGTCATGCGCCCTCTTGTCTGTGGGCCTCACTGTGCTCTGTGCCTGAAATTCTCCTTTTTTTTCTCTATATTGCAATTTAGTGGTACAGAAATCACTTAACTGTTCAAATTACATCTAGTTTGTGGTATTTGGTCTTGATAATCTATACTTTTTGGTATACAGAAAAACAATTAATTATTCATATAACTTTTTAATGTTGAACAGAATCCATTGTTTAGTTGGCCACTAAAACTCAGGATAGCATCATATAAGGTACATTTTTAGATAGTATTTAGATGTTAAATAAATAGTTCCTAATATTAACTCAAAACACTGAAGACTGAGATGTAAATTCCAAAGAGCTCTGATAGTGGTATGGTACCTGTTGTGGCATTTTCAAGGTGATTCCATTCTCTGTACTCACTGATGTCAGAGTGACAGATACTACAAGGAAAGGATGAGGAATGTAGCGTGACATGGAGACCTCCTGAAGAACCTGAATACCAGCAGTAGTATTTGAACTATAAAAACAAAAGAAATCCTCATAGGTCAATAATAATGTTAACAAGGTTGCTTTTTTTCTTTTCTTTTGTGCTACTAATATAGAGGCATGATAGATTTCATGAGTATGCAATAACCGAATATCTTTTACTATTATCCTCTCATCTCTAAATAGTCCCCAATATGAATTAGCAATGTTGAAAATTCCAACTGGGAAGGTGGCTCAGTGGTAGAGTGCTTGCCTTGCATTCATGAGGCCCTAGGTTCAATTCCTCAGTACCACATAAGCAGAAAAAGCCAGAAGTGGTGCTGTGGCTCCAGTGGTAGAGTGCTAGCCTTGAGTTGAAGAGCTGAGGGACAGCGCCCAGGCCCAGAGTTCAGGCCCCATGAGTGGCAAAAAAAAAAAAAAAGAAAATTCCAAAAACCACATATCAGAATAAGAAGCAAAATTATGACATTGAGCGAAGGAAAAAAAAATCCAGGGAAGAAGTTACAAGAACAGATATATTTAAGGGGTTGTGGAAGGATGAAGATTTAAATACCTAGGGTGGACATGTGTTTTAATTTTCACCTCTAGGATACTTCCCAATAATTGTGCTACTTCAGCAAAGACATACTTCAGAACAATTAAACAAACATCTCACAAAACAAAATAAAACTCAAAAGGTATAGTTCTAAATGCTCCAAGATGACTAAGTACCAAGAAGAATATAAGGCCACATATAGTAGGACCTTTGCCCTGCTCCAGACTATAGCCATCAAGGGCAGTGGAAACGTGACTCTGCCAAGGACATGTCTCTTAAAGCTTTAAGCTATGGAACCACTTCAAATTTCTCCAAGTGTCTAGAATACTAGGCTACTAATTAGTCTTAAGGATGTCAAAAATATACATAATTGTTTATTCAGTCATACTTTCCCCTCTCCACCAAATGAACCCAGAGAGAAATAAACTGCAGATATTACTGCAGGCTATTTCTTTCTTTCATAGCTACTATACAATTATACTAATAAAACTCCTTATGGGTAGACATATGAAGAGAGGAAGGGGGAATATAGTCATAAAATTCAATGCATTTCCATGTACTGTATTTATAAACTGATTAGCTGAATGTAACTCCATTGTAACTACTTTAAAGATAATAGAAAACAAACAAAAAATTCCTTATATTGAAACTAAATATAAAGGTATAGGAAATGTTTTGAGAAAATTTTAAAAAAGGAAATATGATAAATAGGTACAAATGTGATATATATTCTATAACTTACCCATCAGATTTTCTTTCAATACTGTAAAGGCAAATTGAACAGTCTGCTCTAAATACTATTACCATGTCCCGGAAGACACTAAGCAGTAATGTTTCTGCTTGTGCCTTGGTGACATGAGCAAAGGCATTGTCCAGATTGGATGTTCGTAAGTATACTCTGAGCTGAAAAAGACAAAAATGGCAATCCTAAAAACAAGATGGTTAACCAGGGATATCTAAATACTATAGTCATGCTATTTATTTTTTTAATCTATAGATTTATCCTTAACATCCAAGTAATTGTATTTTGGCAGGCTATGTTCATTTTTACACATAAGCAAAATATGGTTATCAAAACTAAGAGATGTGCCAGGCACTGGTGACTCATGCCACAATCCTAGCTACTCAGAAAGCTGAGATCTGAGGATTGTGGTTCAAAGCCAGCCCAAGAAGGGAAATCCATGAAACTCATCTCCAATTAACCACCAAAAAGCTGAAAGTGGGGCTATAGCTCAAGCAGTACAGCACTAGCCTTGAGCTAATGTCCAGGCCCTAAGTTCAAGCCCCAGGACAGCATGCACATATGCACGCATGTATGCGTGCACACGCACTCACACGTGTGCACAAACACAAAACACACACACACACATACACACACACTCCCTGCCTGACCCCCCAAAACAAACCTATGAGACATTCCTTTTAGACTAACATATTTACACTTCATATGGACTAGCAGGTTTTTTTTGTTGTTATAGACAAGCTCTCACTATGTAGCTAAGGCTAGTCTCTAACTCCAGAGTGCTAGGATAGAAAAGATTTAATAAGTTCAAATTGTTACTTTACAAAAAAAAGAAAAGCAACAGTAATGACTAAAATAAGCTAAAGTACTGATTAAAAAATAAAATGTTGGGCTGGGAAGGTGGCTCAGTGGTAGAGCGCTTGACTTGATGCCTGAGACCCTAGGTTCAATTCCTCAGCACCACATAAGCAAAAAGAAAAAAAAGCTGGAGGGCGCTGTGGCTCAAGTGGTAGAGCACTAGCCTTGAGCTGAAGAGCTGAGGGACAGCGCCCAGGCCCAGAGTTCAGGCCCCACGACCGGATACCCCCCCAAAAAAATAAATAAATAAATAAAATGTTTTGTTCAGTTTTCAACAAATTATTTAGCTTTTAAATATAAAAAGCAATTATTTCTTAGAGGAAAATAAAACTTACCTCTTCCTGGCGATCACTTATGTTATAACAAGCAAGGACCATAAAATCATTCCACCATGCTAAGCCACCAGTCACAATCATATTTTGCTCCTTAAAAGAAAATTAAAAAACATAACAACCTTAATTATCTTACCAGAAATTATAAGAATGTAGTGTAAAATATTCTTAAGCAGACATAAAAGCTCATATTTCTTTCTGCTTTAGTCTCTCTCTTAAATGATTACTCTAACAGCTTTATTAATAATATTTCATATCCCATTTTTAGACATTTCTAAGCTGGGTGAAGTGGCTCACACCTGTAACTTTAGATCTGAGAATACTGTTTCAGAGCTAGACCAGTCAGAAAAGTCTAAGACTCTATTAACCAACAAAATGCCAGATTGGAGGTGAAAACACCAACCAATAACCCAAATCCCTGAGTTCAGGTATGGGGCCAGAATAACAGCAAAAAAATTTTTTTAAATTAAAAAAGACAAATATTTCTGAGTTTTCTTTTTTTTTTGGGGGGGGGGGTCCGGTCATGGGGCCTGAACTCTGGGTCTAGGTGCTGTCCCTCAGCTCTTTAGCTCAAGGCAGCGTACCACTTGAGCCATAGTGCCACTTCCAGCTTTTTTCTTTTTGCTTATGTGGTGCTGAGGAATCAAACCCAGGGTCTCATGCATGCAAGGCAAGCGTTCTACCACTGAGCCACCTTCCCAGCCCCAGATAAGTATTTCTGTAAGTAACTAAATACATCACTCAAAATAATGGAACTGAAGGAAGAGGTAGGGTTGGGGGAAAGAGGAAGAGTAAAAAGGTGTGATATCAATCCAGATGCATTTACTGTACTTATAAACTGACATGCTGAATGGTAATCCCTTTGTACAACTAAAGATTTAAAAAATAACAACTGAGTGCCAGATACTGTCATCATTCTCTTATCCAAAAGATCATGGTTTAAATTATTACTTTATTGTTAATCAGATTAGTAACTGAATTCTAATTTCTTTTTTATCAAATGGTAAGGAATGGCCGAATCCTCACTGCATTGTTGTGAAGATGAATGTAGGGATATATGTAAAAACACCCCCAAGTGCCTAGTACACACAAGGCACCTATTATATGTTCATTTTCTTCTCTTTTCCTCTCATTTGAGAAAAAGTCTACTTGTATGTATATGTATGTTCATATCACATCACAGTGAATGACTTCAAATTTTATCATACCTGATAAAAAATGTCACCTACAACCTTGAAGACATTAACTCTTCAAGCTAAAGAATTTTTACCCATCTTAAGAAATATTAAAAACCACCTATTTCAACAAAAGATCCTTTGTGAAATTATCAAGTACTTTATCAAAATGCCTTATCGATATTATCTAATATCAATTCCCAGTATTTGTGTTTCTTTAAAGTAAAACAATGACTTACTCTATAGTCGCTTCATATTAGCTTATAATTGTGAAATTGGATTTAATTTCAAAAAGACTAACCTGAGTAATGTTTCCAAAAAGTTTCCATTTTTTGGTGAGTAAAGAGTAATGTGCAAAACCAAACTTGCCAACCACAGCAATATTCTGTCCAAGTTTATCAATAGCTGAAAACTATAAAAAAAATTAATAACTTTTCCTTGTTAAATGTGCACATTTTTTAGGTATAAAGTGCTTATTAATATAAGATGAATAGACAATTAAGTAAATACTTTCAAAGTGAATTAAATACAAAATGCTAAATTTAAAAATACAAATATTTATAGTAATACTTTATACAAAATTAAATATGATAATACAATGACTTAATATTACTCTTATCAATACACACAGTGAAGGTCTCTCAATTCCCAGTATGAACTGCAAAAACATCAATAAAATAACTCACCCGTATAGGCCAATTGCTTTCTAGATAGGTACTGGAAATCTACAGAAAATAACACATCAATTTTGTAAGACTGATGAAATTAAACTTATAAAATTAAAGCATTAACTTATCACAATATGAGACTCGGCTTCTATAGGGCTTTCCCAACTAATGGCTTATTAGAAGAGCGCTTGGAATTTACATATGGCAGTATTTACAATTTTTCTATGAGACAGTACTTCGAATCTCACATCAGGCCTTCCTCTTTTTTTCATGTTTGTAATATTAAAATAAACACAAACTAGCAAGACTTTTTTTTTCTTTTAGAAAAGCAGACATGATAGCAGTTATGAATTACATAAATGAACAGTTCGGGTTTGCAGATATCTCTGGAAAACCTTATCTAATAAATTATAGCCTTAGAAATAATTTTGGTTTTAAACAGAAATATCTTTATTACATGTATATTTTTCTGATAAATAATGCTTACAAAGTTAAAACATAGGGGGATTGAAAGGTGGCTCCATGGTAGAGTGCTTGCCTTGCATACATGAGGCCCTGGGTTTGATTCCTTAGCACCACATAAGCAGAAAAAAACTTAAAACATAAAAACATATGAAGTACAAAGTGACATTAAGTTGCTTAGCAACAACCACTGATATGCTTTTATTTTTTTAAAAAAAGTATCCATAAACATATATGGCTATATATTTAAACTACTCCTTCCTTCTCTACTCATCTATAATCTGCAATACTAGTGGGTCTGATTTTTCCTATGTCTCTTCCATCTTTGTACAGGTGTCTTTGTATTGCACGAACAGAACTTTTAAGCTTACAGTACTAGACTTCATAAATTTTAGCTATATAGACTCTGATCTCTGTATTAGCCTATTAAAAGTTTTATTAAGCACTCCGTAGCAATAGAGTATAAATTAACAGACTAGAACAAAGAGAATCTTCCATTCCTGAAATTAGAAATGCCTTAATTTATTCAAATTTATTTTAATTTTACTCAAGAAAAATGGTCATTAAAAAAAAAAGCCAAACCAAAAGCATAACAAAGTCATTTACATTGTTTGCCAACTGTCTGTGAAGAATCAAGTAAAAATAATATATTAAAAACCTCTGTATTATCCATGATAAAATTAATTCAGACAAGTGACTTCATTTATTATCTAGTAAGTTAAAATCAAACTAAATTAATAGCTTTTAGTACATTAGAAAGTTCTTACTCACAAAGCTTGTTCAAAGAAGCCTAGCCTATAGAATTAGAGACAACAGTCTCATGATAGATGTTTAAAGAATGAGTAACTTACATTTTAACAGACCTGCTAAACTTTTCAGGCCAATTAATAAATTCACCATGACAGGCAAAATTAGTTTAGAATAAAGGTAAAATGGTAATGACTGAAAGTTAAAAGCAATTCTCTACTAGGCTCTAAGTGGATTTTTTTTTGTAAATTAAGATACAACAATAGCTGAGCCACCTGGTGGTTCATGCCTATAATCCTAGATACTTAGGAGTCTGAGAGCTGAGGATTCCAATTAACAGTCCGTTGGGCAATAAAGTCTGAAAGATTTTTTTTTTTTTTTTTTGTTGGTTGTGAGGCCTTAACTCTGGGCCTGGGCATTGTCCCTCAGCTCTTCAGCTCAAGGCTAGCGCTCTACCACTTGAGCCACAGTGCCACTTCCAGCTTTTTCTACTTACGTGGTACTGAGGAATCGAACCCAGGCCCTCATGCATGCAAGGCAAGCGCTCTACCACTGAGCCACCTTCCCAGCCCAAGTGTGTGAGATTTTTATCTCCAATTAATCACCAAAAAGCCAGAAGTAGAACTGTGGCTTAAGTGTTAAGAATGTTAGCCTTGAGTAAAAGAAAAAAAAAGCAAAAGCAAAAAACAACCCAAACCAAAACCACCACCACCAACAAACAGAAACAACCCAAAAACCTAGGGATAGTGACCAGACTCTGAGTTCAAACCCTAAGAATAGCACCAGAAAAAAAGAAAAGAAAAATAACAATAGTTCACATAAAGGATTTAACAGATATACCTACATATAACTGCTCCCACCCCACAAATCTGTGACACCTAAAAAGCAATCCTAACATCATTAGTACTTATAAAACAGCTGGACAGATAATGTAGGAGCTAGAAGCTCACTACAAAAATGGGTTTCAACATAGTTGAAGCATGGGAAGCAAAGTGAAATCTTTTCACATGATCACACTGTAATGAGTATCTGCAGGAGAAAATTAAACTGCAAAAGTCTATAAAGTATTATAAATTACAAGTGGTATATTTATGTTCAAAGCTCAAGATGTAAGGTTTAACATTCAGTGTTATTTTTCATGTTTAGATTTATGTTTTATGTCTGAAGATGTTATAAAATACAAAACAAAAATCTTGTATTTTTCTTGATATCACCTTTATTGGTACATGTATCATCTGAACTTTGAACTAACTACCTAATCTTAAGAGAGAAAACGTTCGTAGAAGGAAACAGGCAGCTAAAAATAACAAGAAACTCATAAATGCACACTCAGGGCACATAAAGTCATGCAACATCAGTAGAAAAGGTACAGAAAGAACCTCCATCCTTCTTACTGAAGGACTTGCCAGTTTCTATTACATTGAACCTACCAGCTTTTAAAAGTAATTCTGCAAAAGAAACATGACTTCCTGTCTGTAAGAAAACTATCTTCTTAGATTTATCTGTGTCAAATTAAAAAAACTGACAAGCTAGGTGCCAGTGGCTCACGCCTGCCTATAATCCTAGCTACTTAGAAGGCTGAGAACTGAGGATGGCAGTTCAAAGCCAGCCTGGGCAAGGAAAGTCCGTGAGACTCTTATCTCCAATAAACCATCAGAAAACTGGAAGTGGTGCTGTGGCTCAAGTGGCTCAAGTGCTCAAGTGGTAGAGCACTGGCTTTGAGCTGAAGAGAGCTCAGGAACAGCACCCAGGCCCAGAGTCCAAGCCCCATTACTGACCAAAATAAAACAACCTGAAGAATGAAATAACCTTAAAAACAACAACAACAAACTGTTGACACCACTAACATAGTCCCTGATACATTGTAGGTTTTTATCTCTGACATTTTGTGAAGATTATTCTTTTCAAAAAGAACCAGATTATATAACCAATACCTTCAAAGCGAGACAATAATGATTAAAGAACTTTTTGGATATTAATGTAATTTACACGACATGTAAAAAGGTTAAAATAAAAGGTGGTCCAAATAGTTATACAGCCTAAAACTAGGCTTTAAATTAAAAAAAAATCTCACACTGTATTCCATTACTTTCTAAATTTGTAATTAGAAAAACTAAATTAAAAGAATAAAAATAAAGACGTTATTTATACTGCCAGTTAATAATCTTGTTTATTCTGCCGGTTAACTGTGTATATGTTTTGTTTTAGCTAAAAAAAAACTCATTGACACAGAATCTTCTTCTAGTCTAGAAGCTAGAAGATAGAAGGTTTAAACAAACAAACATACAGCACTCTAGATGAGGAAGAGAAAGAGCAGCAGAGTATGCTGAAGCTTTTTTGATGAAATTTAAGCTATACAATAAGCATACAAAGTATAAGTAACATAAAAAATGTTGAAGGATGTGGTTTGATCCTAGAAAAGAGGCTCTGTTATTGAAAGGGGAATTAAACTAGGCACCTATATTCTTGTGAAGTCATTGCTGGCTGAAAAGCTTTTACTTTATAGATCCCTGTAAAGACCACCGCTGAGAGACTACCACTCTGCACGGGCAACTCCAAGTAAAAACATGGTCAAACAGGATGATTCTAAGTTTTAGCTCAGGGTTGGTAGTATATTATATGTTTCAACACTTAGTACCTGTATTTTAAAATTCACTAAACTTGTTACTTTAAAGCAATCACAGTAAGGCTAGGTCTGCTACTTCTCTCTTGTGTGGTACTAGACAAGTAACATTAAACTTTCCTGGGCCTCAGTTTCCTCATGTATAAAATCCAATTGGACTATATGACCACTAAGGTCCTTCCAGCTCTAAAAATTCTATGAATCTATAGTAATTTAATTGCGTTGGGAGTATAATTGTGGCATTATTTTTAAGGAAACTGAAAAACCTAGGCAAACTCATATTTTAAAAGTTCATCTTTCTAAATATCTCTTGCTATTTAATAAACAGAATGATATAAGAATCTTGCTAATACGTGTCTAGGATCCTAAAAGTGTTGTATGCTACTGTTTTGGAGTCCTTCATAAATGGCTAAGAATCACTGAATTTTTGAACTGGAAGGAAATTCAATATTGTTATTGCCTGATGGATTTTTGAGTTCCAGACCTACCTTCTTTGATCCTCTGCTCTACTTGGCTCTCTGGTAACACAGACCTGGCTAGGCAGAACTGGCATTGATGCTAGGTCAGTGTAGAATGAATAGTTCAAAGTATGGGAAAATGAAAATAGCAGAGAAATGGCTATAGGAGAGAAGGGAGCAGTGGAAAATTTTAGTCAAGGAAGTAGCTGATGCAGTTTTATTTAAAAATTGTTACTAATTATAAAATGGTATGTACATTTTTGATTCTATGAATTTATTAATGTAAGCTATACATTTTACTATTTACCACATGTCAATGCAGGAGATAGTTCTCCTTCAACCTTTTACTGGATGACCATTTTTCTGTCTCATATTAGCTCTTCCCAAAATCAACTAAAAATAATCTGAGGTAAACTAGTAATGTATAAGCACAGAGAGAAGCTGGCAAAGGATTATAAAAATAGAAACTAAATAGACCTAAAAGAAACTGGATGGGTGGAATACACATATAATCTTAGTATTTGGGGAGACTGAAGGAGAATCAGAAGTCTGAGGCCAGTGTGGACCACATAGTGAGTTCAAGGTCAGACTAGGCCAAGCAAACAAAAACCAACACACACTCGTGCGCATATACACACACACAGATAAGAAAAGAAAGTGACCACAAGTAAGTAAATCAAGAGTAGGAGCTGATATATTTTGGTTCCAAAGGGGAAAACAAATCATTCAGGACTTAAAAAACAAAAAAAAAAAACCCTGCAAGTTCTTTTAAAAAATAGTTATTAACAACCAAGTTCTAGAATGATTTGGGTACACTGTCAGGTGATTAACATTAATGTGACCCAATTAATGAGGACAGCTGCACAAGGTACTAATCAAAATTACCACTCCCTATGCAATGATTACACTTTTGCCTCTGTGAATGCATAGAACTAGATTAAAACAAAAAAGGAGGCCCAGCCAGGCACTAGTGATGATACACTATCTACTCAGGAGGCTGAGATCTAAGGATCATGGTTTGAAACCAGCCCTGGCAGGAAATGTCTGTAAGATTCTTATATCCATTAAAAGCTGGAAGTGGAGCTGTGGCTCAAGTGGTAGAACAACTGAGCAACTAGCTCTGAGGAAAAAAAAAACAAAAAACTCAGTAAGAGTACTCAGGCCCCAAGTTTAAACCCCAGGATTGGCACAAATAAAAATAAAACAAAACAAAATAGGCAACTGAAATTTTCAATGAGGGGACAAAACAAATTTCTACTTACTGATCCTATTGGATTTAATACTGATTAAAGTATATTCTGTATCAAATGGAAAGAAAAAAAGATAAAAGCACAGAAAAGTGTAAAAGAAATGTAATAGTTAAAAATTCTGTTTCCTGAACAGGCAAAGTACTTAGAAAAATCTGTTCCAAATGATATCTTACCAAGAAATAGATCACTAGTAATTGGTAAGTGAACACTTACCTGTACAACATGCCAATGTCGATGTCCAAGTAAAGTGCTTAAACCCTGAGACTCAAAACCTCCATCTGTAAATGGGCTCTTTTCTCTGCTGGGCTTCAGCTGGGAGTGTGAAGAACTCTTGGGGTTCTGGGCTTGTGATGCCTCGCCGCAGTTCAAGTATAAGCGATCCTCTCCCTGAAGCAATACCTGCTCTTGATTACTCTAGACAGGGAAAGAGGAAGAAGAAAGAAAAAGGATAAAAATCAAATACAAGTAAGAACCTTAGGCAGGGAAACTAAGTAATACGCTCACTTAGTTTTATTACAGAAAATGGAACATGTATCAATGCCGATTTTCTTCACAGAAGACAAAGACTAGATAATCTTAGCACTGTTTCAAAGAATAGGTTATATCTTAGTGATTGTTTCTCAGCATAAATATAGTTTTTGCTAAAGTGTTTTACCATACATAATTGTAAACATGCTCAGATTTACAATTGTTATAGCAGTATCTTTTCATTAATCCAAAACAAAAAAATCTTACACTGAAAACTGAATTATAACTTACTGTTTCTAATTTAAAATTAGTTTCCCAAAAAGCACACATCAATGGTAAGAAACCATTGTGTCAAAGATAAGAAAACATTGTGTCAAAGATATGTCTGTGTATACGCCATGTACCCACATGGCAAAAAGAAAGTAGATTAAGAACAGGGATAGTTGAATGCTAGACATCTCTAAAGCATGGGGGAGGAAGAAAGTAAGATTTAAGTCTGTAGTTCGGGTACAGAAAATGTGACCAATCATTTAGTAAATGCCTGGCTAGTGTCAAGAACTATGTATGATAGTAAGAATATTCAGACAAATAAGACAGTTCCTGCCTTTAGGTTTTATACCCTGGTTTTCAATGAGAAGGTAGGGAGATTCTTAATTAACATTTAAGTCAGAGAGGCAACCTACCTCTTCCCATTTTAATCCAAATACTGTTTTGACATAAAACTCAAGGGCACATTAAAGTTATTATTTGGGATGGAGAAGGCCAGAAAACAATAACAACAACAAACAACAAAAAATATTTTTGTTTTTCTAGAAATCCTTAATTTTCTAGTGTAGTAATGGTATCTCAGATCCAGGTAGTTTTACATTATTTTTCAATAGGTTGTAAATTATAATTAACTTGTTACAGCATCTTTCAAAAAGGCACTGATAATAGGCATTGAGATATGTAACCCTAACATACAACCTACATTACCATAATCATACTATTACTTTACAACAGTAATATTACAATAGTAATTACCATATAGTATTACAGCTGTATAAGCACAAGGCATTAATTTGGGGCAATGTTTCCCACAGCAGGTTCCTAGACACAGTTCTTCTTCAAGGTGTACCTCAAAGTTGTTGGCTGAATGAGCATGGGAAACATTGCTTTTTATATTAATTCCTAGCTTTCCATGATACATATAAGCACATTTGAGATTGTGGATTTTAGAATAAACAAATCTCTACAGTTTAATTTAAAGACTTAAGATTCTTCTTCAAAATCTCACATTTTAGCTCAGGATGGCATTGAATTCTGATCTTCCTGATTCAGCTTTCTGAGTGCTAAGATAATGGGCACATACTGCCATTCCCAGCTTCAAAACTTTCTTTTTTCCTATACTGTAAACTGCTACCAGTATTTCTTATGACTAGTGTTTGATAGAACACACTTTAGGAAATCCCATTCAGATAAAGACTAAATTATTCAAGCTATTTAACACATAAATGCTGCTTGCAGCCCTATTTTATTTAAAAAAAAATCAAGGGAACCCAAAGCATGTTCAGAAATAATACTGTAGCATATACTTATATCACATTTTAAAAAAATACACAAAAGCAGTGTGCTAATTTGGGGAGGGCATTAAATATCCATAGCCATAAAGAAATGTCTGAAGTTCTAACATGAATGACATTAAAGAAATAGAGCACCTACCATACAAGGGTTTACAGTAAGTACACTCTTGATAAACTGAAACAGCAGAATGCTGGGCTGTTTAACGATATTCCTGATGTCAGCATCAATGTCAGTGGGTTGAGAAGTAAATCCGCTGATTACCCATAGGTGATAGCCTTCTGCACCCCAGCTCTTGGAGGGAGAAGGGAGAAAAGAAGTCAAGACAATAAAATGTTCTTACTATCCCCTTCTACTTTTAGTTAATAACAGAAACAGTATCTGAACTAATCAATGACATTATTGACTTCTGAAGGTTGGCAAAACTGTGAGAAACCATGCAGAAAAAAATCACTTCTTCTAGTATATCTTAGCTATCTCCAGCGGAAACCCCAAATCAATATCCTCTATCTAGAAAATGAAAATGCCAAGTACTATTCTTAGCTTAAAGTTCAGAATCCTACCTCAGAACCATCAACTGTTTTCTGTAACTTCTCCATCAATTTATTTTACCAATCTCTTAAGTACAAAGAAATTTCTTATTGAAAACAACCCAGGTTTATAAGCAGAAGTTTAGCACAGAAGTACCTACAACAGATATGGTTTTGAATAGAGCAAAGAATGTAAGATAGTTTATATTCCAGCTTGGCTTCTTCTTATATGACTTTAACCAAGCTATCTGATGTCTTAAGGTTTAAGTTTATTCCTCTGTAAAATTAAAAGGTCCAAATAAATTCTCCACGTTAATTTAGTTTGGAGATAGTTTTCTAACTAGATTCCTTTTTTTTCCCCCAGCAGAGTTTAAATTCAGGGACTTGTGCTTGATAGGACGTATTTTTATTACTTGAGTCATGCCTCTAACACCTCCTTTTTTTGTTTAAGTTACTTTTCAGATAGATCACACCTTTTGCCTATGGCTGACCATAGGCAAAAGGTGTGATACCTTACCTATGATATTCTTGCAGTTGAGATTACAGAAATGAATCTCCGTGGCTGATTTGTTTGTTGATAGTGGGTCCTGCTAATTTTTTCCCTAAGCTAACTTAACCCTGAGATTCCCAAGTTCTGCCTCCCAAGTAATTGGGATGTCAGGTGTGTGGCACCACACCTGGTCCTATGAGAGTATTTTTTTTTTAGATTAGCAATTTCCAATCTGTAAGCCAAGAAAATGGAAATGGATTAGGTTTCATGAACTCTAAAAATTTTTTAAAACTAAAACAAGTCTTACCATTCCCCAAGGATAAACTTGCACAAGCGAAATCAATTTTTAGTTTGTGGCTGAAAATATCAACTTAGTAAGCTCATAACACTGGCTGTTACATGCCATTCAGAAGCACTAAGTATGAGTTACAGAAACCCTAGCTAAAGCTGAAATTTATTTTAAGTCATGGAGGCAAGGAAGGATACCAAAAGTAACCTACAGTGGTTCTAACTCCTAGCAAAAGCCAGTATCAGAAAATGTCTTTCTTTGATGTACGCATTATCCTGCCCATGCAATTGTAACCCCTCTGTACAGTATGTTCACAAATAAAATAAAATTAAATTTAAAAAAAAAGAAAATGTCTTTCTTTGTAAAACAAAGAAAAGAGGGATGAAACCTCATAGTCACTTTTTATTAGGATGGCAAACTTGAGGGCCTATAGTAAGAAAATGTTTTATGTAATGATAATGGTTCTAAGTCAGGAGCAGTGGTACATAACTGTAATCCCAGAACTTGGGGAAGCTGAGGCAAAAACATTAGAAGTTCGAGGTCAACCTGGGCTAAAATAACATTTTTTTTTTTTGGCCAGTCTGTTGGCTTGAACTCAGGGCCTAGGCACTGTCCCTGAGCTTCTTTTGTTCAAGGCTAGCATTCTACCACTTGAGCCACAGTGCCATTTGCAGCTTTTTCTGTTTATGTGGTATTGAGGAATCAAACCCAGGGCTTCATGCATGCTAGGTAAGCATTCTACCACTAGGCCACATTCCCAGCCCTGAATTTTTTTTTTCTCAAGGTAGAGGTTATATTTCATTTTTTTGCTTCAAAACTCTGGAATATAGGTAAATAACAACAGTTACTATAAAGGTCTTTTGTGTACATCTATAAAAAATTTTCAACCAGGCGCCAGTGGCTCACACCTGTAATCCTAGCTACTCAGGAGGCTGAGATCTGAGGATCACGGTTCAAAGCCAGCCCCGGCAGGAAAGTCCATGAGACACTTATCTCCAATAAAACCACTAGAAAACCAAAAGTGGTGCTGTGGCTCAAGCATTAGAGCACTCACCTTGAGCTGAAGAGCTGAGGGATAGTGCCCAAGCCCAGAGTTCAAGCCCCACAACTGACAAAATTTTTTTTTCAAAATATGTTTAAGTAATATCCTTCCAGGAAAAATGTCCAATTTACTTCACTTTATGTTGAAAGAAAGAACACCATGAGGAATGTGTATCAATGAGTCACACAAAGGAAGTATACTCTGAAATAAGAAGGACCTCATCTGAAGAGTTGTTTCCACAAAGATGACAAGAGCTTACTGAACATATCTAAACATATTTAAATGCTGAAAATTCAGGAAGCCTCCCAAGTGCATAACAAAGCAACACCTTTGCAGGCAAGGCATGGCAGTTTACTGATAGGCTAAGGCAAGTGAATCTAGATTATAAAGCGAACAGCCGTTATATCCCAAAACATTGTCTTAAAACAAAAAAAGTGGGGAGTGGGGAACAGCTCAGGAAAATGAGGCAACAGAGTGGCTTCATCTGATCTTCATGTGTAAATATATGGTGAACCCCTTTTGTACAATTACTATATACTAATAAAAAAAAAAGACACTTCTCACCAAAGTAAGAACTATATAAGGAAGAATCTGTTGAAACTAAAATGGCTTTTTTTTTTTAACCCATCCTGAGGCTTGAACTCAGGGCTCGGGTGCTGTCTCTGAGGTTTACTTGCTAAAGGCTAGCTCTCTACCACTTGAGCCACACCTCCACTTCTGGCATTTCCGGTAGTTAACTGGAGTCAAGAGTCTCACAGATATTCCTGTCCAGACTGGCTTTGAACCAAAATCCTTAGACCAATGTCAGAGGGAAAGAAAGACAGATGTAAGGCTTTTTTAGTCTGTGCCAATTTTTGTTTTTGTTAGTTGTGGGGCTTAAACACTGGCCCTGAGCTTTTTGGCTCAAAGATAGTGCTCTACCACTTTGAGTTACAGCACCACTTTCGGTTTTTGAGTGGTTAATTGGTGATGATAAGAGCCTCACGGGGTTTTTTCTGCTCAGGCTGGCTTCAACCCTTGATCCTCAGATCTTGGCCTCCTAAATAGCTAGGATTACAGTCATGAGCTACTGTGAGTGCCTAGAGCCAATTTTTACAATATTTACCATAGAGTTGATCTTAAGGGGATCTTTTTTGGTACCATCAGATCTGTAACTGAAACAGAATAGAAAATTTGACAGTATTCCAATTATGTACAAAGCACATAATATTTAGCTTCAACTTAAAAAAAATCCAATTAATTTTTCTCCTTAGACATACATATTTTTTCTCCTTAAACATATATAACAGTGCACAAAGTTACAAAAAATACTTGTTATCATGGAAAGTATTGGTGTACTTAGCAGCATCACATAGTTTGGGAAGATTATAGAAGCCATCTAGGGTAGTATATGATGGGACAGTGATATAAACCTACAGGAAAATCTAAATGAAACCTATAATATAGCTTTTAACTTCCTACTTGTTATTTATGTACATTGCTGTATTATTGAACTAGCTACTTAAAGGCAGAAGCATGTTTGAGTTAGCCTTAAATCTTAATAAAAGGTCATATATACAATATAAATAAATAAAAATCAATCTGTTTACCAATCTGGGGAAGTACATTGTTATTGAATTGTCAGTTAAAAGGGTAGATATTTGAAGAACCTATATAGTCTGGAAAAATTATTTCTGAACCTTACAAACTACTTTGGCTTAAGAGTAAAATTAAGCAAAAGGGTAGCTCTATGACTGAAGATTTCTGTATATATGTATTGTCAGAGAGATAATGAAGTTATATTTGTCTTCATTACTTACGCAAAATCTCCTCCAAGTGTACAAAGCAGCTGGGCTCCAAACACACTCCATAGAGAAAGGCCACCATATTCCCAGGTCACTATCACAACACTATTGTCAGGAGACCATCTGATCAATTTAACAGCTCCTGTTTTATTCCAAATGTCTGTTAAGAAATAATGAGAAGAATTCATAATAAATGACTGCTTCCAAAATCTTTAGTATTTAACCTATACCTTCAAATTTAAATGAGTAGAAAGGCATGATTGCTTCAAATGGCATGAATTGCTCACATCAGGTTATTTAAAATAAGACCACTATCTTGTCGTCATTTAATAAGAAAAAAAAACATATCTGTTGAACTAGATTGTATCTGTAGACTATTGACTGTACAAAAGCAAACTTTGATGGTTGCCTTAAGATAGTGTTCTAGCACAAAACTGGTGCTATTTTCATCTCAAATGGGCAGAGTAAGCCGGAAAAACACAAGAAAAATGGCAAATCCGGATATCTCAATTCCCAATC
>NW_012267309.1:3472352-3514835 GCF_000151885.1 Dipodomys ordii | reverse complement strand
GAGGCTGCAATGCTTGGTAAGAAATGTACGCATTATCCTGCCCATGTTATTGTAACCCCTCTGTACAGTATGTTCACAAATAAAATTAAAAAAAATAATAAAAAAAAGAAAAAAAGAAAAAAAAACAGTGTATAAGTGATTTACAAGTGAAAGCTGTTTCTTTGGTTGTATGTGAATTAGTGTTTATAAAATTAAGATAAAACTGAATAAGCACCATGCTTAGAGAAAAACATATAAAGCCTTTATAAACTTTACACTGCATGATTGATAAAATTGTAAGGAGAAAATTTCCTGTTTTTGGTAGTGCATCAAATTATACCCAAAATGATTCTCTACACTGAAACTACTAAGAATAAAGAATGTTTTGATTATTCAAGAAAATAAATACTTCAAAACAACCAAAAACACTGGGACAGAGCACTCTCTTCTTGGACTGATCTGACAAATGGCAAACTTTTACTATCACCTCTGATGATTCACACATGAATGGAAGAGGAAGAAGAGCTTAAACCTAAAGCAGGAAGTCTATAAAAACTTCAGCTGTGAAGGGCTAACATCCATTGTATAAAAGGGAAAAAAAACTTGTTATATGGAAGGGAAAGAAATATCAACATTTCCAAGTTTCTATATATGGAAAGAAACTGAAGTTCTCCTGATAGTACCAAGCCATAAATCAGCCCTCATCTTGGTTTGTAATGAGGATGGTTCAAAAAAC
The DNA here is from genome assembly GCF_000151885.1 of Dipodomys ordii. Taxonomy (NCBI): domain Eukaryota; kingdom Metazoa; phylum Chordata; class Mammalia; order Rodentia; family Heteromyidae; genus Dipodomys; species Dipodomys ordii. The sequence goes on along the minus strand of NW_012267309.1, from coordinate 3,514,120 downwards.
CAAAAAAATCTTTTTTAAAAAAAAATCTTAAACAGAATACAACAAAGAGTTCCAGTGATCAGCAGAAATATAAAGTCTCTCTGGAAGAAGCAAAATGCAATCAGGAACCCAAAGCATTCATACAAATATCTTTTCAAAATACATAATCAGCTCTCAGTCAAAAATCCTAAAACACATTAACAAATGAGCAAGAAAACAAAGAACCAAGTTACAAAAGAAGCAAACTGACATATGCACTTTAAAAATCATTTACTTTTTTATTTCTTTAATGTAATTTTATTGTTACTACTAAAGTGTTGTTCAGAGGGGTTTACCATTTCATGTCAGATAATGAATACAATACTTATTTTGGACAATGTCACCCTTGCCTCAGCTTTCCCCTAGTTTTTCCTCTCATTCCTGCCCACAAGTTATACAGATCATTTTCCATAGTGTATACTTTATTGGATGTATTACTGGTGAAAATTTTCTCCCAGTCTGTTGGCTGTCTTTCTAGCTTAGCCATGATGTCCTTTTCTGTGCAAAACTTTATTTTGATGTAATCCCATTTGTCAAATCTCTCTCCTAGTTGCTATGACCCTAAGTCTCTTTTCAAAGTTTCTACCTATACCTGTAAATTCTAATGTTTCTACAAAATGCTTCTTTAAGTGACAAGATAGTTCTTGAGAAAAGAGAAAGTTGTATGCTAAGATCTATGGTAAGAATTAATCTTCTGTATGAAATTGCTATGAAAAAAAGTTTTGCTGTTGTACTTTAAGCTGTAAACATTATGGCCACAGTGTGAAATAAATGTATTTTTAATCATTGAAAGGGTGAAAGATATGAATCAAAAACATGTTGACTGACAGCAAGATGTTGCACCAGAAAGCACTGAAAAGACTGACAAAGAATCCTCTGAAACAACTAAGTCATTTAAGAGATGATTACACAGACTTGGGAATTATTGTGAACTGAAAAACATAACAGTATTATGGGTGACAGTATGTCTGCCAATAAAGCAGCTACTGACACATTTCTAGTAGAGGTGAAAAAGTGGATCAAAGAGAAAGGCCATCCATCAGCAAGTTTTCAATTGCTGGAATAAGATATTCAATAGAACATATATAGAGTAAACATTTGTAAGGAGGCAAAAGAAGCACCAGGACAAAACATAAAAAAAGAAAAACAGGTAACTCTCATACTAAGTCGCAATATCTCAGAGCAGTATATATAGCCAAGAACCTACACGCTCTTAAAAACAAAATAAAAATTAACTTTGAGAGAGACAGAAAAAAGACAGGCCATATTCACATAATCTTTATAATATAATTGCTCTTTTATTATATCTAATTTTTTATTTTAATTACATAGAATTATGGGGTACAGGGTGACAATTCAATATGTGTTTACAATGTGTAATGAATGACCAAATCAGAGTAACTCCTACTATGCCTAATTTGTAATCAAAACTTTATATATAATAGGTGTGTATCTGACAAAGCGTGTCTGAGCATTCAGACATCCTTGCTTAAGGGGAGATTGTATACAATACAGAAAAGAGAGGACTACATTAAAAATGCTTTAAAAATACTCACCAGGATATTGTTTTGCTGTAAGCTCTAACTTATGAGACAGCAGCATAGCTCCAGTGGTATTATCTATTGTATAAACCTGTACAGAACCACTGTGAAAACAAAACTACTTTTAATGAAATAAGACAAATACAAATAGAGGGATTATATTATGAGAATTCTGCTTTACTGGTAGGAAGGTAAAATACAATAAAATCATTTTGCATGTAATTTGCAGTTATCTCATACATTTGAATACATATATAATCTGTATAACCATTTCATTATCCCAGAAATTCTTGCCAGGTGCTAGTGGCTCATACTTGTGATCCAGGATACTTGGTAGTCAGAGAGTAGAAGGATCAAAGTTTGAGGCAGCCTGGCAATAAAGTCTGTTAGACTCCATCTCCACAGAGGGAAGGTGGATGTGGTAGTAAGTGCCTGTGATCTCAGCAACATTGGGAAGCCTAACATAGGCATTCATGGTTCACAACTATATCCAAGTAGGAAGTAAGACACTATCTCAAAAAACCCACTTGCCTAGCAGGTAAGTAGTACATTAGTACTGCTATTCTGTTTGATGTGAACCGCTCAAACTGTATCAGTACTCAAAAATTCCCCCAAAGAAAGTTCCAGTCCCAGACAGCATCACTAGTAAAACCCTGTCTTGTGTTTAAAGATACACAGAAGAAGAAAAAACTATTCCTCAACCATTTTCCCCCCCTCTCAATACTGAAGCTTCAACTCGAGCACCTCATACTTGGCTTTTTTGCTCATGACTGGTGCTCTACCAATTGGAATAATGCCTCTAGTTCTGGCTTTTTGCTGATTAATTGGAGATGAGTTTCATGTATTTACCTCCCCAGGCTGAGCTTGGCACCTTAATTCTCAGACCTCAGCCTGCCAGATAGTTAGAATTATAGGTATGAACCACCTTTAGCTGGCTTCCTCAACATTTTTTTTAATGACACAGGCATATTCTGTTTCCCCAAGTGAGTTAGATAGAAGGAAGACAATAAGCAACTTGAAGGGCCTCTTGCTATCACTTGGCTTTCTTGCTCAAGGCTGGCACTCTATCACTTGAGCCATATTTCCAGCCTGGTATTTTGTGGGTTACTGGAGATGGAGGCTCACAGACTTTTCTGCCTGGGATCTGGCTTTAAACCAAGATCCTCCAGGTTGAGACCTTGAGTGCTAGGACTACAGGTGTGAGCCCTCAGTACTTGACCAAAATGTATTCACAAACATGTATTTTAAAATTCTGAATGTGACTGAATTAAATCCATACAAAGGAATGTTTTTCCTTCTTACACTAAATTAATCTTACTTGTATTTTTATATTTAACTGCCTGGTGACAGGTAATATGTAGTAGAAAATAAGTGAAAGAGCATACACTTTATAGATTATTGAATGTATAACTAAGGTGGTGATTTATAATTTGTATATAACTTAATTAAAAAAAAAACCTGAGAGCTGGGAATGTGGCTCAGTGGTAGAATGCTTGCATAGCTCACGTGAAGCCCTGGGTTTGATTCCTCAGTACCACATAAACAGAAAAATCCAGAAGTGGCACTGTGGCTCAAGTGGTAGAATGCTAGCCTTGAGCAAAAGAATGTCAGGATAGTGCCCATATCCTCAGTTCAAGCGCCAGAACTAGCAAAACAACAACAACAACAACAACAAAAACCCTGAAGCTAGACACAAGTGGCTTATGCCTATAAGCTCTAAGAATAGGAAGATTACGGTTTGAGCCAATCCTGGGGAGAAAAAATTGTGACACACTATCTCAACAATAACAGGATTAGAGGTGGGACTTAAGTGCTAGAGTGCCAGCCTAGCAAACAAAGACCCTGAGTTTAAACCCTACAACTGTCTCTTCTCTGCCAAAAAAAATAAGAAAGAAAAAAAGATACAATTCTGATACTTGGGTCAATATTATGTGGCAGGAAAACATACTAGATATATGTTTAACAGAATACAAAATCTTGTTTTGAAAGCAAAATAAAATTTTATATTTAAAGAAGTTTTAAAATTTAATGTATGGGGTAAAGGCATGGTTCAAGTGAAAGTTCAAGTGTGATAGAGTTCAAGAGTGATAGAGTTCAAGCACCATATACATACATAAACACACATACATACTATATTACAAGGCATTATTACAACTGACTGATATATATTTCTATTTGAACTAACATATAAGCTGAACAAAGTCAAGTGTCTTTGTTTTTTAAGCATCCCACGTGTTCAGAACTGAGCCTGACATATAATGGGTACACTGATATTGGCTGAATTAATAATCTTATTCCATTTTACTTTATTTTTGAGACAAGGTCTCCCTATGTAGCCTAGGTTGGCCTAGAACTCAGGAACATTTTGGTTCAGTTGCCTAAATTTTACAATTATAAGCATACATCACCACATACAGCTTTCACTTTATTTTTAAAGCCTCATGATAATGAGATGGAAGCAATTAAACTGATTTTATGTGTGAACTTTAAATGCTTTTTTTTTTATTAACTAAAGCAGAGCCACCAATTCAAAAGCAATATAAACACAAATATCTCAAAAGGTTTTTGTTGTTGTTGTTTTTTGTTGCTCATGGATCCTGAACTCGGGGCCTGGGCACCATTCCTCAGCTCTTCAGCTCAAGGCTAGTGCTCTACCACTTGAGCCACAGCAATACTTCCGGTCTTTTCTGTTTTTATGGTACTAAGAATAAAATCCAGGGCCTCATGGATGCGAGAAAAGCACTCTACCACTGAGCCACCTTCCCAGCCCCAAAAGGATTATTTTTAAACAGGAAAACTATTCTAATGTTTTATTCTTTTTAGGTCAGTACTAGGCAAAAACAAAAATAAGCCAGGAACTGGTGGCTCACACCTATAATTCTAGCTATTTAGGAGGCTGAGATTGAGTATTGCAGTTCAAAGTCAGTCAGGGAAGGAAACTCTGTGAGACTTTTTTTTTTTTTTTTTTGGGTCCAGTCGTGGGGCCTGAACTCTGGGCCTGGGCACTGTCCCTCAGCTCTTCAGCTCAAGGCTAGCGCTCTATCACTTGAGCCACAGCGCCACTTCCGCTTTTTTTCTTTTTGCTTATGTGGTGCTGGGGAATTGAACCCAGGGCCTCATGCATGCAAGGCAAGCACTCTACCACTGAGCCTTTTTTTTTTGCTAGTCCTGGGGCTTTAACTCTGGACCTGGGCACTGTCCCTGACATCCTTTTGCTCAAGGCTAGCACTATACCACTTGAGCCACAGCACCATTTCTAGCTTTTTCTGTGTATGAATAGAATCCAGGGCTTCATGCAAGCTATAGCAAGCACTCTACCACTAAGCCACATTCCCAGCTCCCACCCCCACCCTGCACCTCCAACTCTCCCAGCATGAGACTCTTGTCTCCAAGTAACTACCAGGAAATCAAAGTAGTGTTGTGGCTCAAAGTGGTAGAGACCTATCCTTGAGCAAAAAAGCTCAGGGACAACACCCAGGCCTTGAGTTCAAGCTTCATGACCAATAAAAATGAGTAAGTAAACAAACAACAACAAAACCCCTCAAAGCCAGAGCATTCTTCCTTAGCTTTTTCACTTAAGGCTAGCTTTCCACCATTTGAGATACAGTTTCAGTTTTGGCTTTTTGGTTATTAATTGGAGATAGTCACACACACTATCTTGCTCAGACTGGTTTTGAATGTGATCGTTATATCTCAGCCTCTGAATAGCTAGGATTACAGGAGCAAGCCAATGGTGGTTGGCCAAATCTTCTTAACAATAAAGAAAGATTAAATTTTTACTGACTTATTCTTTTTAATTTGTAACTAAATTTTGTACAAGCTGGAGAAAAGCTAACTTTTGCAAAGTGAACTGTTTACCTCTAAAAATCTGCCCTTTAACTTTGTTACAATTTAATCAAATACCTTCACAATTATATTATGGGGTTTCATAAATTGTGACAGTGTTTACAAATTATAAATTATGATAAAGCTTACAAGTATATTAAGTATTTCAAGTTTTAAAAAAAGTACTTTTGGCAATAACTATTACAAATTCAGGCCAGGCGCTGGTGGCTTATGCCTCTAATCTGAACTATTCAGGAAGCTGAGATTTGAGAATGGCAGCCAGCCTGCCCAAGAAAATCCATAAGACTCCTATCTCCAATTCAGCACCAAAAAGCCAGAAGTGGAGCTATGGCTCAAGTGGTAGAGCACCAGTATTGAGCAAAAAGCTTAGAGACAGGGGCTGGGAAGGTGGCTCAGTGGTAGAGTGCTTGCCTTGCATGCATGAGGCCCTGGGTTCGATTCCTTAGCACCTCATAAGCAAAAAGAAAAAAGCCGGAAGTGGCGCTGTGGCTCAAGTGGTAGAGCGCTAGCCTTGAGCTGAAGAGCTGAGGGACAGTGCACATGCCCAGAGTTCAGGCCCCATGACCAGACAAAAAAAAAAAAAAACTTAAGAGACAGAGCCCAGGCAGTTCAAGCCCCAGGACTTGTACCCCAAAAAAGGTAAATTAAAAATTAAAACAAAAACATATAAGTCTACATCAGTTACGTTGCACATCCAAATGCCATTAATCGATACTTGTTATTTATTGCTATAAAAATACAAACAAAAACATATATACAAGTCTACATCAGTTACCTTGCACATCCAAATGCCATTAATCGATACTTGTTATTTATTGCTACACACGTTCCATCAACAACATCTTGTGGCCAAACTCCATGAAGCTGCTAGAATAAAGAAAAGCAATTAAAGTTTAAAAACTATTTCCCTAAACTAACTCTCTTGCAATAAAGAAACAATTTCATGAGTTTTCATTTGCTTTTGTCTGCAGAGACTACCATCAGGACTATCATCAAAGTATTCTACTTTAAAATGTCAAGTTCTCTATAAGTCAGGGTGATATGTATTACCAAATAAGCCCATCCTATGCTATTCCACTTATAAAACACTAAAAACCATGTATTAGCTCTCTAAGCTTACACTGAATGAAGATAACTTATTAATGATATGAACTTTTTTTGTCTGTCATACAGCTTGAATCTAAATGAGCTTATAATTATAAAACCACCTACCAACATCTTTTTTTTAAAGTTTCTCTCCAGCTTTATGGTTCTCAGCCTTTCCCTTAATTATCTAGTTGTTTTGGGGTTTTTGTTTGTTTTTGTCCATCATAGGCTTGAACTCTGGGCCTAGGCAATGTCCCTGAGCTCTTCAGCTCAAGGTGAATGCTCTACCACTTGAGCCACAGTGCCACGTCCGGTTTTCTGATGGCTAATTGAAGAGTTTCACAGACCTTCTTGCCCGGGCTAGGTTTGAACCATGATCCTCAGAGCTCAGCTTCCTCAGAGCTAGGATTACAGGCATGAGCCACTGGTGCCCAAATTAATTATCTGAACAGGTGAGTTGCAAAGCCTATATATTTTAACTTATGTCTCTATTTCTTCTTATAATTTATACTTTGTACTAGTAACAATAATGTCAATCTACTTTTTATACTTTTTAAATTCCTAATTTACTAAAAATTTCTTTAATCACATACTAATAAATGCTGATAATACTTCTGTACTAAGTCTATAAAATAATTACAAAAGTGTTCATCACTTTTTCGGTCCAAATATTTGTTTTCAGTATAAACATTTGTTATAAACATGTAAATTTTATACAAAAGATAATTTTTCAAAGTTTGTTTTTATTGTTTTATATATGCTGATAGTTATTTCATCTATATTATTCAGGGCCTAGTATTTGAACAAAATACATTATAGAAAAGATTTCTTAGGGATATTAAAGAAAATACCAAGCAAAGTGACAAAAAAGTTCCTAAAACTTGAAAGGTATTTAAAACTTGAAGGAACACACTAAATATGAATATTTCAATTTCTCAGATTTCTAAAGCTCCAACTTTTCTTTTAGCAGAAAAGATTTAATTTTTTAAAAGTATAACCTGACAAAGAAGGGGAAAGGGCAAAGCATTAGACAGTTTTGGAAATTGGTAAGCATATAGGATAAATTCTTAACTGGCAGTAAAGAAGGTTGAGAAATAGCTAAGTTTCATTGCAGATACAGAAAAGCACTAGGAATTACAGTTATGTGTAGAAGTCTGGACTAAAAGAAGTAGAACTGGTTCAAAGCCTATGTAAAAAAGTAGTTGGGTCCTCTCAGAACACATTCCCAATGGTGAACAACTATGAAAAAGTCTCACCTGCATTCTAACAGAGAACTGAATATTTTCCTCTCAGAAAAACTTGGAAAATCCAAAAAAAGACAAAGTTCACACTTTGAATTTGGTCTCCGACCCTAACTTTTCCATAATTCAAACCACAGATAATGGGGTAGCCAGTACCCTTTGCAAAATGCTTTTGCAGGGAACACTGGAGACAAGTGACAGACAAGACAGAAGAGGAGTGGACTAAGTAAGAAGTAGAGAAGGAAAGAAAAGAAAGGGAGTGGAGTTCATTGAGAGAATAACAACTCCTGTCACTCATCACAGTAAAGAACAAATATCTCTGTCACAGCAGCAAAACATATTTTTAACTACCATATATTAGTAATCATTAGGTATCAAAAGATTCTATACAAATAAAAGAGTAAAGAGAATCCTCAGGATGATGATAAAGTAGATAAGATAGCCATGTTAAAGATTTATATATGTTAAGCTTCCAGTCTACTTTGTAACAGATCAGAGGGCTTTTAGAAAAATTTCAAGATGAAACAGGTAGAACACTAAAGTAGTTAAAAGAATTGAGAGAATATCTGCACAACTGACAGGTAGTTTGGGGTTAAGGGGTAAGTACACAAAAACTAAGCAAATTTAGAGAATAAAATCATTATTAATTCCTAGTACGTGGGAAAAGAAAATCTATAGAAAAGAAACAAATAATCAAAAGATACTCATGGGACAAGTACTAACAGGGTTCTCATACTGACAAAAATATAACAACAAGTACTAACTTACAATAATAATTTGCAGGGCATTACAATTACATTTGTAATCCAGGTACTCGAGGGATAAAGGTAGGAGGTCGTACTCTAAAGCCAGCCTAGGTAAATACATCAAAAGTCTACTTGAAAAGCATGGTTAAAGCAAAACAACTTGAGGAGTGGTTCAAATGTAGAATATTTGCCTAGTAAGCACAGGCCTTGTGTTAAATCTTTGTCAAAAAGACAAAAAAAAAAGTGTTTTGTTGAATAAGCTGGGAAGGATATACAAGGGCATTGAGATTAGAAAAAAAGAAAGTAAATAGACATTTTCCATAGCATAGAGTCAGTACTACAATAAAAATTCATCTGAATAATTTCATTAAAAATTAGTAAGAACCCCCAAATCTTATATGAATAAAGAAACTAGGAATGGGCTTGATTTTACATAGTAAAATAAATGAAAAATAAGGAAAATAAATGAAGTAAATAAGCCTTACCTCTGCAGTAAATCTACTCGATACTGGTGTAATAAATCCAACTTTACCATCGTTAAACACAACAGCAAACCCATCAAGTGTGGCACAGTATTCCATATCTCTGATGTGCACATCTGTAAAGCCAAGGAATGAACCTACTGATGAAAACACAAATACACAAAATAGAATTTTAACTATAATATTATCCCACATTTCTGTTTATAAAGTTTGTTAGTACTAGATTATGTCAAATTTTAAACTGGTCTATCTCATGCAGAAAGTATAACTACCTCTAGATGACTGTAGATCAACTGAAAAGGGTACTGTGCAAAGATTAATAGCTTTCCTTCCATTTGTCATTCCTTCCCAGTGAATAAGATGAAGAAATCCATCAGAAGTAGCAACCAGGAGATCTTCCAGTACAGACTGCAAACTGTAGGGAAGCAAGAAACTTTAGTCAATTAAATTTTAAGACAGCAATAAGTTTGAAAATGATTGCTTCAGAAAATGCTAATGCAAAAGAAATAGATAAAACTGTTTTTTTGAAAGGCACATGCAAAGATCACAAAATCAAAAATGTTTTCACTTATCAGCAATTTAACTGTTAGCTATTTAGTAGCTATGTATAATTCATCTAGAATCACACATTCTGAGAGAAGACTATATAGGCAGACAAAGAGTTATAAATCTGATGAAACAGTGGGCTAGGAAGGTGGCTCAGTGGTAGAGTGCTTGCCTTGCATGCATGAGGCCCTGGGCTTGATTCCTCAGCCCCGCATAAGCAAAACGAAAAAAGCCAGAAGTGGTGCCGTGGCTCAAGTGGTAGAGTGCTAGCCTTGAGCTGAAGAGCTGAGGGACAGCACCCAGGCCCAGAGTTCAGGCCCCACAACCGGACCGCCCAAAAAAAATAAAATTTAAAAAAATTTTGATGAAACAGGTTAAAAACTAGAAAAACTGAAAAAGTAAATTAAACAGAAAATGAGATCTAAGTATGGCAGCACATGCTTGCAATTCTAGCACTCATGCTAAGAGGATCACTGGAGCTCAGGAGTTTGAGATCAACCTAGTCAACACAGTGAGACCTAGTCTCAAAAACAGAAGCAGCAGAATAAGTGCTAGATAACTTCAAAAGGAAAACAGAAAAACTATCTAAAGAACATATGGTCGGGCTGGGAAGGTGGCTCAGTGGTAGAGCATTTGCCTTGCAAGCATGAGGCCCTGGGTTCGATTCCTCAGCACCACATAAGCAAAAAAAAAAAACTACAACAACAAAAAAAGAACATATGGTCTAAGCCAGGCACCAGTGGCTCTCGCCTGTAATCCTAGAAACTCAGGAGGCTGAGATCTGAGGATCCTGGATCAAAGCCAGCACCGGCAGGAAAGTCCATGAGACCCTTATCTCCAATAAACCACTCAGAAAATCAAAGTGGCACTGTGGCTCAAGTGGTAGAATGCTAGCCTTGAGCTGAAGAGCTGAGGGACAGCACCCAGGCCCAGGGTTCAGGCCCCATGATGGACAATATATATATATATATATATATATATATATTGTCTATACCCATACTATCTGATAAAAGTAGCTCTGCCATATATAGTGATTATACACTATTATAAACTATACAATGTTATGACAATGCTGCAACAACAAAAAAACCCAACCTAATGCACAAGTAAATAGGAAAATGTAACCCAGAATCAAATGAAAACAAAATTTATCAATATAAGCAACCCATTAAAAGATAATCTTAGTGTTGGAATTAGTAGACAATGACTTTAAATAATTGTGATAAGCATGATAAAGAAGCTATCTCAGTCAGTTGCCAGTGGCTCAAGCTATTAATCCTAGCTACTCAGGAGAGAGATCTGAGAGGCTGAGATCAAGGTTTGAGGCCATTCCACGCAAAAAGTTTCCAATCAGTGGCTGGATTGTAGTACAGGTGCATCCCACCTTTGTGGAAGGATCAAGTTCAAACCAGACAGACAAAAAAAAACCTCTCCATCTCAACAGAAAAAAGACTCCATCTCAACAGAAAAATAATTGGTGTGGTAGTATGTATCTGTCATCTCAGCTATAGTAGGAAACATAAATAGGAGCATGATGATTCAGAGCAGGGCAGGAGAAAAAGACTCCTATCTCAAAAAGAACCAGTGCAAAAAAGGGCTAGAGGCATGGCTCAAGAGAGCCATGAGCATATGCCTAGCAAGTAGAAAGTTGTCACTTCAAAGACCAGTACTGCCAGCAACAACAACAAAATCATCTATGTGAAAAGGTATTTTATTTACAGATTAATTACAGATTAATTTACAGATTTTATTTAACAGATTAATTCTTGGTTTGCATATCAAGATTAAAAACCCTTGTCTTTTAATGCTATACTAGTTCTTAAATATTGTGAATATCATCCTTAGTAGTGCATGCATAGAAAATACAGTATATGTAATCTAAATTTCATCCTTAGAGAGGCTCTTCAATCATTGACTTTATGAGATTTTTAACAACTATTTAGTGTCCCAAATCTGTGAGTACATTTTAAATTTAGGATCTTAGTTGAATTTTAAAAAATTTAACATGATGAGAAAGAAGTACAATATTTATGTTTTCATTTATACTTCAAAGTAGAATAATATTTATAATTAATCAAATATGCTTTTATCAAATCATTTCAAAATGCAATTATATTTAATATTTAACCAATATTGAACTCTATCTACTACAAGGTGCTCTAAAATGCCCAAAACAGAGGAAGATATGGCATTATAAATTTTTACTTCCTAAATATTATCTATCTCCAATTAATAACTAAAGTTAGATATTTAACATTAATCCTTAATCAAAATTAAAATGTATCTATTTGGTAGTCAGGAGGATCACAGTTTGCAATCAGCCTGAACAAAATTAGTGAAACCCTATCTCAACTAAAAGCAGAAGGATGGCGATATGGATCCAACTTGAGACCCCTGAGTTAAGTCTCCAGTATTTTAAAGTAAGTTTTGGGTCTTTTGGGGTTTTTTGGGGGGGGGTCGGTAGGGGGGCTTGAACTTTGGACCTGGGTGCTGTCCCAGAACTCTTCAGCTCAAGGGGAGCACTCTACCACTAGAGCCACGGTGCCATTTCTGGTTTTTCTGGTTTTTTTGGAGATAAGAGTTTCACCAACTTTCCTGCCTGGGCTGGCTTTGAACGGCAATGAGTAGCTAGGATTACAGCTGGTGTGAGCCACTGGCAACCAGCTTAAGTAAGTTTTTTTTAAGCCATTTTGTTCCAACAATGTAACTATTTTTCTTTCTTTCTTTCTTTCTTTTTTTCTTTCTTTCCTTTCTTTTCTTTCTTTCTGTGTGTGTATGTGTACCTGTCCTGGGACATGAACTCATGTGCTGTCCCAGTCCCTGAGCTCATTTTGCTCAAAGCTAGCACTCTAACACCTGAACTACAGTCCCACTTTCAGCTTTTTGGGTAGTTAATTGGATATAAGAGTCTCACAAGCTTTCCTGCCTAGGTTAGCTTCAAACCATAGTCTTCAGATCTCCTGACTAGGCTCAGCTAGGATTACAGGTGTAAGCTACTGACACTCAGCTTCATTATTTCTAACTTTAGAATATTTCAAATGAATTTCCAGCAAGTATGTATTATAGTTACTAATAACATCACTCTGAAGTGACATTATTTTATCAGAATTTTAAAAGAAATCTTAAGGTTTCTAATCACTTATATTTGTAGAACCTTCTACTTAATATGTTAAACTTGTGGCAAAAATTCCTTTTCCCCCCCTTGGTTCAAGACTGAACCAAGGGCTTAGAGCACAAACACAGGCTCTACTTATTGAGCTAGAGCCATAGCCCTGGAAATTCTTTTTCTAAAAGCTCATTTTCTATCCTATGTCCATATGCCATAATTACATTTACCACAAGATGGAGGCAAAGAGCCAATTTTCTAAGTTTCACCTTGGTGGTTACCTAGAAACATTCAAAATTACTTTGGCATTAAGTCATATTCTTGAAAAGATTTCCACACTGAATAACAAAAATCTAGAGTAATGAGATCCTTTAAAGTGATAAATATTATAAGCACAATCTTTTGTAACACCTATCTCATTTAAAGAAATAACAAAGTCATTCATTTCCATGTGGGGAATCAGGTATAAAAAGGACTAAGCGAGTCAGCCACTAGCTCACCACCTGCATACAATTTTATTCAGTGTTGTTCCAGTGTCATTTTGTGTAATATTCTAACAAGATAAATGGTGAAAGAAGCATTTACTAGATCACAAGGACCTTTAAAAAAAACAATTACTATATTTAGCTAATTCAGTATATTCATTTTATAGGCAGATAGCTCAATGTTTTTAAAAAGTAGAGTCCCTTTCCAAAGCCTGTCTCCAATAGACTCAGTTCTCATCTCTCATTTACATATTCTTCTAAAAAAAACCTGAAACATTCTAATAATTCTCTCCCTCTTAAAAATAAACAGCAAAGCCGGGCACCGGTGGCTCATGCCTGTAATCCTAGCTACTCAGGAAGCTGAGATCTGAGGATCATAGTTCAAAGCCAGCCCAGGCAGGAAAATCCATGAGAATCTTATCTCCAATAAACCACTAGAAAACTGGAAATGGCGCTGTGGCTCAAGCAGTAGAGTGCTCACCTTGAGCTGAAGAGCGTGGGAACTGCACCCAAGCCCAGAGTTCAAGTCCCATCACCGACCAAAAATAAATCAATAAAATAAACAGCACTGGGGCTGGGAAGGTGGCTCAGTGGTAGAGTGCTTGCCTTGCATGCATGAGGCCTTCGGTTTGATTCCACAGCACCACAAAAGCAGAAAAAGCCAGAAGTGGTGTTGTGGCTCAAATGGTGGAGTGCTAATCTTGAGCTGAAGAGCTGATGGATAGTACCCAGGACCAGAGTTCAGACCCCACAACCAACAAAGTAAAAATAAAAATAAATATACACCTTGGCTTTTTCATCCAACAATATATTTGGAAAGTCTTTTTCAGAAAAAAATATCCTCATTCTTTTTACAACTGTAAATTAAGTTCTTACATTTACACAATGGAAAAAATATACTGCTAGAATGGAAGAAAGACAGCCTCTTCAGTAAATGGTGCTGGCAAAATTGGTTAACTACTTGTAGAAAACTAAAGCTAGATCCTTATATATCACCCCGCACCAGAATCAACTCCAAATGGATCAAAGACCTCGAAGTCAAAGCAGACACTCTGAAAACATTACAGGGTGGAATAGGAGAAACCCTAGGTCTCCTTGGCTCAGACAGAAATTTTCTTAATAGAGACCCGGAACAACAAATCAAAGAAGGTTGGACAAATGGGATTGCATGAAGTTGCAGAGCTTCTGCATGCCAAAGGACATAGCTAGCAAGATCAATAGAAAGCCCACGGATTGGGAGAAGATCTTCACTAGCCCTACAACGAACAAGGGTCTCATATCTAAAATATACTTGGAACTCAAAAAATTAAATCCCCCAACAACAAATCCTCAAAGAAACAACTGCCCAATAAATAAGTGGGCTAAAGACCTAAAGAGAAACTTCTCTGAATAAGAAAGAAGGATGGCCAATAGACACATGAAGAAATGCTCAACCTCCCTAGCCATAAAAGAAATGCAAATCAAAACAACAGTGAGATACCACCTCACCTCAGTTAGAATGGCAAAAATCAAGAACTCTAACAACACCAGATGCTGGAGAGGATGTGGACAGAAGGGAACCTTACTTCATTGTTGGTGGGAGTATAAACTTGTTCAACCACTTTGGAAAATAGTATGGAAGTTCCTCAAAAGACTCCACATAGAGCTCCCCTATGACCCAGCAATCCCACTTTTGGGCATTTACCCAAATGTTTACAAACAAGACCACACTAAAGCTACCAGCACAACTATGTTTATTGCAGCATTATTTACCATAGCTAAGATATGGAACCAACCCAGATGCCCCTCAGTAGATGAATGGATCAAGAAAATGTGGTATATATACACAATGGAATTCTATGCCTCCATCAGAAAGAATGGCATTGCCCCATTTGTTAGGAAATAGAAAGGCTTGGAAAAAATTATATTAAGTGAAGTAAGCCAAGCCCAAAGAAACATAGGTCCCATGGTTTCCCTTATTTGCAATATCTAGTATATGTATGAGTCAAGCAAAAAAGGTCAGATAATGTGATGTTAGAAAAATGAACGCTTAGATATGTATTTAAATGTTTTTTTTTCTTTCATGCATTTGTTTCTAACGCATTTATAAGATTATTTCTTTGTTGCTTTGGATGTCCCTCCCCCACAGTATAACCCCTGCTTTCACTATATTTAATGTCGGTATAATTTGTGGAGGAGATGGGGAAAAACAAGTCGTTTAAGGATACAGGTGGACCCGTTGCAACAATGAGAAGTACAAGTTGTCATGTCGAAAACGAACTTTACAACTTTGGTGGGGGGGTAGGATGGGAAGGGATGTGAAGGGTAAACAAAGGAGGAGGCTGCAATGCTTGATAAGAAATGTACTCATTATCTTGCCCATGTAATTGTAACCCCTCTGTACAGTATGTTCACAAAAAATAAAAATAAATATATATACTGCTACATTAAGTGACAACTAAAATGTACAACTACAAAGTAATTAGGAAAATAAAGTTGAATTATAAGATCACTTCTTTACTGTCTTTGGATATAAAATAGAGTTTTGGTACTCTGGTGTTTTGGGCTGTCTTGTCACAAAATCTTTATTCATGCTTTGATCAGAAAGTCTGACTTTCTTTCAAGTGTACTTGTGCTTCCCAGAAACCTAATGCAGCTTTGGAAACAAAGATACTTGCTCTTTTTCTCAACTTACATGATTTTTAACTGTTTTTTGAGGAACTCTGATTGTTTTATCATTTAAACAACTCTAGACCTTAATTAACATTCATTTCAAAATAAAATTGTATTTGACACAGCCAACTTATTAACCTATTGTAACAATTTATTAACCTATTATAACAATTTATGCAGAAAAATGTTTTCTAAGGATTCATCAAGCATTTTTAGCACTACAAAGTTATTTTTAAATAAAAAAGAAACATTTTTCCTGTTGGTCATGTGATTATCAAATTACTTGTCTGTTGCCATCAGAAAATGTCAAGTTTAGCCAAGGCACTGTACCTCATGATGGGCGCTTGTAAATCCAATATTTTGCTCATCTCTAAATTTAATGCTGGAGCACACTGTTCTTCCTTAAAGTGAGGCATCCCCTTCATTTGTGGACTTCCCCTAGAAAAACAGCACATAGTTAACAGAGAAAAACGTTAAATTTGCCCCGAGGCTAATATACACCCAATTCAACATGACTTACAAAATTGAGTAAGAGACCTTTATTCTCAAATGAAAAAAGAGACTTAAATTCTATTACAGCAGACACAAATTAATCTCCTGCATATAATGACTGTAACTCATGCTGAGAGGATGAGAATTAGTGGAGACTACAAAATAACACTTAAAATTAACTCTGAAGACAATCAACAGGTATTTTGTTTAAAATGACTAAGAGTCCTGGGAAACCATGGCAAGACAGTATCATTCCATATAGTGTGTGATCCAAACTGTTACCTCATCTTACCTTACTCCATGCCTCATTGTTGATTTCTCTTCTTTGGGTATGTATAATAATTGAAGTCAGATTAAAGGCTATAATTTAGATGTTTTAAATAAACTTATTTGGTAACAAATAACAAGATAGCTAAAAATTTAAAGTCCGTGGTTAAATACATAGCTGACTAGAGTGACTGTATCAATGCCAACAAACCTGAGTTGCCACACATACTTCTCAAAAGGGCTAAAGAGTTGTTTTGGATTCTTTATCTCCACATGGCACAGGAGTTGATTACTAGTCACTACTATATTCTTCCTCAATACCTGTGTTGGGATTTAATAGCCATCTGTCTCCTATTGAGTTAACAATCTTGGCAACAGTAAACCTGTCAATATCACTTCCCCTTTCTAGTTACCTACAATTCTTCAATTTATCAATACTAAAGTTATTTGCAAAGAGCTGAGGTTTATGGTTTGTGTGC
The DNA here is from genome assembly GCF_000151885.1 of Dipodomys ordii. NCBI lineage: Eukaryota > Metazoa > Chordata > Mammalia > Rodentia > Heteromyidae > Dipodomys > Dipodomys ordii. The sequence goes on along the minus strand of NW_012267309.1, from coordinate 3,497,133 downwards.
AAATTATTTTAGTGCTCAAAAACCATCTTGCTTTAATTTTGTACTATTTTTCAGTAAGTTTGGTGGTGTCTTATTCTCCATCCTGTCTTACCATTTCAATAACCAGGAATATTTTACTCTTTGTATGTAAGAATGGTTAAGTTAGCTGTGATTAAGCCACCTGGGTTAACTAATATGTCTAAATAACATGACAAAAAAAGAATAACTAATTTGCAGAAGTTACATTTAAACTACTGATGACAAATTATAAAATGAATTTCCTGAAAAATTCACCAAGCATAACTGGTTTTAAAGCAATGGGCATGGAAATTAGAATTCAGTGATGAAAAGCTTATGAAAAAGAGAAAACACAATTGTCTCTTTTTAGTGAAAATTTAAGACACTATTCACCAAATACAATAGATTCTGAAAAGAACAAGCCCACAGAAAGCTTTCTGTTAGAGCTAGAAGCATGGCTCAAGTAGTAGACTGCTAGTTTAGCAGGCAAGCTGAGCAAGTATTGATGCCCTGGGACTGAAAATAAATAAACATACAAACAAACAAATAAATGCTCTGACTTTAAAATGGAGAAAACTAGGGAAAAAACAGCAAATAAGAATTTGGTCATATAAATAAATTCATGTTAACTGTATTGGATATGGTGTATTTTATTTAAAATACATTACAGGTAAAACTGAAGCCTGGTTTCCGTGACTCATGCTTGTAATCCTATCTACTTGGAAGGCAGAGATTAAGATGATCGGCAGTTTGAGGTAAGGTGATGTGAGGGAACCAATAAAAACATAGTGCATGTTTGCCATCCCAGGTGCACTGTAAATATAAACAGGAAGAACAGGCCAGCTTAAATGAGAGACCCTATCTCTAAAATAACTGAAGCAAAAAGGGCTGGGAGCATCACTCAAGTTATATAGTGCCTATCAAGCATGCACAAGGCACCAAGTTCAGAGTTTAGTATTGCCAAAACAACAAAACTGAAACATTTAGTGTTTGAAGTATAGATGGAATTCACTTAAAAATGTAAAGTCTGCATATAGGGAAGAGTTGATACTGATAAACTCTGAAGGCAGAAGAGTACATAGTGTTCTTTCTGGTATGTTTGACAAACCAATGTATTTTTCTTCAGCATCTTATTTGCTACCCTATCTGGAGAAAGAGAGAGAGAGTGTTGCTGGGGATCTAAACAGGGCTTTGTGCAGGCCAGGCAAGTGCTCTACCAAAAAACTTCAATGTCCTTTAAATTCTTACATGTGGCTTGGAAGTTCCATGACACTGTTTAGAAAGTGTCAGTGATGGAATATGGGGCCTTACACAGTAAGCAAGTGCTTTACCACTGGACTATATCTCCAAGTCTCAATAACATTATGATTCACATATTTTCTTTTCTGCCTTGTTTCAATCTTATATTCCCCTTTCTGGTAGGTTCCAAAATTTCAAAATGATACTCCTACAATCTGCACTGGGCACTTGGATCTGTTCAGTTTAGTGGTATCTTTAAGTCTAGAAAATTTATATGCTTTATTTCCTTAATATAATAAAAGGTTCTTGATTTCCTGATATCTTTTTCTGGAACTCTTGTTAGGTTAAATATTGAACCTCACATTAACCTCTAATTTTCTCTTCTATTTTTGTCTTTTGTTCTATATCCAGGGAGACTTCTTTGAGTATAGCGTTTGTTTGTAGAATTTATTTCTATTGTACATTGCAGTTCCAAAACTTTCTCACTGACTCTTCTCCCCCTCCTCCCCAAAAGCATCCTATTTTGTTTCCCTAGGCAAATGTCTGTCTAGATATTTGGTGGTTAATTATTATTTCCTTCAAATGTTTGTGCTCCTGAATTGTCTGTTCTCTTTAAGTTTCTACTTTGTGTCTCTTTTGCATTGGAATCTCTCCTATTATAGCTGACAATACTGCTCTGTGTGTGTAGTTGGGCTTGCCAAACTGGTGGATTTCAGTGTTGTAACTAGCCCACTTTTTTGCTGAGGTCTTCAAATATTAGTACCTGTTAAATAGGTACTAGAGTGACTCAATTTTCCCAGGAAGCATTCTTTAATTTTTACCTAGTACATCTACGAGTGAAAAACAAAAATCTGGAATCATACAGAGAAGGAAATCTAAACTATTCCTTAGTATGACAAGTTTCACTTAGTTTCTATCTTCAGCATTTTATGTCTGTCCAATTTTGTCTCTAGAAACTCTCTGATTCAACCAGACATGTATTTACTGCTGCCTGTGAAGTAGAAACAAAAGAATTCTTATTTCTTACGAAGATTTTTAAAGAAATCTACTCTGGTCCCTGCCTCACTCATATTTTGTGGTATGCATGTAATAACATATTGGTTAGGATTCTGACAGTACTCAGTCAGGTTTGAAAGTCTTCCTAAATCATAATTCTTCTATCTTTAGCTCAAGGGTTAGAGATACCTCCAGATTTCACTAAACATGGGGCTATTTTCAATATTTTGTTCTGTTAATTTTCAATAGAAATATAACATTCATCTGTCTTAAAATGGAAACCCTGTGCATTTTTTCTTTACATACTTTCATTTATTAGGACTGAAGTATTAAAAAAAATTATAACAAATTTAAGTCCTGATCTCCCAATGACTTTAATATTAGAGACAATAATAAAATAAGCAAATGATGATAATGCAAATAGTAGTCAGTAATTAAGATTTTATCGCCTTTACTTATTTTTATAAATAATTTGCATTTCCAAGTATTATATAAATGAATATGCTACCTAAGTTCTCAGGAATAGAATAATGCATGACTTAACAGTCTATTTTTTTTTCTTTTTTCTTGCTTTTTCTTTCTTTTTTTGTGTGTATGCCAGCCTTGGGGCTTGAATTCACATCTTGGATGCTGTCCCTGACCTTTATTGTTCAAGGATAGTAATGTACCACCTGAGCCACTGCACCACTTTGACGTTTTGGTGGATAATTAGAGGTAGGAGTCTCACAGACTTTGTTGCCCAGATTGGCTTCAAACTGCAATTCTCAGATCTCAGCTAGAATAGCTAGAATTACAGGCATAAGCACAGGCACCAGTCTGTAAGACTTAATTTTTGAGAACTGCTTTGGACTAAAACACTTATTTTTTCACCTTCTTAAGATCTTATTATTCAAACTGGTTATCACTGTAAAGATTTTACTTAAACAACTAGAATTATCTTTCTAAATATATCAATTGTCCTAAATATTCAATAAAGGCAGATTATATTTAATAATTTAAAAGGCAATCTGGATAACAAGACCAATTACAACTTATTAAGAATCTTCACATAATTTCATTTTCTCATTTTATAAATATACAGTAACTCAAAAAATACATAAAGTAATTCTCAAAGGGTCTTTCTAGACTTTGCTAGTAAAAACAGAACCCAAACTGAAAACCAGTTAATCCTAACTACCATATACCAAATACCATCCAAATCTCATTCCTTATTTCTAAACTACTATATATTTGAAGTAATGTAATCATGTAGGAAAAAGTAAAAGTCAGCTTGAGAATTTTGTTTTCCAGCTTTCTATTCTGGAAAGGTATTCGTGCCAATAAAAGGCATCGATGACGAAGCATTTCTATGGGGTAAGTCAAGTAGTACACTAATCTAATATGCCACAATGCTGATGAGAGTAATTTCCTATGGGACTTCTTTAATAACAATAAAAATAACAATGATAATAATAATAAACTACTCAACCCATAGTATTCTCAAATGTACCATGAAAAGTACAGAGAAGTCTTAAAGGAAAAAAAGTAAGTTATTTGTGTTTAACAAATGTCAATTATGCTTTGGAGGACTATACCAAGTGATATACATAAGTTACTCTACAATTAAATCCAACAAGCATTATTAGAATAAATTCTTTTGTGAAAGAGACCTCAAGTACTTATATTGACTATAAAACAAAATAATAACACGATAAAAAAAACCTAATGGATTTGAGGTACAGGAAGCAACTTTAAGAGTATAGTAACTCGCCCAGGCCCAGAGTGCAAGCCCCACGACCGACAAAAAAAAAAAAAAGAGTTCAGTAACTAAGGTAGGTGCTGATGACTTACACCTATAATTTTAACTACTCAGGAAGCTGAGATCTGAGAATCATGGTTTAAAAGCCAGCCTGGGCAGGAAAGTCCATGAGACTTTTATCTCCAATGAACCACCAAAAAGCCAGAAATAAGAGCTGAGGCTCAGGAAGAGTTTATTAAATCATATTATTAAATTTCTTAGTTTGAGAAATAAACCCAGGTGGGTAGGGGAATGAAGAGAGGAAGTAGGGAAGGAAGAATGCAGACATAATATTCAGTTCATAACCTATGAAACTAAGAAAACTGAAGGAAGGGATGAACTGGGAGAGATGGAGAGAATGATGAAAGTAGTGACATCCATCAAGCTTCGTTGTACTTATAAACTGATTTGAACAGTAACTCCTTTGTAGAACTACTTAAATAAAAATATTTTAAAAAGAAAAACATCTGGTATCTGTACAAAGAATAAATGAAGACAAACCAACTAAACAAGTGCAATCAGTAAAAGGAAAACTTCCTATCACGTAGTGGTATAGTCATTGTAACATTCATATCACATGCATTACTCATGTACTTGCAATGTTCTGGTATAAACAGGGCTTTCAATTGTATAAAAATATATAGTTTGGTGGGGCTGGGAAGGTGGCTCAGTGGTAGAGTGCTCGCCTCACATGCATGAGTCCCTGGGTTTGATTCCTCAGCACCACATAAGCAGAAAAAGCCGGAAGTGGTGCTGTGGCTCAAGTGATAGAGCATTAGCCTTGGCCTGAAGAGCTGAGGGACAGCACCCAGACCCCCCCCCCAAAAAAAATATATATATATAGATATATATATGTATATGTATATTATGTGTGTGTGTGTGTGTGTGTGTATAGTTTGTGTATTGGTTATCTGAATATATATATATATATATATATATATATATCAAAACTGTGTATGTAAGTAATGCACGACTGCAAATGTATGTTATGGAAAATGTTTACATCCACAATTTAATTCAGATCTCTTTACGCTTTGAAGCTGGATTATGAAACTGGATGCGCTTGACCCATTATATAGGAGTCTCCTATAAGGAAAAGGCTTTTTTTTTTTTTTAGGTAAACTGAAATTAGATATTGATAACCTCAATCTCCTCTAAGCTAGTAAGGAAAGAAATGAGGAAGAGAGAGGTGATGAAAGGGGTTTGAGTCTTGATACCTACTGTTTTAGAATTGCTTTTTTCTTCCAGTGAACAATTGGTAGACATTATCTGTTAATTTTGATAATTATACCAAATTTTAGTACAGTAACTTTTTTTTCTTCTAATTCTGTAGTGCTAAAGATCAAACCCAGGGCCTCATGGTAAGCAAATATTCTACCAGTAACCACACCCTAAGTAACTTTTTTTTAAAGAACCTTAACCAGGTTAAGCTAGACATGGTAGAACAAGCCTATAGTTACTGTCAGTTATTTGGGAGGCTAAGGAAGGAAGAATGCTTTAAAAACTCTGACACCAGTCAGGGTAAGAGATTTTTGTCTTAAAAAAAGGAAAGTTAATATGAAAAAAATTCAATATAATTAGTAATTTTGAGATCTACTAAACTATATTTAAATACTAAACTATATTTAAATACTAAACATGAACATATCCTAAAGCTAAATATAAATTATTTTGATTTATCTTTGGCATAACAAGACAATCTTCAACCCATTTGCACATTGTCTATGAAGCTACAGAAGATAAATAAATAGAAAACTCATTTATAAAAAAAAATCCCTTTGAAGTAGAAAGGGTCATTAAATAGGTCAGTCACAACTGTGGAAGACTGACTATATACTTACAAGAAGCAAACAACAGTAGGTGGAAACTACTAAAGATCACGGAAGCATCTGACCTGCATTCTCAGGTAGAGTATAATGGAAAATGTAAGTAGTAGAAGGTTGAGACATTGTCATATAATACAGGAAAGTTGAGATACTCTAGAAATAAACTTCGATGAACTCCTAAGATTCAGAGAAGAGCAACAAGATACAATAGTATTTCTATACTTGAGACGGGAACAACTATGGGCTTTAAATTATACTGCCTCTGTTCTTCAAGATTCTTATAACCATCCATATCATTTCTCCTTTTTCCCTTTTTCCTACCTTCTAAATAAATTACAAAGTAGTAGATGACTGGTTAGGCGCAGTGTTTGGGCAGTATAGCATTGGTGATTAAGAGCCCAGAATTTGGCAGTATGGTACTTATACCTCAATCCTACTGCCTGTGCCATTCATTAGTGTGTGATTCTAGGTGAGTTACTGGCCTCTCTGTGCATAATCAGACTGTATAACTATACTGATTACTTCGCTAGGTGGCCATAGGAATTGAGATACTTCTATCAAAAGCAAGCTTTTATTCTCTTTGCTTTCCTTCACACTATTATGACCACTATATTTCAGTTTTATATTTACTTTGGTGGGGGAGGGAAAGGTAGTAGGAGTTGAAGGGGGGGTTGGTTGGCAATGGGGCTTAAACTCAGGGCCTGGGCACTGTCTCCAGCGTTTTTTGCTCAAGGCTAGTGCTCTATGACTTTGAGCCACAGTGCCACTTCCAGTTTTCTGATGGTTAAGAGGAGATTCAGCGTCTCATGGACATTCCTGCCAAATCTGACTTCAAACTGCAATCCTCAGATCTCAGCCTCCTGAGTAGCTAAGATTTTTTTCAGATTTTAAAAACCATTAACACCTAACAATTGAAGAAGAAATGTTTTTACTTCCACTTTATAAATAAGTTCTGTGGGGGGGGGAGGAAGAAAGCTATAAGAAACTTACTAGAATAAGGAACTCAACTAGAGGGGCTCGGAAGGTGGCTCAGTGGTACAGTGCTCGCCTCGCATGCATGAGGCCCTGGGTTTGATTCCTCAGTACCACATAAACAGAAAAAGCCAGAAGTGAAGTGGTGCTATAGCTCAAGTGGTACAATGCTAGCCTTGAGCTGAAGAGCTGAGGGACAGCGCCCAGCACCAAAGTTCAAGCCCTACAACTGACAAAAAAAGGAAAAAAAAGAAAAGAAAAGAAAAAAAAAACTCAACTAGAAAGTAGTTTAGGGGCTGGGAATGTGGCTAAATGGTAGAGTGCTTGCCTAGCATGCATGAAGCCCTGGGTTCCATTCCTCAGTACCACATAAACAGAAAAGGCCAGAAGTGGCACTGTGGTACAGGTGGTAGAGTGCTAGCCTTGAGCAAAAGAAGCTCAGGGGCAGGCTCAGGTCCTGAGTTCAAGTCCCAAGACTGGCAAAAAAAAAAAGTAGTTTAGTACATAAATATATAGCCAGTTAACTTTTATACCATTCTATGGGAAAAGTTTTTGTCAGTATTAAATTAATCAAAAGAAGTTATTCAGGGCTGGTAAGGTGGCTCAGTGGTAGAGTGCTTGCCCTGCATGTATGAGGCCCTGGGTTCGATTCCTCAGCACCACATAAACAGAAAAAGCCAGAAGTGGTGCTATGGCTCAAGTGATAGATCGCTAGCCTTGACCTGAAGAGCTGAGAGACAGTGCCCAGGCCCAGAGTTCAGGCACCACTACCAACACCCAAAAAATAAATAAAATAAAGTCTAACTTTAAAAAAAAAAAGGTCATTCATTGCCAGATGTGACACCACAGCCTTCAACTACTATTTATGCTTCTTTGAAGCAGTACCTATTTTATTAAATTCAGGTATTGAATTCAAATACTCAACATGAAGAAGGAATGACAGAATTTAAAACAGCATTTTTATCATCTCCAATATACATTATTTCTCTATCCTGCATAGAAAATAGATAAAGATAAATTTAATTTATTTTGATATTGCTTTTTATTTGTAGGAGCATGTCTGAATCCAACAGTAAAAAGCAGTTAGAAGGGCTCAGTGTCAAAGCACTTGTCTAGCAAGTGCAACATCCTGGGTTCAAGCCCCAGTACCAAAAGATACCAAAAAAAAAAAGTACACACACACACACACACACACACACACACACACACACAATTTTGCCAGGTGCCAGTGGCTCATGCCTGTAATCCTATCTATACAGGAGGCTGAGGACTACAATTCAAAGCCAGCCTGGGCAGAAAAGTCCATAAGACTCCAATTAATCTCCAATCAATCACAGAAAAGGTTGGAAGTGGTGCTGTGGTTCAAGAAGTAGAGTACTAGCAAAAGGAGCTTAGAGGCAGCACCCAGACCCAGAGTTCAAAGCTTAAGACTGCCACCCCCCACCAAAAAAAGCACATAGCTAAGTGCCAGTGGCTTAGGTCTGTAATACTAAGCACACAGGAGGCTAAGATCTGAAGATCACAGTTAGAAGCCAGCCTGAGCATCAACATTCTTAAGATTCTTTTTTCTTTTTTTTTTTTTTTTTGTCAGTTGTGGGGCCTGAACTCTGGGCCTGGGTACTGTGCCTCAGCTCTTCAGCTCAAGGCTAGCACTGTACCACTTGGGCCTTATGTATGCAAGGCAAATACTACCAATGAGCCACCTTCCCAGCCCCTCTGAAGATTCTTTTCTTCAATGAATCACCAAAAAGCAGAAAGTCAGGTTGTAGCTCAACTGGTAGAGAACTAGCTTTGATCAAAAAGGCTAAGGGATAGTATCCAGGCCCTGAGTTCAAGCCCCAGTATTGCCACAAACAAATCAAAACAATAAACTAGCTACAATGATTCAAAATACACAATTACTTGTAATTAAGTAGACATTAATTACAGCACTTCTTCAAAGTCTCCAAATATTGGAGTAAAAAAATATGCTAAGCTTCATATTAAAAAAGTTTAAATATACCACAAATGCCTATCATTTCTACATTGTTTTATAAAGATGTCACCAAATGAATCAATTATCAAGACATCTTTTATACTTCGCAAAAATTTACAAAATTCAACTAATACCTGAATTAATTCTATTTGTTTAAAGAATCTGGCAAATCTATAAAGCTTATTTGAGAATTCATTACCTTTATTCTACAAACTTTAGGTTAGACTTTTCCAAAATATATTCTAAATAATATGAAATGTTATTTTAAACAAAAATTGTAACTTTTCTTGGAAAATTGAGTTTTGTTTTTGTTTTGAAATTTTCAAATCCACTCATGTTATAACCACATTAAATACAAATCTTTTTTAGAAAATTCAATGGTTTAAAGGAACAGAAAAAAATCATTGTAGTCCTATAACATATATAAAATCCCATGGTAAAATTGTTCTAGAATCTTTCTCTTCAGGTGATTTTGTTTTAAATAGCTCTGGTTATATATATTTTGTGATTTGTTTCTTTGTTTGACATAATATATGATCAGATTCTTAAATTTACAAATTTTTCTTAGACATAGTTAATGAATATATCACACTTGATATGACTGTCCCAGGAACTTGCTAACCAATTTTTTATGGTACTTTTGTACACAGCTATTATCAAAAGAGTTAAACACAAGATTCATTAAACTACCACTAAGACTAGTACTAATTTTATTTATTTATTTATTTATTTTGCCGGACATGGGGCTTGAACTCTGGGCCTGGGCGCTGTCCCTCAGCCCTTCAGCTCAAGGCCAGCACTCTACCACTTGAGCCACAGCACCACTTCCAGCTTTTTCTGCTTATGTGGTGCTAAGGAATTGAACCCAGGGCCTCATGCATGCAGGGCAAGCACTCTACCACTGAGCTACCTTCCCAACCCCATAGTACTAATTTTAAAATATGAAAACATTTATATTAAAGTGTGTGAGATTTTTAAATACTTGAATTTTATATCTTATATTTGGATAAAACTGGCCCTGAACAGCTTTGTTTGTATTTGTAGTCATTCTATTTTTTCTTAGAATATTTTTATTAACAACTTACATTTTCTTCACAGGCTGGTTTTGAACTGTGATCCTTAGATATTAGCTGAGTAGCTAGGATAATAGGCATGAGCCACTGGCACCTGTCTTCTTTACACTGATTTTTATACAACTATTAAACTTTGTATGCTATCATCTAGAAATGTTATAAATACCTTTTTTAGCTAATATTATAGTAGCTTGGCTAAAGATGTTATGCTTTAAATCTATGCTATCTTTTATCTTAAAAGTAAGGCATTGAGATCTGAGGATCACGGTTCAAAAAAGCCAGGCAGGAAAGTCTGTGAGACTTCATCTCTAATAAACCACCAGAAAACTGGAAGTGTACTGTGGCTCAAGTGGTAGAGTGCTTGCCTTGAGGGACTGCGCCCAGGCACAGAGTTCAAGCCCCATGTCCAACTACAATAACAACAAAAAAGAAGTCATGCTATGGGGAAAAAAAGTGCAAATTATAAATACTACATACTTTAAAGAACAAAAATCCTCCAAATTTTGAGAGGTAACAACTGTTTTTCTGTCCATTTATAAAAACAGGTTAATGTGTCTGAAACTTAACTTTTACGTCTTCCTCTTATCTCTTAGATTCTCTAATAAAAAGCCTGGAGAATGGTAGACATGGAGTATATTACTATTAATAGTAACTACCATTAATAATTCTGAATATCTAAGAAAAGATACAATGCATTCCTCAATATTTAATTAGAGAATTGTTCAAGAATTTATTCAAGAAATGACAGTTCAAAGAATTAGTAATTTCTACAATGCTATTTTTGGAAATGCTGATTTACTTTTAAAGAAAGTCATTTTTCAGAACACAAAATATGCAAATCATATACTGAAAGAATGAAAATCAACCAACTTACTTGGGATATACTGGCTCGTAAAGGTACTTGTCCCCTCTTGAAGATATAATATGAAAAAATAAGATGTAGCCATTTGCTGTCTGTAAGAGAAATTTTATCACATTACATTTTAACTTTATCATAGTTTTAATTTTACATATTCTTACCATAAATTAACTTTCATTTAAAAACCTTCCTAGAAGTGGAGCTGTGGCTCAAAATTGGTAGAGCACTAGCCTTGAGCCAAAGAGCTCAGGGACAGCACCCAGGCCCTGAGTTCAAATCCCACGACCTACAAAAAAAGAACCAAACATATTTAAAAGCTGGGCGCTGGTGGTTGACACTTGTAATCCTAGTTACTCAGGAGGCTGGGATCTGAGGATTGTGGTTCAAAGCTAGTCCAAGCAGGGGAGTCCATGAAACGCTTATCTCCCATGAACCACTAGAAAACTAGAAACGGCACCTTGGCTCAAAGTGATAGAATGCTAAGCCTTGAGCAAGAAGAGCCCAGAGATAGTGCCTAGTCACTGAGTTCAAGCCCCATAACTACAGAAATGTTTAAAAAAGAAAAAAAACAGAAAAACCACCACCTTCCCTCTGAAAAATTACAACATAGTGATACTTGTGCTTATGATTACTTTTGTTTCACTATAACCCATCTGAATAGAGAGGATTTTATAGATTTGACAACATTTCATAGACAAAGAATCAAAACTATTAGTTTGGATATTCTCAAATTATACTATTTAACAGTACATAAGTGGATGGCAAAATACACAAAACTTTTTTGTTGTTGTTGGTTGTGGGGTTTGCACTCTGGGCATAGGCACTGTCCCTGAGCTATTCAGCTTAAGCAAGCGCTCTACCACTTGAGCCACAGTGCCATTTCCAGTTTTCTGGTGGTTTATTGGAGACAAGAGTCTCACGGAGTTTCCTGCCTAGGTTGGCTTTGAACTGTGATCCTCAGATCTCAGCCTCTTGAGTAACTAGGATTACAGGTGTGAGCCACCAACGCCGGGCACAAAACTTTTTAAACTGCAATAATATGGTAGATTTTTATTCTAGTTTGTAAAGCACAATGCTAACAGAATGTAAAATACTTTATTCTATTCAAATATATTTATATGCCTTAAAGACAGCAAATTTACATAGTTCAAAATCAAGGTTTGCCCCCATTCACTATAAAATGTCTGTGATATAGAAAAGAAAAAAAGAACAAACTTTTAATTTTCAAAATTTAAACCTCTGATTTACAAAGTATGAACATCTCAACAATAAATTTAAACAATTTCCTAAGTTAATGCAATATTTTTAAATAAAAATTGTACTTAAAAACAAAGTGTTGCACAAAAAAACAAGTGTTATTATATGCTCACAGCACATATAACTGTGATTTGAGATCCATTTTAAGCTTATACAAATACATAACACTATACACATAACTTTCTAGTCAAGCATTTTCAAAAATAATGGAGGAAAGTAGCAAATGTTTTTCCAACACTGCTTTTCATTAATATTGAATTCCTATCATTTTAGAGGCAGATAGGCATGTATCCAAAGAAACAAAGAAGAAACAAACAAAATCAAGAAAATCATCAAGGTGTCAATTTCTTTCCAGTACTAGTTTCCTGTTTTTCACTCAAAGGAATGGCAAAGGAAATGTTTCAGCAAAGCCAGGTTTGTTTTGCCTTTTAACTATAAACTTTACTACTTTAAAATGTATTCTCAAAAATGATAGTTCAATTTTGTTAGGAGATGCAGGGAAAAGGGTGACAATTGCCTAGCAAAGATTATTTAATTTTAAATGGCAATTTTATGTTCTTGTTAAAAAAACAGAACATGGAGGGAAAAAAAACTGATTTCAAATCAAACTAAAGCAAAACTCACCCACATATCATTACCATTACATAAAATTGTGACTTCTGAACTTTATGATCTAGAAAAGTAACATAGCCTGGCCTAGCATTTAAGATAGGTAACATTAACATACAAATGTTGACTGGATCATTAGTCATTCAAAGGCCAAAAAGCCCAACATTTCACAGTATCAAATGCTAATAATCCATTCAGAAAGACGATAAAATAGTTAGAATACTACAATGCCAGGGAGAATATATCATTTTGGACTAACATGTAGAAATTTTATATACACAGTATATTAGGTGAAATTATATCTTCATTTACCATTTCAGTATTTTGTTTTTGTTGGTCATGGGCTTGAACACAGGTCCCTGGCACTATCTCTGAGCTCTTTCACTCAAGGCTAGCAGTTCTACCACTCTGAGCCAAAACAAGCACCACTTTTGGTTTTCTGGTTAATAGGAGATAAAGGTCTTCCAAACTTTCCGGTCTGGACTGGCTTTGAACCTCAATCCTCAGATCTCAGGCTTCTGAGTAGCTAGGATTACAGATGTGAGACACTCAGCTCATATGAGTATTTTGTATCAATCATCTTAACTATATACTTCAGACTACTTATAACAAATGTGTATACTTGCAGATCTCAATGACATATATCATTAATTACAGTCTAATAAACAGATTTGCCTCAATTTAAAAAAATAAAGTTTTACAACATTAAGGATTGAACCAATCTCCATGCATGCTAGGCAAATGCTCTACTATTAAGCTGCATACCCATCTCTTGCCTATTCTATTTTCCTTTCTGAAAACAGTATTATAATCTGGCTCCACAGACCTGATGTATCACAAGTATTTTCATATTAATTTGACATAAAGATTTGATGAACTAGATATGTTATCTTCCATTCCAACATACTGTCATCAGGTTTCAAGGAAGAATGAAATAAGAGACTGGTATTTGTAGATTTTTTACATTAGCTAATAAATGGAATTTTTGTTTTCATTTTTATAATTATACATATTCAAAATAAGAAATTCATAAAATTAATCTTCCCAAATGATACCACCCCTAAGATAATAATCTTACATATGTATACACACATCAAGATGCTTAATTAGAAAAATGATTTAAATTTTTAAAATTTTTTTGGCCAGTGCTGGGGCTTGAACTCAGGAAGTTATATATACTGTCCCTGATTGAGCTTCTTTTGCTCAAGGCTAGCACTCTACCACAGCTCCACTTCCAGCTTTTTCTGATTATGTGGTACTGAGGAATCGAATTCCCAGCTTCATACATGCTAGGAAAGTACTCTACCACTAAACCACATTCCCAGCCCTTAGAAAGTGATTTTAAAAGTTATAAATTGACGAGGCACCATGGCTCACTCCTCTAATCCTAGCTACTCAGCCAGGGCAAAAACATCTCTGAGACTCTTATCTCCAATTAACTACTAGAAAACTGGAAGTGGCTTAAGTGGTAGAGTGCTACCTTAACCTTAGGGACAGCACTCAGGCCCAGAATTCAAGCCCCATGACTGACCAATAAAGAGCTATAAATTGTTGGGTATTGGTGGGTGGCTCATGCCTATAATCCTAGGTATACAGGAGGCTGAGATCTGAGGACATAGTGCTAAACCAGCCTGAGGAAAAAACTGTAAGACTTTTATCTTGGAGCTGAGAAGGTGGCTCAGTGATAGGAGTGCTTGTCTCCCATTCATGAGGCCCTGAGTTCAATTCCTCAGCATCATATAAGCAGAAAAAGCTGGAAGTGGCACTGTGGTTCAAGTGGTAGAGTGCTAACCTTGGGCTGAAGAGCTGAGGGACAGTGCCCAGGCCCAGAGTTCAGACCCCACGACAGACCCAAAAAAAAAAATTATACATATATATATATATATATATATACATACATAAAGCCAAAAAATTTCACAACAAAGAAAAAAAAAGAACAAAAGAGAAAATCAACTAATTGTAAGGCTTTGTGGGGCCTAAGATAGAGTTCCCAATTAACATTTATTAAAAATTGTATGTGTATGATTTATTTTCCTGACACCAACAAAATTAGACTACAGACTAATAAAGGATGATTCTGGAAGACCTCCAAGTGTTTTTAAACTAAAGCAGCATCCTTTGTTTCTGGTTTGGGTTTTGGTTGACACAGGGTCTCATTGTGTAGTTATGGTTAGTCTATAATGGAGTACAATCCTCTTGCTTCCACCGAAGTGCTAGTGTAAGAGGCAAGTTAAAAGAAGCTTCTACTGGGTCTGTAATTAAAGGCTGGATACTCTGCTCCTGTCACTTTTTAATCTATACCCCTTAATCTCAGCTATTCCCTCCTGCAGTCTCTTTATAATCACCTTGGGCTCCAAGACAGGATTCACTGATAAGTACTTGTAAAGAAAATGGCTGATAGGCAATGCCATCTTCTTACTATTTTGAAAAGAACAGCTAAAAGCAAGAGACCACTTACCAGACCTTCAGAGACAAAGACTGAGCTAATCGTCAGCCAAGCCATACCTTTAATTTGGAACTGCTGTATATGCATAACTTGTTCATCTTGTTCTCAATTCTTCCTATTTAACCTGAGACCAATATCCATACCCTCAGAAGATGGTTAAAGATGTACTAAAGTACTATCTTTCCATGATTAACATGTAATAAAAGTCTTCTTTCTCTATCCTTCACCATATGTCTTTATTTGGCCTAACATATATCTGGAATTTGGACCTGAATCTAAGAATTTGGTTTCATTAGATTTACAAACTCATGTCAGTACTCCAGGCTCTAAAATAGCATACTTCTAAGTAATTGTAAATCAAGAAATCAACAGGAGGGCTGGGAAGGTGGCTCAGTGGTAGAGTGCTTGCCTTGCATGCATGAGGCCGGGGTTTGATTCCTCAGCACCACATAAGCAAAAAGAAAAAAAGCCAGAAGTGGTGCTGTGGCTCAAATGGTAGAGCGCTGGCCTTGAGCTGAAGAGCTGAGGGACAGCGCCCAGGCCCTGAGTTCAGGCCCATGACCAGACCCCCCCACCCAAAAAAAATCAACAGGAAAGTAAAAAAATTTTGACATTATGAAAGTGTTCGGAATTCTGCTAAAACAGTCCAAGGAGAAAACATGTCACTTTAAATAAACTATATTATAGAAAAGGAAATTCTTAAAGTAATGACATCATCTTTCTGCCTAATATGAGAAATAAATGAACCAATTACTCAAATTAAGCAGGGAGAGGGGAAGCAAACAGAGATAAGAGTAAAAATCAGTAAAATAGAAAAGAAGAAAAAATTAAACACACAAAATAAATTCTGAATTAGTGAATTTGATACCGTCAGTAATACTGACCTGGCCCCCTAAAAAATATTATCACTATAAGAAATGAGTGCGGCAACATAACTGTATAATCTAGAGTCAATAAAAGAATAATGATCCCAGCATAATGGAGGCAAGGCAGGAGGATCATGAAACTGAGGCCAGTCTGGACTAAACTGAGTCTGAATTAAACTGAGGTTATAGAGCCAGTTCCTTTTGTAGAAGCGAAGAAAAAAGGGAGGGAAGGAGAATAAGAGAGACGGAGCAAACGAAAGAAAACCACAGAAAAAGAGGGAGAAAGTGAAAAGAGAAAGAAGAGGAAAGGAGAAGGGGAAGGGGAGAGAGAGGGAGGGAGAGAGAGAGAGAAGGGGAAGAAAAATTAAAAAGAAAAGAAAAAGGATAGAGGGGCGGGGAAGGTGACTCAGTGATAGAGTGCTTGCCTTGTATGCATGAGGCCCTGGGTTCGATTCCTCAGCACCACATTAAACAGAAAAAGCTAGAAGTGGTGCTGTGGCTTAAGCCTTGAGCTGTGCCCAGGCCCATAGTTCAAGCCCCACGATCGACACACACACAAAAAAAAAAAAAGAAAGAAAAAGAAAAAACAGAAAGAGAAAGAACATTAAGAAAGAAGAGAAAAAGAGAGAAAGAGGGAGGGAGGGAGGGAGGGAGGGAGGGAGGGAAAGGAATGAGGTCAGGGCAATAGTTGATGGATGCCACTATGCTTGCAGCTAGACAGAAAAGCTATGATGTATTAATACTCAGTAGAAAACAATAATGTTCTAAATAAAAGATTTTATATGTTTATATAAAAAAATAACAGGGCTGGGAAGGTGGCTTGCATGCATGAGGCCCTGGGTTCGATTGCTCAGCACCATGTAAGCAGAAAAGGCCAGAAGTGGCGCTGTGGCTCAAGTGGTAGAGCGTTAGCCTTGAGCTGAAGAGCCCAGGTCCAGAGTTCAGGCCCCACAACTGACAAAAACAAAACAAAAAAACCCACAAATTGTATAGGTGGATTATCCCTGTAATTCCAACTATGTGAAAGGTTGAAACAGGGGAATGGGTTCAAGGCCAAAGTTACTGAGACCTTGCCTCAAAGAACAAGCTGGGCATAGTGGTCCACATCAATAATCTCAACTATGTGGGAGCCAGAGATAGGATGAATGAATCCAAGCAGAGCCCTAGGAAAAAATGTGAGACCCTATTTGAAAAATAACTAAAGCAGAAAGGGTAGAGAATGTGGCTTAAGTAGTAAGAGTCTTTGAGTTCAAACCACAGTACTACCAAGAAAAAAAATATTTGGGATTATCATTCCTTAAAACAGGTTTACCTTGAGTTAAATGATATAATGAATACATATATTAAAAAGTCATGAATTCAAAACACATAATTTTTAACCAAGTAGTACCACATAACTATGTTCAATGTTTATTTTTATGTACTGGTTAAAATTTTTAAATAAAATATGTTTAAAAACTAATAAAGCCAAGCACTGGTGGCTCAGGTCTGTAATCCTAGTTACTCGGGAGGCTGATCAGATTAAGATCACATCTTGAAGCCAGCCTGGACAGAAAAGTCCATGAGAAGCCGGGTGCCAGTGGCTCATGCCTATAATCCTAGCTACTCAGGAGGCTGAAATCTGAGGATCAAGGTTCAAAGCCAGCCCAAGCAGGAAAGCCTGTGAAACTCGTATCTCAAATAAACCACTAGAAAACTGGAAGTGGTGCTGTGGCTCAAGTGGTAGAGCCCTGAGCTGAAGAGCTGAGGGACAGCACCTAGACCCAGAGTTCAAGACCCACTACCGCAAAAAAAAAAAAAAAAGTCCATAAGACTCTTATGTACAATAAAAAAGCTGGAAGTAGCTCTGTGGCTCAAGTGGCAGAGCACTAGCCTTGAGCACAAAGAGGCTCAGGGACAGCTCCTAGGCTCCTAGGCTCAAGCTCCAGCACTGGCAAAAATAATTTTTAAATGAGGTCACATCTGAAAACCTGGATAGGATGAACAAATTCCTTGAACTTTACTAACTACCAAACCTCACTGAAAAATAACAGGTATCTTAAATAATTAAAAAGATTGAAATTGCAATCTATCCTTCCCACAAAGAAAATCAAGATGGCTTAATTGGTGAAATATAGCACACAGTTATGAAACAAGATCAATTAAAAAAAAACTCTCAAAGAAAATCAAAGAGAATCAATTCAAATTCTGAGGTATTTTCTTCACAATAACAATAAATGTATATTAGTTCCTCATTAACATATTCTAAACAAATGTAGTAAATCAAACCCAACAACACAAGCAACATCATAACTGAATTCCAAATGTATAATCAATGAGGATGTAACCTGAGGAAAAAAATATTTTGAACAATGTTGCATTGTTTTAAAGAATATCTTTTATTTACTTATTTATGTATTTATTTATTTGCCAGTCCCGGGGCTTGAACTCAGGGCCTGCAACACTATCCCTACGCTTCTTTTGTTCAAGGCTAGCACTTTACCACTTGAGCCACAGCACCACTTCCGGCCATATTCCTGGCCCTCCAGTCTAGCTTTTTGCTGGCTAATTGGAGAGAGACTCACAGACTTTCTTGCCAGGGCTGGCTTTAATCTATAATCCTCAGAGTCAGCCTCCCAAAAAGTATTAACAGCCATGAACCAATAGAGTACTGTTTTTATATTTCTTTTGAGAAGTCAAGACTCATTGTTGATACTCTAAAGTAATGTAAGCTTTTTACTACTACTTTTGACTGTCTTTGAAATCAGAATTTAGTTATAATATGCTCATTTATAATTTTCTTTGTATCTATCCCACTTGTAATTCTATAAATTTCTTGAATCTAGAGTGTTATCTTCATCGTTAGAATTCATAGTTGTTGGGCTGGGAAGGTAGCTCAGTGGTAAAGTGCTTTTGCCTTACAAGCATGAGGCCCTGGGTTCGATTCCTCAGCACCACATAAGCAGAAAAGGCCAGAATTGGCACTGTGGCTCAAGTGGTAGAGCACAAGCCTTGAGCTGAAGAGCTGAGGGTCAGCACCCAGGCCCAGAGTTCAGGCCCCACAACCAACAAAAAAAAAACAAAAACTAAACAAAACAAAAAAACAGAATTCATAGCTGTTATGTCTACCATACTTCTGCCCCATTTTCTCTTTTTCTAGGACATCAGTTAACCTTTTGTGGTATCTCCACATGTCTAATGATAGCTCTTCTCCCTGTTCCTCATTTTTTCTGTGCTTCATTATGGTTATTTTCTATTATTTTGTTTCTTAAAGTCACCAAAACTTGTCATCTGCTATATCCAGTCTGATCTGTATGAAATATTGAGGTTCTGTATTTTACTTGTAGAATTTCCATTTGCTTTTTTGTTTGTTTTTGTCGGTCGTAGGGCATGAACTCGGCCTAGGTGCTGTCCCTCAGCTCTTCAGCTCAAGCCCCTTGAGCCACAGCGCCACTTCTGGTTTTCTAGTGGTTTATAGGATATAAGAGTATCCTGGACTTTCTTGCAGGGGCTGGCTTTGAACCGCGATCCTCAGATCTCAGCCTCCTGAGTAGCTAGGATTACAGGCATGAGCCACCGGTGCCTGGCCATTTGTTATTTTTTTTAATAAAATCTGTGGTGATATATCTGTACATTTTTTCCTTCTATTTTTCTTGAACATACAGTTATTTTAAAGTTCTTGCCTAACTTCAGTATCTTCTATCATCTTTCGTCTTTTTCTTTTGGTCATAGATCTTATGATCTTGTTTTGTTCACCTGTCTGGCAATTTGTAGGTTTTATTTGTAGATTTTATTTCAGATACAGTAGACAGAAGAATTGTAGATTATGACAGTTATGTTCAGAAACTCCAATTATTATTATGATTAGGAGCTGATGATTTCAATCTTGTCATGGATTGAGTTGGATTAGAATTGGTTTGAAGATTTTTCTTACCTCTGGTTAACCTCAAGAGATTTAGTTCTATCCTTTAGACTATATGATATCATCATTAGCAGATATTTGAGGTGTAAAACGGTGTTAAAGAAATGATTATTCAAGGGCTAGGAAGGTGGCTCAGTGGTAGAATGCTTGCCTTGCAAGCGTGAGGCCCTGGGTTTGATTTCTCAGCACCACATAAACAGAAAAAGCCAGAAGTGGTGCTGTGGCTCAAGTGGTACAGTGCTAGCCTTGAGCTGAAAAGTGCAAGGAGAGTGCCCAGGCCCAGAGTTCAGGTCCCACAATCAACAAAAACAAACAAACAAAAGATTATTCAATAATACTCATAGATGTTTTTTCAAGACCACTACAGTAAGTATAGGAACCATTGTCAATAAGATCTTCCTACCATGCATATATACATGTATATATATATATATTACATATATATGTATTATATACTTTATAATGTTATATATATTATACAAGAAGCTTTTAATGCCTTAAATTTTTACAAACTATAAAATCTAATTCTTTTTCTGCTTCATAGGCGCTTCCAACCACCCCCTCATTATTATTTTTAAGAAGTTGTACAAATGGGTTACAATCCCATAAGTCAATAGACAATGTAACCCCTTCCTTTATTTTCCCAATTTTGTCTCCCCTATAGGGTATATAGTTTATTTTTACATAGCGTATATTGAATACTGACTGCATTTGTTCACCCTTCCTCCTTCTATTCCTGTGCCCTCTTTTGTCCCCACATAAAAGACAATAAAAACAAAACAACAACAAAAAAAACACTACCACTACCAATAAAAAAAAAAAGAATCCGCCAGGCGCCAGTGGCTTACACCTGTAATCCTAGATACCAGGAGGCTGAAATCTGAGGATCACAGTTCAAAGCCAGCCCAGGCAGGAAACTCCATGAGACTCTTATCTCCAATAAACCACTAGAAAACGAGAAGTGGTGCTGTGGCTCAAGCGGTAAAGTACTGGCCTTGAGCTGAAGAGTGCAGGGAAAGCGCCTAGGCCCAGAGTTCAAGCCCTATGACTGACAAAAAAAAAAAAGAATCGATATTTTCCATGTTTTGCTGGGCCTGGGTGCTATCCCTGAGCCTTTCTGTCCTCCACCACTTGAGCCACAGTGCCACTTCTGTTTTGTTTTTTTTTTTCTATTTATGTGGTACTGAGGAATCGAATCCAGGGCTTCATGCATGCTAGGCAAGCACTCTACAACTAAGCCACATTCTCAGCCCCCATACTATTTTAATACCATCTGTTAATGTATACTCAATAATGAATTCCTTTCAGATTGTACTGAATATTGAACTTTTTTTCAAATTTTGAGAATTTTTTCATCTGGAATTGTTCTACACAGACTACTCATACGAAGGGTTCTGTTATTTCACATTCCACACTGACCATTCGAATACACAAGAGACCAATACTATAAGAGTTTCAATTCAAGAAACAAACTTATTTTGAATGTACTTTCATTTGCTTATTTTGTTTTTGTGAAAAAAATTCTTATGATGCAATATTATATTTCCTTTTTTTCCTTTTTTTTTGCTGGTCATGTGTGGGTACTGTCCCTCAGCTCCTCAGCTCAAGGCTAGCGCTCTACCACTTGAGCCATAGCACCACTTCCAGCTTTTTCTGCTTATGTGGGACGGAGGAATCAAACACAGGGCCTCATGCATGCAAGGCAAGCACTCTACCACTGAGCCACCTTCCCAGCCCACAGTGTTGTATTTTCTAATAATGGAAATACTGTGATGACTGCTAAGTTTGATTATATCAACTTACAATGTATTTTTTGTCCGTGATAGTGTAATTAACTGCATAACACATATAATGCTTTGCCGCTTTTCAATAAATCAATCTAGAGTCAAATATGCTTTAAAAGCATGACATTCAAAAATCTACTTTTCTCTGCTTCTTTCCTTGACCTGAGTATTTATTAGTAACAAAAAAATGTGAAATGTCACAATATGCAGAGCTTGATGTACTAATGGTAACCATATTACTATAGTTTATAGTGGACTGAACAGAAATGCACTGGGAGTAAAATGGCGTTAAAGATTATTCAGAAGTGGCACCTTGGCTCAAGTGGTAGAGCGCTAGCCTTGAGCTGAAGAGCTGAGGGACAGCGCCCAGGCCCAGAGTTCAGACCCCATGACCGGCAAAAAAAAAAAGAAAGAAAAGAAAAGACTGTTCAAGGGCTGGGAAGGTGGCTAGGTGGTAAAGTGCTTGCCTCACATGCATGAGGCCCTCAGTTCAATTCCTCAGCACCACATAAACAGAAAAAACTAGAAGTGGCACTGTGGCTCAAGTGGTAGAGCACTAGCCTTGAGCTGAAGAGTACAGGAAGAGCACCCAGGCGCTACCAGTACCATAGTTACCAGCAATACTACTCACTTAATCTGCTATTGTGCCTTGAGAAGCTGTAGACAACAAATCGGTATGTGAAATGTTTGTGTTTTACTAAAATTGTACATGGACACTAAAATTTAAGTGTCTGTCATTTTCAAGTATGACAAGATACTTTTTATTTTGATAACTTAATATATAAAAACTATTCTTAGTTCATGGACTGTATATAAATGGGTTGTAGAGTACATTTGATATGTGGTTCTTAAGCCTTCAAACTCTGCTATGTAAAGCATTACTCAATTTTTTAACCATTTAAAGCATTTATAAATTAGTAATCTAGCTAGCATATTATAGGGTGGACTAGAAATAGGTTGAAAACAGAGGCAAGTTAGTCTAGTGGTTAAGAGGCTAGTGGTTTCATTCAGTGGTTGAGCACCAGGGTCCAAGCACAAAGCTCTGGTTTGGATCCCCACCACCACAAAAAGACTGAGAATATGGCTTAGTGGTAGAGTGCTTGCCTAGCATGCATGAAGCCCTGGGTTCCATTCCTCAGTACTACATAAACAGAAAAGGCTGGAAGTGGCAATATGGTTTAAGTAGTAGAGTGCTAGCCTTGAGCAAAAAAAGCTCAGGAAGAGTGCCCAGGCCCCAAGTTCAAGACTCACAACCAAACAAAAACAAAAGCAAAAAAAACAGAAAAAGATTAAATGAGATGATACATGCAAGCAGATAAGATGATCCATATGCAAACTTATGCAGGAAGTGATCAGCAAGTATTAACCATACAATTGCCACTGCAAATTAGGTAATAATGACACTCCTTAGGATGAGAATGATAAAATGTAAGTTAAGAAAAGATTAACTACTTCTACACACATCAAATTGAACAAAATATAAATGCAGAAAGATTCAAAATAGATATGAAAATTTGCTATAAAACAAGCTTATTATAAAGCTTATTATTTTGTGGGGTATCTTAAATGGAGGGTAAAACTGAATATGAACACAATAGCACCATACAAAAAGCTTTAAAACTGAATTAGACTTCAAGGACAAAACAAAAGATCACACAGAACAAGATACAAGTGTATTTTTAAAAATGGCAAAAACAGTAAAGCAAACAGAGAAGACAGTAAGTGCAAGAATATAGGAAATACAGGCACACAGAAGATACAGCAATTCCTAACACTGGAAGACAAACGCTTCTGTATTTGTAAGATTGAAGGGAAATCATCTATAAGAATCAAACTGAAATGTAATGTAATGATTTCATTAAAAACACTATTAAAGTTAGAAAATCTACTTACTGACACTGCTATCATGGTACTATCTGGCCTCCATTCAGTTTGTTTGTAGGATCCAAACTGTGTTGATGATTTTGCAGGTTCCTTGTAGGTTACAATTAACACACTAGGCTGAAAAAAATGTATTTTTATTAATGTTTCATACAAATATATACTGACAAAATTTCAAATAACTTACAGAATATCCTAAAATTATTTTAAAAGTTTAGTGAAACTACTATTAAATCATCCGCTATTAACATTCCATGTAAACCAACACAAGAGTCTGTCAGAACTGCAGCAAAGAAGCTAAATCAACAATTAATAACTTTCTGAAACAGAAAGAACGAGGTCCAATATGTTCATGGGTGAAATAAATGAAACATTTTAAATAAAATTACGCCAATTCTCTACAAAATCTCTAAAGACAGAGCCAAGAAAATACTTCATAGTTTGTTCTATGAGGGCCAGTATTATTTTATTTCCAAAACCAAAGATCTACGAGGGGAAAAAAAAAACCTTCAGATACTACATCTCGCATGCACAGGTTGCAAAACTCTCTAACATTATTAGCAAATGTGGCTCAGTGGTAGAGTGCTTGCCTATCATGCATGAGGCCCTGGGTTTGATTCCTCAGCACCACATAAACAGAAAAAGCCAAAAGTGGTGCTGTGGCTCAAATGGTAGAGTGCTAGCCTTGTGCAAAAGACGCTCAGGGACAGTGCCTAGGTCCTGAGTTCAAGCCCCAGGACTGGAAGGGAAAAAAAAAAGAATGAGGACATAATGAGATCAAATGGGATATATTCCAGGTATGCAAAAACATTTGAATATTAACATAACCCATCACATAAACAGAAGAAGAAAGCATTCAACATATGAAGTCAACAAAACAACTTTTTGGTTTGGGTTTATTGTGTTTTGAGGGGTTTTGTTGTTTGTTTGTTTGTTTATGCTGGTCCTGTGGCCTAAATTCAGAGCCTAGGCACTGTCCCTGATCTCCTTTTGCTTGCGGCTAGCAATCTCCTACTTGAGCCACAGCTCCAATATCCAGCATTT
The DNA here is from genome assembly GCF_000151885.1 of Dipodomys ordii. Taxonomy (NCBI): domain Eukaryota; kingdom Metazoa; phylum Chordata; class Mammalia; order Rodentia; family Heteromyidae; genus Dipodomys; species Dipodomys ordii. Next base: position 3,472,631 of record NW_012267309.1, on the reverse strand, counting down.
TTCGTAGTTCATCACTTTCCTGTCTTCAATCTTCAGATCTCAGCCTCCTGAGTGGCTACAATTACAGGTGTAAACCACCAAAACCCAGCTCCCAGTACCATATTTTTTTAAAGAAATTAATAAACCTCTAAGTAACCTATGATTCAATTAAATGATTACTTTTTTTTTTTTGGGGGGGGGGGTCGGCGTGGAGCTTGAACTCAGGACCTGTGGGCCTGGGCACTGTCCCTCAGCTCTTCAGCTCAAGGTGTAAACCACCAAAACCCAGCTCCCAGTACC
>NW_012267309.1:3457690-3472302 GCF_000151885.1 Dipodomys ordii | reverse complement strand
AGCTCCCAGTACCATATTTTTTTAAAGAAATTAATAAACCTCTAAGTAACCTATGATTCAATTAAATGATTACTTTTTTTTTTTTGGGGGGGGGGGTCAGTCATGGAGCTTGAACTCAGGACCTAGGTACTGTCTCTGAGCTTTTCCATTCAAGTGGTAGCATTGTACCACTTTGAGTTACAGCTCCACTTTCCTTTTTCCTGGTGGTTAACTGGAGATAAGAGTCTCATGGAACTTCCTACCCCGGCTGTCTTTGAACTGTGATCCTCAGATCTCAGCTTCCTAAGTAAATAAGATTATAGGCATGAGGCACCAACACCTGGCAAATTATTACATTTTTTAACTGGAACTAAGTGAAGACAAAATTGGAACACATAAAAAGTTAAAGGACACAACTAAAATACTGTTAAGGAAAAAATCTTATAACTTAAAATGACAATTTTTTAAAGAAGGAATGTCTCAAATCAAGCAGCTCAACTTCCAACCTAAGAAAAAGGACCAAATTAGCCGGGTGCCAGTGGCTCCCACTTGTAATCCTAGCTACTCAGGAGGCCGAGATTTGAGGATTGCGGTTCAAAGCCAGCCCAGGCAGGAAAGTCCATGAAACTCTTATCTCCAAAAAACCACCAGAAAACTGGAAGTGGTGCCATAGCTCAAGTGGTAGAGCACTAGCCTTGAGCTGAAGAGCTGAGGGACAGCGCTCAGGCCCAGAGTTCAAGCCCCACGACCGACAAAAAAAAAAGAGAGAGAAAGGACCAAATTAAACTCAAAGACAATAGGATGAAGAAACTCAGAGCAGAAATCAATAAACTATATTGCAAATATCTCTAAAACATTAAGCACTGCAAGTTGATGAGCTACAGAAGTCAGTGTTGTTGGGATGGAAATTTTTCCCTACTAATCTGAAAATTTGATGTGATTTCCTAAAATGCCCAGCAAGAACTTTCATAGAAACAGACAGAAAGATTCTAAAATCTACATAGCAATGCAAAGGAACTAGGACTAGGCAAAAAATAATTTTCAAAATTAAAGATAAAGCAAGACCTTCACTGATAGCGTGATGATGCAAACCTATAATCCCAGCTACACATACACACACATTTAAAAGTATTAATGTCAGCTGCACTGGACATAGATAAAAATGAACTAAGCAACCCAACGACAGTGATGGGAAGAGAGAAATGAGAGGGAAAGAGGGAACAGCTTACACTAAGCAAAAGGAAAGAAATGTAAGTATCACTTGCTGTATTGTCAAAGCTCATAGAATTCACAAACTTTATAACAATGATAATGACAATTTGCCTTGTGAAGGTTACAATGTGTTTGTGACTTTAAGTATCACTATTCCACAATACTATGAAATTTATGTAACCACCCAATCTCAATTAAAAAAAAAAAAAGAAGAAAAGAAAAGTGAGAGAAGGGGTGGGTTAGGACCCATGGGTGACAATGTTATCACTCTGTATTCATATACTGTTTTGTAGTATGGGAACTTCTTTGTACAACCATTTAAAAGATAATAAAAAAAATATTTTTAAGACTAAAGGTCTAGAGCCAGGTACCCATGGCTTATACCTGTAATCCTAGCTACTCAGAAAGCTGAGATCTGAGGATCTTGGTTTGAAGCTAGCCTAGGTAGGAAACACTAAAAGACTCTTAACTCTAGTTAACCAGCAAAAAGTCAGAAGTGGAGATGTGGCTCAAGTAATAAAGAGCCAGCCATAAGCAAAAAAAAAAAAAAGTATGAAATTCTATCTGAAAAATAACTAAGGCAAAAAAGGAATGTGAGTGTGGTTCAAGTGATAGAGGGCTTGCTTAGCAAGCATTAGGTCCTCAGCGCAATCACCAATACTACAAAAAAAATTACCTTAATTAAATAATTTAAGCCTAATAAACTAATACCAGTAGAATGCTTTAATGAAGTTCCTAGTTCACCATTTTAAGTAACATATATAAGTGCTTAAATGTTAATAGCGACAAAATAGTTCTTATTTTTCAATTCTCCAACTGTTTTGATTTAGAGAGGAAATCCTTCTGAGGTATGACGATGTTACTTCTAAACAATTTACAATTTACAAACTTGAACTCAGGGTCTGAGCACTGTCACTGAGCTTTTGCACTCTACCACTTGAGCTACAACTCCACTTCCGGCTTTTTGCTGACTAATTGGAGATAGTCTCACAGACTTGTTGCCCAGGCTGGCTTCAAACTTCAAGCCTCCTGAGTAGCTAGGATTACAAGGCATGAGCCACCAAGCTAAAAGATTATATTTTATACCACTGTCTCCATTCTTATATTCTTTCGTGAAGCAAGTGTCTTTTCATGGAAATAGTCCTACCAGTTTCTATTTAAAGTATTAATTTATTTTGTGTTTGTCTGCTTTTAAGACAATGTCCCACTATATTGCCCAGTTTACTCCTACACTCAAACTATCTTCCTCTTCAACTCCTGTAGTTTGGAACTGTAAGAGTAGACCACCATGTCTACTGAATCTAAAAGGTGTTTTCATGCTTCAAATCCTGACACATGAACTTAAATTATGGAAAGTTTGCTTACTTCACAATAAACTGCAAATGAATGTTTATTACAACAGGGATCATGTCAATGACTCAGAGGGTCATAGCTGGAATGCCCTCTTTAAATTTGTTTCTATTGTTTCTTTTTCTTTTGTGGCTTCCTTTCCTGTCAATAGAAACACATTCTAAGAATCTGATTGGTTCAATGACTATACACTAGTTTCAATTTCCATACACTATGAACTAATAAAGTAGGAACCTTTACCATGTACTATTTTCTCAATATAACTGGAAATATATGTAATAAAAGTTCATTTAATTGTATGGTTTAGATCCTCAGATGATGGTACCACTGGGGGGTGGCTGATCATAAGTGCACTAGCTTCATAAATAGATTAATCCATGGATAGGTCATAGCTGAATGGATTATTAGGAGGTGGGGGACTAGTTGGAGAAAGTATGTTACTGGGAGAATGCCTTTGAAGGATATATTTTATCTCTGATATCTCCTTGCTCTCTCTGATTCCTGTCTACACTGAGGTGAATAGCTTTGCTCAACATGCTCTTCTGCCATGATGTTTCTGCCAGGCCTAAAGTCAAAGCAATGGTCCCAGTCACATTGGGCAAAAGCCTCTAAACCCATAAGCCCAAATAATCTTCCCTTTAACTGACTTTAGAGATATTATGTTACAACAATGAAAACCAAATAACATATTCATATAACCCTAATTTTAGTTTTTTCATAATTTAGCCTATAGGAGCTGGGAAGGTGGCTCAGTGGTAGAGTGCTTGCCTTGCATGCATGAGGCCCTGGGTTCAATTCATCAGCACCACATAAGCAGAAAAAGCTGGAAGTGGCACTGTGGCTCAAGCGGTAGAGCACTAGCCTTGAGCTGAAGACTGAGGGACAGCGCAGGCCCAGGCCCCACAACCAACAAAAAATAAATAAAAATTAAAGAATTTAGGTTGTAATCTAGTATTGCCTCTTTTTTTTTGGGGGGGGGGGAGAAGAGGAATCGGTCATGGGGCTTGAACTGGGGAGGAGGTGGGCCTGGGCACTGTTCCTGAGCTCTTTTATTCAAGGCTAGAGCTCTACCACTTTGAACCACAGCTCCACTTCTGGTTTTTTAGTGGTTAAGAGGTAAGAGTCTCACAGGGACTTTTCTGCCCAGGCTGGATTTGAACTACAATCCTCAAATCTTAGCCTCCTGATTAGCTAGGATTACAGGGGCGAGCCATCAGCTCCCGGCTAGTATTGCCATTTTATTATTATATGTCACATAAAAACATTTCCAATTTAAAAAAAAAAAAAAAACCTCTTCAGGGTGGGAGACATGACTAAAGTGTGAGAACATCAACCAATGAGCAAAAGTATCAGATAACAAATTCAAGTCCTGGTCTCAGACAAAAAAAAAAAAAAAAATCTCCCAATTAAACCTTTTAAAAATTCTACACGGGGCTGGGAAAGTAGCTCAGTGTGAGAGCGCTTGCCTTGCATGCATGAGGCCCTGGGTTCGATTCCTAAGCACCACATAAGCAGAAAAAAAAAGCCGGAAGTGGCGCTGTGGCTCAAGTGGTAGAGCGCTAGCCTTGAGCTGAAGAGCTGAGGGATAGAGCCCAGGTCCAAAGTTCAGGCCCACGAGTGGACCAAAAAAAAAAAATTTCTACACACTGGACAGATATCTTGACACTTTTAATTCTAGAAAATCTTTTTAAAACATCTGCTTTATGCAAAGTGCTATAGATAATAGTAAGTACTACAAGAAAACTGCAGAATAAAAAAATATATACTCGGGGCTGGGAATGTGGCTTAGTGGTAGAGTGCTTGCCTAGTATGCATGAAGCCCCAGGTTCCATTCCTCAGTACCACATAAACAGAAAAAGCCAGAAGTGGCACTGTGTCTTAAGTGGTAGAGTGCCAACCTTGAGCAAAAAAGCTCAAGGACAGTGCCTAGGCCCTGAGTTCAAACCCCAGTACTGGCAAAAAGAAAAAAAAAAAGTATACTAAAAAATCACTCTTTACTAATTACTTAAAACTGTGTGGGTAAGGTCAGAGGGAAAGGGAACAGATGAACACAGAGGAGGAAGGATGGGAGAATATAGTCATAGTAGTCAGTCAACTTATGGAACCAGGTAGCTTGAGAGGGGATAGGTAAGGGAGGGACAGATGGGAGGAGAATAAGAAAAGGTGACATTGAACAAGATACATTGTACTCATAAACTGACATTTTAAACAGAAATTTCTTTGTACAACTATTCAAAAATTTTATATTTTTTAAAAGCTGTCTGAAAAGGAAATTAAGAAAAACAATCTCATTTAAAACAATGTCAAAAAATAGAATAGTGGGAATAAACTTAACCAAGGGGGAGGGTGATACTGCAAACTATAAAACACTTATGGAAGAAATTGAGGTTGACACAAACAGAAACATATGCCATATTCATGGATTGAAAGAAGTAATACTGTTAAACTCTCTCTATATATATATCTCAAAGTGATGGACAAATTCAATGTAATCGTTATCAAAATCCTAATGAAAGTTTTCACAATATTTTTTAAATCCTAAAATTCATACAGAACTCAAAAGACCACAAATAGCCAAGACATTCTCAAGACAAAACAAAGCTAGAAGGATCATGCTACTTGATCTCAAAGAACATTATAAACCCATAGTAATCAATTTCACAGAAATTTTTAAAATCCTAAAATTCATACAGAACTCTAAAGACCACAAATAGCTAAGGCAATCTCAAGATAAAGCTGGAGGATAACACTACCTGATTTAAAATATATTATAAACCCACAGCAATCAAAATAGTATGGTCCTGGCTTAAGATCACGCATAGACCAATGGAACAATAGAGAGTCCAGAAATAAACCTACATATGCATATATGGTCAAATAATAATCAACAAAGCCAGGAAGATTACACAATGAGTAAATGACAGTCTTTAACAATGATGATGGGAAAACCAGACATTCACAGAAAAAAGTAAAAACATGCTGGCTACTACATCCAAAAACATTAACTGAAGATGAATTAAAAACTTAAATTAGACCATAAAAATTCTGAAAGAAAACAGGGTTAATGCTCCTTACAATTAGTTAAGGGGAAAAAATAATTAGTACTAAATTACATAAAATGTACAGGTAACAAAAGCAAAACTAATTAGGACTAGCCAGGCATCAGTGGGCTCAGACCTATATTCCTAGCTATTTAGTAGTCTAAAATATAGGTTTATGGTTCAAAGTCAGACTAGGCAGAATAATCCATGAGACATTTATCTCCAATTAATCAGCAAAAGGCTAGAAGTGGAGGTGTGGCTCAAATGGTAGTGTAGTAGGCCTTGAGCAGAGACACCCATGCTCTGAGTTCAAGCCCCAGTGCTAACACAAAAAATAATCATAACTGGGACTATACAAAACTAAGAAGCTTCAGCATAACAAAGGAAACAATCAACAAAATTAAATTAACCTATGAAATGGAAGAAAACATTCAAAACCACATATACAATTAAAGAGTTAATATTTAAAACATTTAAGGATCTTAAAAGATTAAAATGAGCAAAGGACCCAAACTGACATCTTGCCACAGAAGACATTAAAAACATGGTTGGTAGATAATTATCAGGAAACACAAATCAAAACCATTATAAGACAGTGCTTTGCATCTGTTAAGGTGGCTCTTATCCTCTGCTATGCCCTTATGCCATGATACTTTTATCTGGCATTAGGCCCAATGCAATGAAGCCAGACAACGTCAGGCAAAAATCTCTGAGCTAAAATAAATCTTTACTCTCTTAAGCTGGTCACAGCAATGAAAGATTACTAACACACTTACATGGACCTAATTATAAAAAGAGTTAGTAAAGCTGGGCGCTGGTGGCTCACGCCTGTATTCCTAGCTACTTAGGAAGCTGAGATCTGAGGATCATGGTTCAAAGCCAGCCAGGGCAGGAAAGTCCATGGGACTCTTGTCTCCAATAAACCACCAGAAAACCAGAAGTGGTGCTGTAGCTCAAACAGTAGAGCGCTCGCCTTGAGCTGAAGAGCTGAGGGACAGCACCCAGGCCCAGAGTTCAAACCCCATGACTGACAAAAAAAAAAAGAGTTGGTGAGGATGTGAAAAAAGGGAACTCAGGGCTGGGAAGATGGCTCAGTGGTAGAGCACTTGCCTTGCATGCCTGAGGCCCTGGGTTCGATTCCTCAGCACCACATAAGCTAAAAAGAAAAAAGCCGGAAGTGGCTCTGTGGCTCCAGTGGTGGAACGCTAGCCTTGAGCTGAAGAGCTGAGGGACAGCACCCAGGCCCAAAGTTCAGGCCCCACGACCGGACCCCCCCCCAAAAAAAAAGAAACTCATGAATACTGTTGATGGACATTAAAACTGGTATATTCAGGGCTGGGAAGTTGGCTCAGTGGTAGAGTGCTTGCTTTGCATGCATGAGGCCCTAGGTTCGATCCCTCAGCACCACATAAGCAGAAAAAAGCCTGAAGTGGCACTGTGGCTCAAGTGGTAGGGCACTATCTTTGAGCTGAAGAGCTGAGGGACATTACCCAGGCCCAGAGTTCAGCCCCAACAACTGCCAAAAAGCAAAACAAACCAAAAACCAGTATAGCCATTATAATACTATGGAAGCTTCGTCTTCTTCTTTTTAATAAATTAACTCATTTATTGTAGGGTAGGGATATCTCGGATGGTAGAGCTTTTACTGGTCTTTTAATTCCTTCAGTCTTCTAATGGCAGATTTGACTATGATGGCAGAAGTGGTATTGTAGGCCCAGGCACCACCAGCCACTATCTTCATGCAGGAACCACAGTGCCAGATGCCCACTGCTTGCCTCTTCATCTTTGCTTTGCCACAGAAGAAGCAGGTGTACTTGGCATGCTGGCTGATTTCAATTTTTTTCACTATGTTCCAGAGTGAGGCACCATAGTGGGTGCCATATTTACTGACGATGCCGACCTTCTTGGTGCGTTTGGCCATATTGCCACAACCCAGGTCCAGGATTCTTAAAAAATTAAAAGCAAGAGCTGGGAAGGTGGCTCAGTGGTAGAGCGCTTGCCTTGCATGCATGAGGCCCTGGGTTCGATTCTTCAGCACCACATAAGCAAAAAGAAAAAGCCGGAGTGGCACTGTGGCTCAAGTGGTAGAGCGCTAGCCTTGAGCTGAAGAGCTGAGGGACAGCGCCCAGGCCCAGAGTTCAGGCCCCATGACTGGACCCCCCCCCAAAAAAAATAAATAAGTAAATAAATAAAAGCAAGCTTGCCTTACTTGTGGATTTGTTTCTCGTACTTGTGACCAAGTGCAGTCAATAAATAAAAAGAATTTTCAAAAACAAAAACTTTAATTCCCAAGCACACATTATGCAGCTTAGTTGAGGAACTCTCAGGACTTCCACATTGGATATCACCAATTGTGCTTAAATTGTGTGAACTGTGAGTATTTCTCTGGCCTTAATTTTGTGAAAATATGCCTCTCAAAAAGTAAATGGTATACCAGAGGGGATATGGCCAAAAGGGAACCCTACTGCATTGTTGGTGGGAGTGTAAACTTGTTCAACCACTCTGGAAAGCAGTATGGAGGTTCCTCAAAAGACTCCACATAGAGCTCCCCTATGACCCAGCAATCCCACTTTTAGGCATTTACCCAAACAATCACAAACAAGGCCATACTAAAGATACCAACACAACTATGTTTATCACAGCATTATTCACCATAGCTAAGATACAGAACCAACCTAGATGCCCGTCAGTAGATGAATGGATCAAGAAAATGTGGTATGTATGTATGTACAGATAGACAGAGATAGATATATCATATATATAATGGAATTCTATGCCTCCATCAGAAAGGACACTGCCCCATTTGTTAGTAAATGGAAAGACTTGAAAAAATTATATTAAGTGAAGTAAGCCAGGCCCAAAGAAACATAGGTCCCATGCTTTCCCTTATCTACAATAACTAGTGTAAGTCTAGGACAAGCAGAAAAGGTCAAAGCTATGTACATATGACCATATAAGATGATGTTAAGCGAAATGAACCCCAAGATAGGACACAAGAGGTTTTATCTTTCTTGATGTTGTTTTTAATGTACTTATAATATACTATGTGATTTGTTTCTTTTTTTTTTTAATGTTCTTCCCCCATGGTATTACTCCTGTTTTCAATATATTTGATTCTGGTGCCCTGCATCTTGTATATACATTTTTCTAATTTGGGGAGGGGAAGGGAAATAATAAAATGCTGAAATAAGGATACAGAATGACCCATTGTAACAATGAGATGTACAAGACACTATGTTGAAAACGAACTTTACAATTTTGGGGGGCAGGAGGAGTTAGGGAGGTGGGGAGGAAAAGGATAGTAGGGGGAAAAAAAGAGGGGCTAACAATGCTCGATAAGAAATGGACTCATTTCTTTGCTCATGTAACTGTAACCCCTCTGTACAGTATCTTTACAATAAAAAATATACAAAAAAAGTAAATGGTACCTCAAAAGCAAGGTTAAAAGTATGAAAATCCAGTTGGCACTGATGGTTCATGCTTGCCATCCTAGCTACTCAGGAAGCTGAAATCTGAAGATCACGGTTCAAAGCAAGCCCAGACAAGAAAGTCCATGAGACTCCTCTCTAATAAACTGGAGGAAAAAAAAAAATTGGAAGTAGAGCTGTGTCTCAGCTCAACTGGTAGAGCACTAGCTTTGAGCAAACAAAGCTCAATGACAGTGCCCAAGATCTGAGTCCAAGCCACAGGACTGGAACCAAAAAAAGAAGTATTACAATCTTCTCAACCTCAAAGGTAGTAGAATTATAGAAAACAATGACTCCAGCATTCACAGTACTCAAGATAAAGAACATGAAATAAAACTTTATTTCTGGTAAGCAGGATTAATATGTGTAACAATAACTTTTTCGACAATAACGTAGGCTACTTGGTGAGGGTTCAAGTTATGGAGTTATGGATACTCAGTACTTGCATCCGCCAAGCTGAATCTTTTTTCTTTTTTGGTTGGTTATGGGGCTTGAACTCTGGGCTCAGGGCTAGTGCTCTATCTCTTGAGCCACAGAGCCACTTCCAGTTTTCTGAGTGGTTTATTGGAGATAAGAGTCTCATGGACTTTCCTGCCTGGGCTGGCTTTGAACTGTGATCTTGAGATCTCAGCCTCCTAAGTAGCTAGGATTACAGGTGTGAGCCACCAGTACCCTGCCAAGCTGAATCTTTTTACAATACTCTTAAGAGAAATAAATCAAGGGCACCGGGGCTAGGGAGGAGGGAAAGCAGGAGAAAAAAGAGGGAGTAACACTGTTAGACAAGAAATGTACTCACTACTTATTTATGTAACTGTAATCCTGTACCTCACCTTGACAATTAAATTAAATTTAAAAAAATAAAAAGAAATGAATTGTGCCATTAATAAAGTTCCACATATTGCACCTCAATCTGACAGATATACTAAACCATTTTATAACATCCCTTTTGAGCTTTAAAATACATGGATGAGCTGGGCATCAGTGGCTCATGCCTATAATCCTAGCTACTCAAGAGGATGAGATCACAGAATCATGGTTTAAAGTCAGTCTGTGCAAGAAAGTCCACCAGAATATTATCTCCAAATAACTACCAAACCCCAAACAAAGCTGGGCATGTGGCTTAGTGGTAGAGTGCTTGCCTAGCAGGCATGAAGCCCTGGGCTCCATTCCTCAGTACCACATACACAGAAAAAGCTGGAAATGGAGCTGTGACGGAAGTGGCTCAAGTGGTAGAGTGCTAGCCTTAAGTAAAGCAGCTCAGGGACAGCGCCTAGGCCCTGAGTTCAAGCCCCAGGGCCAGCAGAAAATAAATAAGCAAGCATATATACATACATATACACACAAATATATAGATATGGATGATAGTGTCGAATTTTTTAGTACTTTTTTTTTTTTTTTGCTAATACTAGGGTTTGAACTCAGGACCTGGGCACTGTCCCTGAACTTTTTTTTGCTCAAGGCTGGCACTCTACTTACCACTTGAACCACCGCGCCACCTCTGGCTTTTTCTGTTTATGTGGTGCTGAGGAACAACCCCAAGGCTTTTCGCATGCTAGGCAAGCATTCTACCACTAAACCACATTCCCAGTCCTTTCAGTATTATTATTATTACTACTACTACTATTATTATTATTTGTATATGTGCTGGCTGTGGGGCTTGAACTCAAAGCTTCATGCTTTCACTTGAGTTTTTGCACAAAGTTCACGTTCTTTATCACTTGAACCACACCTCCACTTCTGACTTTTTTTGCTGGTTAAGTGGAGTTAAGAATCTCATGGACTTTTCAGCCCTGGACAGGCTTCAAACTTCAATCCTCAGATCTCAGTCTCCTGAATAGCCGGTACCTGGCTGTTTAATAATTTTAAGGACTCCTAAGTAGAAATACAATGTAGAAAGAGCAAACTTACATTAGTATATTACCATGAAAACAAAGCAATAAAATCTTCACACTTTAATGATGAAATATGCTATTTTTAAATCCTCATCAAAAAGCAAGTAATGTGGTTGCCAGTGGCTCAGGAGGCTGAAGATCCAAGTTTGAAGGCAGCCTGGGCAGGAAAATTCCTTAAGACTCATATCTCCAATTAACCAGCAAAAGCTGGGAATGAAGCTCTAATTTAAGAAGTAGAATGCCAGCCTGGAGTGAAAAAGCTAAGGGACAGAGCCCAAGCTTTTGAGCTCAAACCCCAGTACCAGTGTGTGCGCACACGCGCACACACACACACACCTACACAGAGCAGTGAAAAGCTAGAGAAATTCTTTTCTTCATAATCAGGTCCAAACAACAATATGGTATATTTCTCATTTTTGGGGTAGAGTCAGGCCCTAGTGGCTCACCTGCAATTCTAGCCATTCAGAAGGCTGAGATCTGAGGATATGGCTTCAAAGCTAGCCTTGCACAAAAGTCCAAAAGACTTTTATCTACAATTAACCAGTAAAATGCTGGCCTGAAGGCATGTCTCAGAGCAAAAGCCAAGCAAAATTTCAAGGCTCCAAGTTGAAGCCTAGGTAAACACACACACACACACACACACACACACACACACACACACGCATGCACGCCCGCACGCACACACGCACGCACAGAAAGTCTAAAGAGATTACTCTCTGACCCTGGAATTCCAAATATATACTTACAATATGTAATAGTAACTATAAGAGGTACATAAAAGTTCATTAGAAGACCCATTGAATGAATGCAAATTATTAAGGGATTTTAATGTTTCTATAGTGTCATAGGTAACCAACATTTCACACATTACCAATGTTTAGACATTAAAATAATCAATTAAGACCACTTACTGAATGCATGCTTCTAGCCAGGAACAGCAATACATGTCTGTAATCCCAGCATCTAGGAAGCTGAGGTAGGAAGACTCCAAGTTCCAGGCCCACTTGGAGGCAGAAACAAAAACAAGCCAGTGGCTTATGCCTGTAATCCTAGCTATTCAGCAGGCTGAGATGTGAAGATCACAGTTCAAAGCCCACCTGGGCAAGAGTCTGCGACTTACCTCTGATTAACCATAAAAAAAGCCGACGTGGAGCTGTGGCTCAAATAGTAAAGTGCTAATCTTGTGCAAAAAGGCTCATGGGATAGTACCCAAGCCTTAGGCCCAACATCAAAAAATGATTTTTTAAAAAAATCTTTGTTTCGGGCTGGGATGTAGCTCAGTGGCAAAGCGCTTGCCTAGCAAGCGCAACGTCCTGGGTTCGATCCCCAGTACCAAAAAAGAAAAGACAAAAAAAAAATCTTTGTTTCTTCCACAAAGATAGTTTTCTCTTTAAAAATGCATTCTTCCTGGGGCTGGGAAGGTGGCTCAGTGGTTGAGTGCTTGCCTTGCATGCATGAGACCCTGGGTTTGATTCCTCAGTACCACATAAGCAGAAAAAGCAGGAAGTGGTGCTGTGGCTCAAGTAATAGAGCGCTAGCCTTGAGCTGAAGCCCTGAGGGACAGTGCCCAGGCCCAGAGCTCAGACCCCACAACCAGCAAAAAAAAAAAGCATTCTTCCTAAGAAAACTTAATTTACTACATGAACCCTAACAAAGTTTTAAGTGAGCAAATCTTCTCTATGAGCATGTAACTCCCTGCCTCAAAATGCCCTCAAGTGGCTGTTAAGACTTCAACTCTAAAATATGCTTTAGATCTTCAAAACTCATTTGACTACAACCTTTTCAAAATCAAAGCTTTCATGTCGTCAACACAAATATTTTAAACCAATTCCTTCTAAATTTTGAGAGTATAACTGAAATGTTTTCACTTTTAACAAAGTTTATTAATGTAAATTTATTTAATTAATACAGTTCTAGGAAATTTAGAAACTAGAAAATCAAAACAAAAGCTTTTAGAGATTAAGGAAAGACATAGCTCAAGAAGGACTAGAAGCTGGAACCTCCCTTAGCCAGTCAAATAATCACAGACCTCAGAGTTATCTTGTTCAAATCCTGACTTTATAAGTAACAAAACTTAAGCTTGCACTTTGCTAGACAGGTACTCTACTACTGGAGTCACACCTCCAGCCTCAAATTAAAGTTTATGTTAAATGTAGAATATAAACCTCAATGACCCTTGGAGTAAGAATCTCATGCTTTAGTTGCTGAGATAACTTGGCATTATGAGTAGTTTTAAATTCCAGAACTGCCTTGGATTCTTAAATATTTTATATAACTTTATAACCAAACAGTAGATAATATTAACAATGGCCCTAAGTAACTTAAGACACTTTTTCACATTCTGGGAAATAAGGTAGTTTACAGGCTTCTAGTCTATTCAGATCTCATATTAAATTTACTTTTGTCTAAAATTAACTCAAGTCCCCCTTTTAAGGGGTTTACAAAAAATCAACTTCTAATTACTTTGTCAGCATATACCTAAAGTTAATAGCTACATATAAACCTCAACAAATTAAAATTCATTCAACTGGCATATAAGTTGTAAATGAGCAAGAATCAAATGATATACAAGATACATATTAAATGAAGCACCAGACAGAATATCATATTGCTGGTATTATGGCTTTTAAACAGTTGGACCCTTGAAATTTACATCACCCAAAACTTAACAGCAAATAGTCTGATTTTACAGCCCAACGATGATAGTAAAATAGCGTTACCAGAATCCTATCATCAGTCTAACCAAACGGTGGGTGAGGGCAGTCAAGGGCATTATAAGGCATGCCCAATGCTATCCTTCAATGGCTTGAGAGTTTTAACTAAACTAAACCAATATTTCATATAGCTCTAGTAAGGGCACAACCAGTATACACATTGTCAAATTAGCTTTGAAAGGATAACAACTTCTCTCTGACATCCATTGGTACTCTTATCATTGAAGGAAAAACGGGAAGGGGAAGGCATTTTTATATTCTGAATTCTGCAGTTTTTACAGTTTCCATCATCACGTTTTTCGAGTTATTTCGAGTAATTAGCTACAAGAAGGAAAGATTTCAGGACTCAAAGCAAAACCAGCATTGGGTCCAAAGCGCTCTCCAAGTCTTATTCTTTCCATTCAGGTGGTGTCACTGAGAGTAGGACAGACAGATTGGAGTTTTTACTTCCGTTCCTCCCTAACTCTCCGCTAATTCTCAATAGTCCAAGTGCTAGCCTACAAGTGGAGAAAAGAGACGCTGGGGAGTCAGGCGGAGAGCTCAATAATTAGACCTTTGGGGAAATAATAATAATAATAGTAGTAGTAAAGATCTCTGACTGTTGAGTTCCTAGCAATAAGTTACCACCGGCCTGTGAAGTCTGCCACTGGGGAAAGCCCAATGAGGGCTTTCCCTAACTCCAGCACGTCGACCTTTAAACTGAAAGCCAGGGGGAGCTGGGACACCCCGGCGGCCAGATTTCTTAACAGAAGAAAGTTCAAACAAATTTGCTCCCGCAGGATGAGGGGAGGAAAACGGGCGGGCGGGCGAGCGGGAGGGAGGGAGGGGAGGAGGGCAAGTCTGGGCTCGGTGGAGGGAGCGCGCGGGGTCTGCACCGGGCTCGGCGCGGCGGTCGGTCCGACGCCGGGAGGCGCCGCGAGTCCAGGAGAGCAGCGACTTTTTCGGCCTCGGAGGGCA
>NW_012267309.1:3446470-3457200 GCF_000151885.1 Dipodomys ordii | reverse complement strand
GGCCCGGCCCCGCCCCTCCTCGGGCCGCGCGAGCGTCACCACGCCGCGTCGCGTGGATCTGTAAGGGGTGGGAGGGCGAGGGCGCGAGCGCGCAAGCGTGCTGGGGACTGCGTCCCTCCGCCCACGCCTTGTTTTCTCAAGCTCCTCCGCGGGCGTCGGAGGCGCGGCCGCGCTGCGTCAGCTTGCACGTGGTCTGGCTGTGCTCTCCGCTGCCCCTCCCACTTGTCCAGACTGGTCCTACGGAGGGGATCAGGGGAGTGTCCGAGGCCAGCGAGCCCAACTTGTAGTAAATACGAAGAGCTTCCCCGGCAAAATACCACCCCTCCCCCGCACGGACCAAATTTGATGCCCCTCAGGATTGGTGGGGCCTCCGGTGGGCGGGTCCTGCTGGGGGAAGGGGGAGGGCCGAGCTCGAGTCACGTGACGCCCCCTAGTTCTCCCCGCCCCGTTCCCGTTTAGAGTTCGGAGGCAGCCTGGGACCTGGGGTTGGGGTGCGGGGGTTCTTTTGTGAGTTGCGGGTGGACTTTACATCCTAGATGGGACCTTTATCCGATTATGTGAGCCCCAGATCCTGAAAGTGCTGGCGTTCATGTTCTACCCTTCAGGAGTTCTAAATCTGGTACGGTATATTCGATGTAGCTTGTCTTCATCTGCCCCTCTGCTGATCGAAATGTTGGACCAAGTTAGGGCTAGACGTCTCTTTTGCACCACTTTTTTGCAGTGGAATTTTGTAAACGTCGTGGACTTTTTGAGGTGGAACAGATTAGATATGCTGTAATTTGTCATTTAACTTATAGACCCAAGGGACCCGGAACAATAAGTACTTTTAAAAGACAGACCTGCTGATACTAAACTCTGATTAAGAACCGAGAAGGAAACAAAAAAAATGTGGAGTGGAGGAAGGGAGTTCTGAATAGAAGAGAGACTTGCTTTTGCCTTTTTTGAAAATTTCCATATGTTCATATTAGTCTTCAAAATTAATAC
The DNA here is from genome assembly GCF_000151885.1 of Dipodomys ordii. Taxonomy (NCBI): domain Eukaryota; kingdom Metazoa; phylum Chordata; class Mammalia; order Rodentia; family Heteromyidae; genus Dipodomys; species Dipodomys ordii. The sequence continues at coordinate 3,456,216 of NW_012267309.1, read as the reverse complement.
AATGATTTAAAACATTAGCTGGAATTAAAAAGCAGTGCCATTAATCCCAAGTACGTGAGAAGTACCTTAACCCATATTAGATAAAGCATTGTAGCTGGTATTTGTAACAATATGTAACTTTACATAATTTTTCTGAACATTTGCTGCAATCTCTAGAAGATGATCAAAGCAACTGCCTCTCCACTCAGTGCTCAGGCTGTGTTTGCCTGGTATGTCTCCCCACACCCCAAAACAAGTATAACCTCCCAGAATGTCGTAAGCATAGTAAACTTTGAAAGTGTTTGTCAGATGAGAACAGTGGATGAAGTTTTAAGCCAACTGAGTTACACCAGTAGACCAAAAAAAAAAGAAAGAGAGAAAACCAGAAAGGTTTCAAAACCATACCAGTATACAATTGTAGAAGCATAACAAAGTTGCACCATACTCCATCTTAGATACAAGTTGTGCACTTGGCAGAGAAGTAATACTGTTAGGGGCAACAGTTACACAGAACTAGCATATTTGCCCCAACTCACCTTCAGATAGTCTCTGTTCTCATGAGCCTCAAAGGTGTGAACACCTTCCTGCACTCATTAGCAAATTTAAGGAATTTTTATTGTGCTCAATTTTGACTTGCCAAATTTTGAATCTAATTGCCCTGCCATCCTTCTTTGTAGAAGTCAAAGTTTATAAAATAAATTCAAATGCTTGATTTGATTTAATTCCATAATAAAAGCTTCAAGTAAGTAAAATTGGACAGCCTTATAATTGTTGCTTTCTTAAAGGGAAAATAGGACCAGAAGTGGTGAATAGGACCTAAAGCCACATGGTCTGAAAAGAATTGGTCTTCTACACATTAGGGGTCTTTAACAGGATTGAACTGAATTGTGATAGTTACTCTGAGAATTGAGAGTAAGGAAGAGACCCTCTGGGCCTTTCTCCCCAGGGGAAGGGGAAGCTGTATGTGTGTGTGTGTGTGTGTGTGTGTGTGTAATATCTTTTAACTCTCAGAGGTGGGGAATCTTGTTTGTCAAGGGCCATTTGGATATTTATAACATTATCAATACAGGTCCAGGCAGCTGACCAGAAACATACATAACTATCTGGTCATCTATCAAATGATTTTGCTATACATATGACCAAGGGCTGGAGATTCCTCACCCCTGACTCAGAGATTCCCCATTGTATCAGAAAAGTTGTGGGCTCAACTTTTAGAAACCATATTTTAGTTTTATTGGTAAAGAACCCTAACCAATTCCCATGGGCCTTCCTTTTTGTTCATCTATCTCACCACTATCACTCTCTAGTTAAACTTAACCGATTCTGTTATGAGGTAAAACTAATAGGCTCAGAGTTAAAAAGGTACATATTTAAATGAATTAAGTTCACTTTGTTGTAAGAAATAATATTGGAAGCCGGGCACTGGTGGCACACACCTGTAATCCTAGCTACTCAGGAGTCTGAGATCTGAGGATCATGGTTCTAAGCCAGCCAGGGCAGGAAAGTCCATGAGACTCTTATCTCCAATTAACCACCAGAGAGCTTAAGTGGTTGAGTGCTCACCTTGAGCTGATGAGCTTAGGGACAGCACCCAGGCCCAGAGTTCAAGCCCCATAACCAACAAAAAAGAAAGAAAGAAAGAATATTGGAGGTGCAGTGGTTTATGCATATAATCCCAGCTACTTGGGATGTGGAGATCAGGAGGATCAAGATTCACCACCAGCCGGAGCAAAATGTTAGAGACTCCATCTCAATAAGCTGAACACAGTGGTTGGCATCTGTGATCCCAAGTATGCTTTATGGTGTTCACCTGTGATCCTAGCTACACAGGAAGAATAGATAGGATTAGTAAGGTCTGAGGCCAACCCAGGCAACAATGATTGATTCTATCTGAAAAACAACAGAAAGCAAAAGAGGCATGGGAGCATGGCTCCAGTTGTAGAGTGCCTTCCTAACAAGCTCCAGAATCTATGTTCAAATCCTCAAAGGAAAAGAAAACAGAAAATGTTGGTAAGGATGCAAGGAAATACCCTTTAACAATAGAAGATAATTCAAGACAATTTTTCCAAATGATTGTTGCTATCAGAGAGAGAGGGAGAGATCTTTAAAATATAAATTTGGCCCACAAAAGTGATGTAGGATGATTAAAAAGGCCTTTGAGATTGAGTGCTTAATATTTTATCTTTGCTCAAGGAAAAAGGGTGAAAAAGTGTAGCAGTGGAGTGCACTGGACATTCATGTAAGTGAAGTCATGGGAGATGACAGGGAGGGACTGGGTGAGAATGAGGGAACAGATGACACTGTACAAAAGGAAAGGACTCATTACCTGATTTACATAAATGTAACCTCTCTATACATCACTCTATGATAACAAAAAAGTAAATTTTAGAATAAAAAGAAGGCATCAAATGGCCAATGGCCAACAATGTCCAAAATGTCTATTTGGAAATTGCAAATCAAAACCACAATAAGATACCATCTCCCCTATTAAGAATGGCTATTATGGGGCTGGGAAGGTGGCACAGTGGTAGAGTGCTTGCCTTGCATTCATGAGGCCCTGGGTTCGATTCCTCAGCACTGCATAAGCAGAAAAACCTGGAAGTGGTGCTGTGGCTCAAGTGGTAGAGCGCTAGCCTTGAGCTGAAATACTGAGGGACAGCGCCCAGGCCCAGAGTTCAGCCCCACAACCAACAACAACAACAACAAAAAACAATGGCTATTATCAGCCAGGCACTGGTGGCTCATGCCTGTGATCCTAGCTACTCAGGAGACTGAGATCTGAAGATCGTGGTTCAAAGCTAGACCAGGCAGGAAAGTCCGTGAGACTCTTATCTCCAATAAACCACTTAGAAAACCAGAAGTGGCTCTGTGGCTCAAGTAGTAGAGTGCTTTCCTTGAGCTGAAGAGCTCAGGAACACCACTCAGGCCCAGAGTTCAAGCCCCACGACCAACCAAAAAATAAATAAATAAAAGAATGGCTATTATCAAAGAAATCTAAATATAACAAGATGTGGCAAGGGCTTGGAGAAAAATGAACCTTTGCACACTGTTGGTGGGAATATAAACTAGGGCAGCTATTGTGGAAAATGGTGTGGAGTTTCCTCAGAAAATTAAAAAATAGAATTACCACATTATCCAGCAAACCCACAAAGTTGTATATATCCAAAGAAAAATGAAACCAGTACATCAAAGAAATATCTGCTTTTCCATGTGCATTGCAGTACTGTTCACGATAGCCAAAATCAAAACAAACAAAGTAACTATCAACTTATAAATGCATAAAGCAAACGTATACAAGCTAGGCGCCAGTAACTGTAATCCTAGCTACTCAGGAGACTGAGATCTGAGGATCACAGTTCAAAGCCAGCCCAGGCAGGAAAGTCCGTGAGACTCTTATCACCAATTAACCACCAGAAAACCGAAAGTGATGCTATGGCTCAAGTGATAGAAGTCTCACCTTGAGCTGAAGAGCTGAGGGACAGCACCCATGCCCAGCGTTCAAGCCCCACAACCAACAACAACAAAAAAAGTTTACACATACAAAATGAAAAGTTTGGCCCATAAAAAGAAGGAAATCCTTTTATTTGTGAGATCATGTATGGAACTAGAGATCTCTGCACAAAGTTAAATAACTCAGGCACCTAAAGACAGGTACCACACTATCTCACTTAAATGTAGAAGCTAAAATGGTTGATCCATTGTGTTCAATATACACAATATTAAAAATGAACTATGTAACTTGTAGGTAGGGACCAGAGGTGGAAAATGGGGAAGAATGAAGGAAGTGGTGAACATTGTCCCCAAGAAACAATGTATTCATAATCTGACTTATGGAATTATAATACCTTTGTACAACTACCTAATAATAACATCTCAGGAAAAAAAAAGATACAAATTGCTCCTGAAAAAAAAATATGTTCTCTCTGGGCCTTTTTATGGTTTTCCAAATCATCTATAATAAATTCATGTTACTTTTGTAATGAGAAAAAAGTTATTTATAAAACTATGAAATTGTTAATGATGAAATAAATGTCCCAGTTGACCTGCTTTAAGTAGAATCTTGCAGTGCTGACAAATCAAAAGAAGTTACATAATGTAGAGTTTCAGGCACAGGCCCAAGACTAGTGAGAGAAGGATTAGGAGGAAAGTAACCCTGAGTCACCAGACTAAGGCCCACACCAGGCCCTGTTTACTTTTGTATAGATTAGTAGGCTTCTGATGACAGACTTGTGCCTGAGTTTTGATTCTGAGCATATTACTGTCAATGTATGGGTCTCTCCATAAGAACCTCTGATAATATGCACCGAAGATTATGCTACTTCATTTATTATTCTGTGGGGGGGGGGAGGTGAGTGGGTGTGTGTGGGTATGGGTGTGTGTGTTGCCAGTACTGGGGCTTAAACTCAAGGCCTGGGAACTGTCCCTGAGTTTTTTTCATTCAAAGCTAGTGCTCTACCACTTAAGCCACAGCTCCAATTCCAGTTTTTTTGGTAGTTTACTGTAAATAAGAACCTCACAGACTTTCTTGCCTGGACTAGCTTCAAACCATGATTCTCAGATCTCAGCCTCCTGAGTAGCTAGGATCATAGACAAGAGCCATCAACACCCAGCTAGAAATGATTCTTTAAGCATCTGTGACAGATACATTTGCTATTGGACTGGACCTTTGATTACTTGTGCCTTCTGAAAACTGGTCATGAATAACTCAGTCGAAATGATATGATGTCCATGATTTGCTTTAAATAATATGGAGGTAAGTGGAGTAAGTGGAAATATATGTGAAACAAGATTGGCCTTAGGTTGGTAATCTTTGGGAATCCCCTGTTATTCTCTACACTTTCATATATGGTTAGAATTTCATAATTTTTTCCTTTGGTCCTAGGTTTACTAAAACTCCTAAGGCATAGCAGAAAGAATTGGATACATTTGTGTGACATTTTTGAAATTCATTCCAACTCTAGGCAGGTGACCTGTGGTCTGGACAGACTGCCAAAGTCCACAAGTGCCAGCATTTCCTTAGAGCAGAATCTATTTCAATGACCTAATCCAGGTGGAGACCTCATGGTCACAATTATGATCTCTCTCTCCTCCTTCTCTCATTTTTCCTCCTCCTACAGCTGGACAGGGTCAGTTATATCTATTTCCCAGCTTCTCAGTCTGCTTCATTAGCTACATGGCATAATTTTGCCATCTTTTGCTGGGAATATTACTGATTCCCTCATATATGTGAGTACTGTTCAAGTGAACGCCATTGCCCATATGTGTGTACGATTTCTCAATCAATATTTCTCAGTGACCTTTTTCTTTGTGGGGCAAATTTAGCACATGTAGTCCAGTCCTTAGTAAAAGCAAATCTTTCCATGATAAACATTGTATTATAAAAATTAAATTTTAATCATATATGAATAATCAATTTACTTTGTTCACATCTCTCTCTACTCATAGATCACAGATCACAGATTTCTTTTTTTGTCAATCATGGGGCCTGAACTCTGGGCCTGAGCACTGTTCCTCAAGGCTAGCAATCTACCATTTGAGCCACAGCACCACTTCCGTCATTTTCTGCTTATGTGTTGCTGAAGAATCGAACTCAGGGCCTCATGCATGTAAGGCAAGCACTCTACCACTCTACCACTGAGCCACCTTAACATGGCTAAATTTTAAATTTTAATATCATAGTTACTTTTAGTCATTTACTTGAAATAATAAATTAAATATAATTTTTTAATTATCTAAAATTTCAAAATTAACCATGAAATCAGGAAAGCTTATAATTAATGTCTCAATAGCTACAAATGAGACTTAAGGCTAGACCATTAGCACAAACTACAAAATAATATGGAGAAGTCTATTACTCCCAATCAAGCAAAATGGGAAAGAAGATATTGTTTTTCCCTTCACTTTGCTATATTTGTTTTTCATCTTCTGAGACAGGGATTTTCTAGGTAATGTAGAATGGCCTCATGGTCTCCATATAGCCCAGACTTGGCTTCATGAATGCTGGAACCACAACCCTTTGGTTTTTTTAGAGATGGAAAATTATTGGTGGAAACAGGCTTAATCAACTGTAACTGCTCTGATAAGACATGTTTCAATTAGTTCTTAGGTATTTTTAAAAAAATCCTTTGGGGCTGGGAAGGTGGCTCAGTGGTAGAGTGCTTGCCTTGCATGCCTGAGGCCCTGGGTTCGATTCCTCAGCACCACATAAGCAAAATGAAAAAAGCCGGAAGTGGCGCTATGGCTCAAGTGGTAGAGCGCTAGCCTTGAGCTGAAGAGCTGAGGGACAGCGCCCAGGCCCAGAGTTCAGACCCCACGACCGGACCCAAAAAAAAAAAATCCTATACCTGCATTTTGTCCTGGGGCTTGAACTCTGGGCCTGGGCATTGTCCCTCAGCTCTTCAGCTCAAGGTGAATGCTCTACCACTAGAACCCCAGTGCCACTTCCAGTTTTCTGAGTGGATAAATAGAGATAAGAGTCTCATGGACTTTCCTGCCCAGGCTAACTTTGAACCATGATCCTCAGATCTCAGCCTCCTGAGTAACTAGGATTACAAGTGTGAGCCACCAGTGTCCAGCCTATACTTGAATTTTTTGTGTATTCTTTATTAACCTGGTAAAAGCAATGGGAAGAGAAGGTTTTGACCCTCAGAACAGTTGAAAGTTGACATAATTCTAGTAAGATGCCCATCAATATCCCTTCTAATCCAGCCTTCATTAATTCAGCCAAAATTTCATATTCATTGTGTTATCCCTAAGTCTCCTGTATTTATCAGTGATCTGACAGTCAAATCTGCATGCTTATCTAAATGGCACTTGTAACAAATCATTCTAGAATGTGAGAGTTTCAGCTTCTCTCCTGTTCTCATGTTGTTATTCTACTACATTTAGTCTGATTCCTCAAGAATTATAAATCCCAAGCAAGTATAATTCTAAAAGTAAAGCTTCACCAATTTTTATCAAATCAAATATTCATATTAACTACAGTTAATATTGTTTTCTAACAATCCAAAATGTTACAAAATGACAATAGTGTTCTTTTTCTTATTGCCATCTTTAGTTATTTATATAATTATTGTAGTAAAAATAAATATAACAGAGCAAGATACTGGTAAATAGGAGGCTGAGACCTGAAAGATTTTGGTTCAAAGTCAGCTTAGGCAGAAAGGTTGGCGAGGCTCCATGTCCAGTTAACCAGCAAAATGCTGGACTGGTTCATGGCTCAAGTGGTAAAGTGGCAGTCATGAACAGGCAAGAACTTGAGGTCTGAGTCCAGGACCTAGTACCAATGCACACACGCACACATGAGCACATACACACACACACACACACACACACACACACACACACACACACACCATAAAACAGGCATGTTGTGGTAGAGCTTGCCTATAATCAGAGTACTTGGCAGAAAGATGATACTTGGCAGGAAGATGAAGAGTTTGGGACCAGCCTTGGCTACATAGCAAGACCCTGTTTTAGAATAAAGAAAAACATAACATAAAATTTATCTTAACTATTTTGAGTGTACAGCTCAGTAGTGTATGTTCACACTGTTGTGAAGCAGATCTCCAGAATTTTTTAATTTTGCAAAATTGAAACTGTATTCATTCAATACTACCCACCACCACCCCCATCCTGACAGCCGCAATTTTACATTGTGTTTCCATGAACCTACTTGCCTTGTATCTTTGAAACCATACAGTTTTTGTTTGTTTGGTTGGTTTTTGTTGTTGTTGTTTTGTCGGTCGTGGGGCTTGAACTCTGGGCCCGGGTGCTGTCCCTGAGCTCTTCAGTTCAAGGTGAGCATTCTACCACCAGCCACTTCTGGCTTTCTGGTGGTTAATTGGAGATAAGAATCTCACAGACTTTTCAGCCTGGACTGGCTTTGAATCGTGATCCTCAAATCTCGGCCTCCCGAGTAGTTAGTATTACAGTTGTGAGCCACCACTTACAGTATTTTTGTGTGGCCAATTTCACATAGCATAATGTCTTCAACGTTCATCCATTTACTAGAATGTAATAGGATATCTTTTGATATGGCCCGTTGAATGTGGCTATGTAAATATCTCCTTGAGACCCTGATTTCATTTCCTTTAGATAAATACTCAGAAGTGGGATTGATGGATCATGATGCTTCTATTTTTTATGATATTTTTAAGGAGCACTACTATTTTTATGTTTCACCTAATCCTACTAACAGAACATAGCGTTCCAGTTTTCTACATTCTCATCAAAACTTGTTTTAAATTTTGGAGTTTTCTTAATAGTTGCCTCCTACTAGGTCTGAGGTGTTTTTCCATTATGGTTTTGATTTACATTTTTCTGATGATCATTAATGTTGACTCTTTTCATATGCCTGTCAGACATTTGTATATCACCTTTGGAGAAAAGTTATAACAGTTACACACAGCATAATGAGGTTTGTTCAGCAATAGGCTACACATGCAGCAATCATCCCATAAAATTATAATGGAACTGGTAAATTACCGTCACCTAGTAACATCATAGTCATTATAATATAATACAATGCATAACTTGTGTTTGTGGCAACGTTCCTATAAACAAACCAGTACTGCCAGTTGTATATAAAAATATAGCACATATAATTATATGCAGCATGTAATACTTGGTAATAAACAACTATGCCAACTGTTTACATACTTGCAGTGCTATACCTATCATTATTTTAGTGGGTACTCCTACTTACAGAAAAGTTTACTATAAAACAGTATGCTGTTTTACACCAGCAGCAACTTTATACATCTGTGTTTCTGATGTCTCTTAATTTTATCAAGAAGCCACATGGTGTGGTTGACTATATTACCTAGGTTTTTGTGAGTATACTCTATGGTATTCCCACAATTATGTAGTTATTAGAATATATTCATATTGATATATGAATCATGAATGTATTACCTTTGATAATACTGTGCCATCAGGTATCTGTACAAAAAGTCAAAGTATAAGAGTAAATTTCTGACTAAACATAAATCTTCTCTACAACCTAGCCATACCATTCCTGGGCATCTACCCAGAATATCACAAGCCAGGATACCATAAAGACACTTGCATAATACAATGGAACTTTACACAGCCATTAGAAAGAATAATATTGTCATTTGAAGTAAATGGGTGGACCTAGAAAAAATCATGTTAACTAAGCTAAGAGAGACAAACAGTGCATGTGTTCTCTCATACGTATAAGCTAGCTCTACAATACCCTGGGACATGATCAATTCCATAGTATTCTACACAGTTGAGAACAAAGGAGGATACTCTTAGGGAACAAACACAAGGGACAATGCCTATGTGCCTTTGATCATATAAATATTTATCAAAGTGAAAAAAGAATACATTTCTGGAGTTTAAGTTTTGGAAGATATACTTTCAGATTCTCCATTGTTTGAATATTGTTATTCTTTATACTCAGTTACAAGAATCTTACATGGCCGTTCGCGATCACAACGACCCGGCGGGGGCCGCCCGGGTCCCAGAGGCACAGGGGGCTGCCTGCAGATCACCCACGCAGAAGCTGCCTGAGGCTCGGGCATCAGACCCACTGGATCTCTACAACCCGCGACGAAGCCACCTGAGCGTGGACACTGTGGACCCAACAGCTTCGATAGAGGCAGAGACAGAAAAGAATCACACAGAGCCACCACCGCCCAGCCCAGCCCGCAACCACCCCAACTGAACTCGGATTGCAACAACAACTGACGACCTACACCACACAGAAACAACCAGCTCCAGGGTGAGTACCCCACAGG
>NW_012267309.1:3438092-3442910 GCF_000151885.1 Dipodomys ordii | reverse complement strand
AAAAGGAGAATTACAGGCCAATTTCCTTGATGAACACAGATGCAAAGATCCTTAACAAGATTCTAGCTAACAGAATCCAGAAACACATAAAAAAATTATACACTATGACCAGGTAGGCTTCATTCCGACCAGCAGTGAAATAGGGTTGCTCTTTCTCTGCGTCCCCTCTAGCATTTGTCGTTGGCTGACTTTAGGTAGCACTGATTTTTTTTTGTTTTTTTGTTTTTTGGGTCCAGTCATGAGGCCTGAACTCTGGGCCTGGGCACTGTCCCTCAGCTCTTCAGCTCAAGGCTAGCGCTCTACCACTTGAGGCACAGCGCCACTTCCGGCTTTTTTCTTTTTGCTTATGTGTTGCTGAGGAATCGAACCCAGGGCCTCTGGCATGCAAGGCATGCCTCTACCACTGAGCCACCTTCCCAGCCCAGGTAGCACTGATTTTTAAATGATGTTAATTTGTTATTAAAAATATCACTTTCCCCAGAGCATGGCTCACTCAATCACTTACATCAGAATTGCATGTAGATATATTAAAAATGATTTATTTTGGCCAACTCCCAGATTTGAGAGCATTTAAACTAAGTCTATTGGTTTCCTAATGAGAGATCCATGTGCCAGAAGTAACAACTCTGCTGTGGAGACCAGAGAAAAGCAATGGTGGAAGTGACTTTGGGTTGTCGGTAGCAGGCATGCATGACAGCATAAACTGAGTCTGGCAGCCTGACTCATGTTGATCATTTACCTCTAGCTGTTCCTCACCTGTACAATGAAGAAGATCATAATATCTAGCTCACCAGGTTGTTACTTCTTGTTGTTTTGTTTGAGACAGGGTCTTGCTATGTATCAAGGCTGAAACTCGCCTTGAATTTGGGATTCCCTTGCCCTTACCTCCTAAAAGCTGAGATTATAGGCATGTGCCACCACAACCAGCTGTTTTTACTTCTTTCTCTCTGTCTCTCTTCTGTCTCTGTCTCTCTCTCTCTGTGTCTCTGTGTCTGTCTGTCTGTCTGTCTCTCTAATACTAGACGCCAGCGGCTTAGATTCATCTATACCTTTAACACTACATTTTAGATTTGAATCTTCAAGACTCCAGGAATGGGGATTAGGTGCTGAGATATGCTTAAGGATTATCTCAATGTTATCTTATCATAGCTCACACAGTTCCCTCTTGTGGCTCCATCAAGTAGTATAAGAAAGCGAGATACTGGTTCTGTGGCCAACTGAGGCTTTAATCTTTCTGGGGAATTCTGGATGCCAGTGTTGAGTCATTCTGCCAAAGAAGCAAAGGAACTGGAGAGTTCATTCCTCAGCCATCAATTAAGGGTTGATTTGGGGAGGACTTACATTTCCACACAGCCATACTCACATTTGTAGCTCTTAGTCAATAAAGAAAGCTATCAGGGCTGGGAAGGTAGCTCAGTGGTAGAGTGCTTGCCTTGAATTCATGAGGCCCTGGGTTCAATTCCTCAGTACCACATAAGCAGAAAAAGCCAGAAGTGGTGCTGTGGCTCAAAGTGGTAGAGTGCTAGCTTGAGCTGAAGAGCTGAAGGACAGTGCCCAGGCCCAGAGCTCAGGTCCCATGACTGGCAAAAAAAAAAAAAAAGAAAGAAAGTTATCAGACAAGGTGATAAGGATGTTTGCAATTGGTAAGAGACCCAGGGGGACGTGGCGGTTCACCAGCAGTATCTACTGCATTGGTGGCTGACATCCCAAACCAATGCACTCAAACCAGAGCTCACAAAATACGGGAAAAGATAAAAGGCTCTGGAAACATACTGATTTGTTTCACATTCCAGGTTCTTCCACCCTCTTTATTAGCATCTATCAATTGTTTAAAATAATGGGTACTTTGAGCTTACTCCCTGCATAATCCTTTTGGTCTCCCCTTCCTCACATCCTAGGCTCTTGGGGATGTAGCTTAGTAATAGAGGTCTTAGCTTGCCTAGTAAGTGGGAGGCTCTGAGTTTAATCTCGACTACAAAAAGAAGTAACAACAATAAAAATAAAACCAAAGCCTGGGAATGTGGCTTAGTGGTAGAGTGTTTGCCTCGCATGCATGAAGCCCTGGGTTCAATTCCTCAGTACATGCATGAAGCCCTGGGTTCAATTCCTCAGTACCACATAAACAGAAAAACCCAGAAGTGGTACTGTGGCTCAAGTGGTAAAATACTAGCCTTGAGAAAAAAAAAAACCCCAAAAAAACGAAGCTCAGGGACAGAGTCCAGGCCCTGAGTTCAAGCCCCAGGACTGGCAAAAATAAATTAATAACTAATTAAATAAAACCAAAAATCTTTTTAAGATCACTACATATTTAATCCAATATTCAGAATTCCACAAAGGATTCTTGAAGGAATTAAATCATGTAATCTATGTAAAAGTACCCAGGGTTGTGCCTGGTACCTACTATATGGTCCCCTAAATGATAATTATTAATAGTATTAACACCTGTTACCTCACAAAACCATGAAGTTGAAGAGGATCTAAAATGTTCTCTGCTTAGCCAGGCTGCCCAGCAGGAGCACAGAAGTTCCAGTCTTGCAACTGGAAAAGCATTTACACTGGCATCAGTGAGCAGAACAGACAGAAGTTCTGAGATTTAATTCAAGTAGACTTGAAGACAAGCCCTGATTGTCACCAGTGGAGCAGAGGGTGGCCTAAGCTGTGTGGGATTCTCTAGAGCCCTGACTGGTAGCCAGATCTTCCAAGGAAAGAGTCATTTTCATAGCAGGCCAGTTTACCTTCAATACTATTTTCTGACTTAAACCACTCAAATAAGTTTTTAATTTTGTTTTATGTTTATGAGAAAAAGTAAGAGAAGAAGGAATTAGTGCTTATCCTTCTCCATAACAAGTTCAACACAAAAAGTATAACCGCCCTTTCAATAAACAAATATTTTTGGAATTCCTTAGTTCAGATGAAATTACATGGTTCACATGCTCAAGACATTTTTTTTCCAATTGTTTTCCTTCCCAGTCAATAAAGACCAGACTTTTGGAAAAACTCAAGCTCTCATTAAAGCTCAGCCATGCAGGCTATAAAAGTTGGGTGGGTCAGGCTAATTTTTTCCTTTGTTGTTAAACATCAGAACAGATTTAGAGAGAAGAAAGGGCATGAGAACCTCATGGAGCCACAGAAAACTACAACATAAGAAAACTTAAAGAAAATTCATTTTTCAAAGAGCAGGAAACACTTGTTTTCCAGTTTTTTAAGATGATTTTTAATGGAAGTGGCACTCTGGCCCAGGTGGTAGAGTGCTAGCCTTGAGCTGAAGAGCTGAGGGACAGTGCCCAGGCCCAGAGTTCAAGCCCCACAACCAACAACAACAACAAAAAGATAGTATTCGAAATGAACATTTGCATCTTAATGTTTACCAATATATTTTGGTACAATGTGGTGTCTTTCAAATAAATCATGCTATCTGTCAGATCAATCACTGATCATGAAGATTGTAACAGAAATCCCAAATTTGAAAACATGTTTAATTACCAATATATTTATAGTCTTTAAGAGAGGAAAGTAAACATCTCACCAAAATCAGCATTGAGAGAAGAAGTCTTCATATAGAGAGGAATAGCTGTATTTTTATTTTTTGAGGGTGTTATTGGGGTTTAAACTCAGGACTTCAAGCTTGCTAGGCAAATGTGCTACCACTTCAGCCAGGCCGCCAGTCCTTTTTGCTCTCATTATTTTAGATACAGGGTCTTATTTTTGCCAAGACTTGGCAGAACTGTGATCCCTTTTTTTAAAAAATGCTTCCTACATAAATAGCTGGGATGACAGTTATGCATCATCATGCACTATCACTTCCTATTAATTCTCACTAACTCTTGGCCTAGGGTGGCCTCAAACTGCAACTCTCTTGTTCTCCAACTCCTGAGTACCTTAGGATGACAGGCCTGAGCCACCAATGCTGGCTGGACTTTTTATCCCTAATCTTCCCTTTACCTGGAAACATATACCTAGACACCTTAACTCCTCAAGCTTAGACCCTAAAGAGTTAAAGCAAGAAAAAAATCAGAGCAGCCATCGCTTATGTTTCCTTAGTTGATTGGTGGTATTAATAATCACTCCTTGGCAGGGGACGTTTCCTCTTTCTTTTGAGCTTTGTCCATAACAATCTTATCAGAATATAGCCTCTAAGTAAAATATTCCTGCGAAGCTATGAGGCCATTTTATTGTAAACTATTTTAAGGATAGAGTCGAGTCAGAATTACTGAATAAGAATGATTTAGTGTTAGAAATGAAAGAAGTACTTGATGACATTGATTAGGATTCCTTGTATTCAAATACCACTTTGTTGAATGGAAACTCCTTTGTACAACTACTTAAATATAAAAATAAAATAAAACAAGAGAAGCCACAACCCTGAAAAGGTTGGCTACAAATTATATCTTAAGGCTAAATTATATTCTAAAGCAGAAGTATAACTCATCATTTAATGATTTTTATGACACAGTTTTTGCAGAGGAAAAAAATTGGAAATTTAAATTATTTCTTGTGAATTCATTGTTATAGAACTAGATTTTTGCTCACTGACATGATTTAATATACTAATTACTGAACATCTAAACAGCCCAGCAAAACTACTGATATGAAATTTAATTAAACTGTAATTATTCTTGGCCTAACGTTTTAGATTAAACAAAAAAATTTCCTTGCTGTGATATTCTTGAGATCAGCCAAACTCATTCCTAGTATTAGAATTTTGTTGTGTTGGGGCTGGGAAGGTGGCTCAGTGGTAGAGTGTTTGCCTTGCATGCCTGAGGCCCTGGGTTCGATTCCTCAGCAACACATAAGCAAAAAGAAAAAAGCCAGAAGTGG
>NW_012267309.1:3414053-3437592 GCF_000151885.1 Dipodomys ordii | reverse complement strand
TGGGGGAGGGACATACAAAGCAACAAAGAAATAATCTTATAAATGAGTTAGAAACAATACATGAAAGAAAAAAACATTTAAATACATATCTTAGGGTTCATTTTCCTAACATCACCTTATCTGACCTTTTCTGCTTGACTTGTACATATACTAGATATTGCAAATAAGGGAAACCATGGGACCTATGTTACTTTGGGCTTGGCTTACAAAATGGATTTAGTTCTTATCTTGGATAAATGACCAACCATAAAGAAATTAAATTTAGGAATTCTCCTTTTTCCTCTATCCCAAGATTAGTCATCATAGACTTACCCATAGATTATGGTTACCAAGTTGCCATCCAATCTGTGTACAGCATCAGAAACTTGGCCCCAACTCAAAGGAAGCAGTTCAAATTTAGGTAAGATTATATCACAGTCATTCTGGAGGAGATCAGTCCTGAGATCATATGTAGTTGCAATGGAATGAGGAATTTATTTTTGGAGAATCATAAATAACACTGTAATTGCAAAATTACCTGGGTTGTCTGATATTATTAAAAGCAACAGGACAAGCTCCTGGATCAGGAATATCCCTTGTAGAAGAGATAGAACTTGTACTCAAACCTGAAATACTGACATACATTCTCTTAAAGAGTTTCAGCTGCATAAGAAAAAAATTTAAAAAATAGGTGTCTACACAGAAATGGAGGCACAAAGGGTGAACAAATGGTAGTGGTACTCACTAGACACGATGTTAAAAAAAAAAAGAACTATACAACTTGTGGGTAGGGACAAGAGGAAAAACCAAGAAAGAGAGAGAGGGAAGGGAAGGCATTGTCCAAGAAGAAATGTACTTTTTACCTGACTTATATAACTGTAACCCATCTGTACATCACCTTTATAATAACAATAAAAAATTTTGTCTAGCTTATAAGTCACATTCCAAGTTACAAATCACTAATTCTTGAAAGCTTTTCATGTGAAATCAGGCCTCTGGATTGCCAGAGATATTTTCTGCCTGATAGGGAAGGTAGAAGCAAAATAATAGCCATGTTTTCTTACACTTGGGAGGTCTGTGCAGTGCCCATGACTGCCAACTACAGTAACTTCTGCTTCCTCTTTTCTAACTCTTGGATCAGGTGCCATTGATACACTGATGAATAGTAATAGATGGCTGGAATGGTGGAGAGATTGCCTAGCATGTTTGAGGCCCTAGGTTTAATTCCTAACACTACAAAATGGAAGGGAAAAGGAACAGAGGAAGGGAGAGAGAAAGGGGCTTGGAGATGATGAGAGAGCCATGCAGATTTAGCCCATCCTCCTAGATGGCAGTCTGTCTTAGCTTCCTCCTCCCGACTGCCTGTCCTGCAGACTTCAGCTATAGCCTTACACACAGAAACAGAAGTTTCACAAAGACAGTATAAACCACCTCTCTTAATTAAATATGATCAGATCTCTATGAAAAATAATTCCTTGTTATATTCATTTACCTTAGTGGTTCTATTTTTTTTTCAAAACAAATTCTGACACATGTGGATGGTTTGAAGCATTACAAACGGTGTTTCTGTAGTTCGTGTTGGTGGCTCACACCTGTAATCCTAGGAGGCTAAGTTCTGAGGATCACAGTTGGAAGCCAGCTGGAAAAGGAAAGTCTGTGAGACTTATCTCCAATTAGCTAGGAAACCACCAGAAGTGGAGGTGTGGCTCCAGTAGTAGAGTGCTAGCCTTGAGCAAAAACAAAAAACAAAACAAAACAAAACAAAAAACTGCCGGGTGCCCGTGGCTCACGCGAGTAGTCCTGGCTACTCAGGAGGCTGAGATCTGAAGATTGAGGTTCAAAGCCAGCCTGGGCAGGAAAATCCAGGAGACTCTTATCTCCAATAAACCAGCGGAAAATGGAAAGTGGTGCTGTGGATTAAGTGGTAGAGTGCTAGCCTTGAGCTGAATTGCTGAGGGACAGTGCCCAGGCCCAGAATTCAAGCCCCACAACCAACAAGAAAAAAAAAAGTTCTACTGTGACTATCCATATGTATTTTTCCTGATGTACTTATGCAAGATCTTAGAATACATACTGCTGGATTGTAAAACAGATTAATAATGTTTAAATGTGCAAGGTAAAACCAAATTGTATTCCAGGATGGCTGTGCCAATTTATACTCAAACTAGCATTCAGAAGTTCGTTTGGATTCATGTCTTTGCAAATACTTCATATGCCAATACTTAGTCCATCTGAAGAGTATTTTTCTTATTGTAATCTTAATTTATATCAGATACAATTCCACTCAAGTGGAAATTCTTAATGTTTTTTATTCCTCTTCTGCAAAATGCCCTTTAAACAGACTTCTGCAATGTCGCTTGCCATTAATTATTGATATATAGAAAGAAAAGAGTTCTTTATATATTCTAGGAAAAAGCTTTAGGAAATTTAATACAGTAACGTGCTGGTATTGGCTTATACAGTCCCATTAGATAGATTTTGTATATCTCTTTCTAACTCTATGTTTAATGGCATTATATTAGTAACTTAGAAGGTCTTTCCACATAACATCATCAAACCCCTACACTTAACTGGCTGGAAAAGCTAGATTTTAAATGTTTTCAAGTGAACCGCTAGCTATACATTTGCATATGTCTACTATGGGAGTTTATCTTGTTTAAAAATTCTTTTGTAAGGAACATAAACTGATTGTCCTATTTGTTTATCTGTTTTGTTTTGTTTTGAGACAGTATCTCACTATATAACCCAGGTTGGCTTTGAATTTACAATCCTCCTGCCTGAGCCTTCCAAGTGCTATAATAACAGATGTGCATCTTTTCCATTTTAAATAAATTCTTTTGGTGTTTACTTCAAATCATAAAATACTACCGCATATTTCTTGTGGTTGTTTGAAATACCATCTTTACTACAAAGTGTGTCTATGTATGTGTAACTGTTTCCAGAATCTATTCACTAATCCATTTGTCTATGCATAATTAATAATACATTTTCTTCATTTTATAGCTTTATTATCAATATCTTCAAATAACCCTCCTCTTTTATGCTTCTCCAAAAGTTTTCCTTTATCCACACATTTCAGAATCATCTTGTCAATTTCTTGAGGAAAATGCAATAGCATTGGAAATTAGATTACTTTGAATCTACAGATCAAGTTGGGAAGTACTTATAACTCAACAATGGAAAGTCTTCCCAACAAACATTTTCTATTCATCTCTGTAATAGCTCTTCTTTGATATTTATCAATGAATTATATTTCTTTCATATAGCTTCTATACAACTTCATTGGACATAACTTATAAACTGAAGTATGTACACGTGCATGCGCATGTGTGCACATACATGCACACAGACACATACACACATGTGCTAGCCTTGGGACTTGAACTCAGGGCCTGGGCACTGTCCTTGAACTTTTTTGACCGAGGTTAGCACTCTTCCATTTGAGCCACAACTCCACTTTGGCTTTTTTTGTTTGTTTGTTTGGCTGGTTAGATGGAGATATGAGTCTCACAGAATTTCCTGCCCTAGCTGGCTTCGAAACTTGATCCTTAGATCTCAGTCTTCTGAGTAGCTAGATTTACAAGTGTGAGCCACTAGTGCCCTGAGATAAGCTGAATTTCTAAAAAGTGTAGTTGCTATTTGTTGTTAATGCTTAGAAATATATTTGGTTACACAGTGACTGGTTTTCTACACAGCCATATTGATAATTATTGATATTATCACTAAGAATTATTAGTAATAATTTTCTATAGATTCTATAGCACATTTTATGATTTATTTATTTGCTTGTAGTACTGGGGTTTTAAGTCATGACCTCACAATTGCTGGCTTCGCTCTCTCCCACTTGAGTCAGGCCTCCAGTACTCTTTTCCAGTGATCATTTTTGAGATAGGGTCTCACTTCTCAGCTAGTCATGGACCTGGCCCTGGTCCTCCTGTTTTAGGCTTCCTGTCATTGCTAGGATCACAGGCGCATGCTACTAAGTGCAGCTTCCCTCTATTGAGATGGAACCTGTATCCTACCAATCCCAGCCTCCCACGTAGTTTGGGATGCTTGCCAATTGCATCAAGCTATTGGTTAATAAGGAATTCTGCAAACTTCCATCTAGAGTGGCCTTGAATTGTGATCCTTTTGATCTTAGGATTACTGGTGTGAGCCAGTTTTTTAATTGTTTTTTTTTTTTTCTTGTAGTGCTGAGGATCTCACCCGTGGCCTTCATGGTGGGCAAATATTCCATGTATCGCTTTTTCAGCCCTTTAGGACTTTGTATGTAAACAATTATATATTTAAAAAATAAAGAGTATTTGAATGCTTTTTCCAGTCTTTTTTGCACTTTAATGCACTTGTTAGAAAATTCAGAATAGAGCTAGAGAAAAGTAAAAAGGACTTTTTAGCGATGCTCCTGAATTAATAACCTCGTATTTTTTCATTTTCTGGGATTATTGTGTATTTTCTTTAATCTGTTAATGTGATGAATTACACTTATATATTTTCTAATGTTTAACTGCTCTTGAATTTCTGTGTAAACTTAACTTAGGGTGTTGTATCTATATGAAATAAAATCCTGGGCTTGTTTGATTAGCATTTTATTTTGCAGCTATGTTTATGATTTAAAATGCACAGAATATTCTCTCTGTCTCTGTCTTTCTCTTTCTTCCTTCCTCCCTCCCTCTCCCTTTCCCTTTCCTTCTTCCTCCTTCTGTGGTGAGTTTCTACTCAAAATCTTGGATTTTCCCCCCAGATAGTCTCTAGGTATGTAGCTCAGGCTGTGAACATTAGTCTGTGTTTCAGTCTGATTGCTGAGATAACAGGTATGAAACCCCAAACCCAGCCTCAATCATGTGTGTGTGTGTGTGTGTGTTTTCCAGGCTGGTTTACAATTGTGATCTTCAGATCCTCAGCCTCCTGTACAGAGAGGATTATAGGTGGGAGCTACTGGCCCCAAATTTCTTTATTGTACTTGTTTTGATATCAAGGATATGTTCATCTCACAGAATGAGTTCTGTCGTAGCCTTTCCTTTTCCATTTTCTGAGCTAGTTTTAGATTGAAATATAGTGGAATTCACTTGTAAAAAAATATCCAAACTATATCTTGTCCTTGGGGAAAAATTTAAAGTACTCCTGTGCCCCTTTAACAGTTATAAGACAATTCCTATCATATATTTTTGTGTGAGGTGTGTAGGTTATTATTTTGTATAAAATTATTGTTACATAAACATTCTTTCCAGAAAAATCATTAGTGTATATATTCTTTCCATAATACCTCTAAGAGACAACTGGCACAGAACCTGTGAATCACTGATATAACACTAGGTGGAGCTGTAGATTGCTATTAAGTGAAAAATTGGGGCTTCAAGAAAAGAATTTGAAAAAGAAGAGACTTGGAAACCACTTACCATAACCACTCACTTGATAATTATTTAACTTCTTCGGTTGTATTGACACAATTATCTGCTTTGCGTATATTACATATTCAGGAAACAGCTCTATAGTCTGGGAAGTGGGTATTCTCAGTATGCCTTCCAAACCCTCTCTCTTCCCTGTCCTTGGGCTCTTCCTGACAGGCAAATCTGTGAGGAGGCACTCACAATCGCATCTGACAAAGAAGTTATCCGGAGTTTGCCCCTCGAGAGCCATTAGCAAGAGATCCTAGGAGAGGAGAAAGTGGGCCCAGGTTATCTACCCCCATCTCCTTCTCTGCTGGGCAACCGTTTGACAGTTGCTGGGTTCACCTAGAGGAGGCTATGGCTTTTGTCCAAAGGTCATGTCTACACCTCTAATTCTGTCTGGTTCTGGGTTTAGGTTCACTTACTCCAATTTTCCTTGGTGCCTAGTATGGTGACTGCCTTCTGTAACTAACCCAGTGAGGAACGTGTCACGGTTCTCTGGCTGCCTTAGGCCCATCCACACTTTTGGAATAAGAAAAAGATCTGTCTCTTACAGTTATATCTCTTAAATATGATGCCATGCATTTTCTACTGGGATTCTAACTTACACAGTCTTTCTCCTCATTTCTCAGTTCACTGTTCTCCTCCTAAAGCAAATAATTCTTTGGGACTTCCTATATTTATACATATACAAACATACAAAAATATATGTATTTGTTTCACCCTTATTTTCTCAAATTGTGGTATGGTATATTGTAACCCAGTTATTCATCATGGTTTTATTTTGTTTCCATATAAAATATCCTAGGGATCTTTTGTACACAGTACAGAGAAATCTCCCTTATTCTTGTGTTTTTTTTTGGGGGGGGTCCCTGTTGTGGGGCCTGAACTCTGGGCCTGGGCGCTGTCCCTCAGATCTTCAGCTCAAGGCTATCGCTCTACCACTTGAACCACAGCACCACTTCCAGCTTTTTTCTTTTTGCTTATGTGGTGCTGAGGAATCAAACCCAGAGCCTCAGGCATGCAAGGCAAGCGCTCTATGACTGAGCCACCTTCCCAGCCCACATCTCCCTTATTCTTATTTATGACTGTATTATATTCTACTCTGTAGGAGTATTCTCACCTTTTAGCCTGCTTCCTATCAATAGAAATTTAGGTTATTTTCAGTCATCTTCTATTTACAAGTGTAGTTATAAGGAAATAACCTTGTATATAGGTAATTTCTCACATTATGTATGAGGAAAATGAAACTGAGATAATACTATCTGAGGTTAATTATTTGGCAAAAACATATCACAATAATCATCAGTTGATAGGATAACACTGGTTGTGACCTAAATCTGGAAAGTATTGCCCTCAAAACATTCTGTACATTTTTGCTTTTTGTTTCTTTGTGAGGTAGGCTAGTTAGCCAGTCTAGTCTACAAGTGATGCTCCTGTCTTGACCCAAGTATCTGGGACTACAGGTGTGTATACCATGTCTGGTTCTAAATTCCTTTCCTTTAAAAATTTGCCCTAATGAGGTTGGACACGTGGCTTAGTGGTAGAGTGCTTGCCTCGCATTCATGAAGCCCTGGGTTCAATTCCTCATTATCACATAAACAGAAAAATCTGGAAGTGGCACTATGGGTCAAGTTGTAGAGTGCTAGCCTTGAGCAAAAAGAAGCTCAGGGACAGTGCCCAGGCCCTGAGTGCAGTCCCTAGGACTGGCAAAAACCAAACCAAACCAAAACAAAATTTACCCTTATTCACTCATTCCCAGATTAGTAGACACAGACCACCACGCAGCCTCTTGGTGCCTCAATTTCCACATTTATACAGTGGTTCCTACTGTGCTGATAACACTAAGCTCTTGAAACAGTGTCTAGTACATAGCAAGAGGTATGCAAACTCTGGTTCTTACTAGTAGTTATTGCCATTGCTTTGGCTTGAGACTGCTCTCCCATGAGCATTCAAACATAGGACAAAAACACTAATCTTTTGTGTCTCATCAATGATTTACCTTTTGTGTGAGATTGTCAGCTCCTTCTTGAGAACAAATTAAGGCAAAAAAAACATTAGGGAAAAGGATACTTGAATTGACTACTAAAGGAGAGAGAGGGTTCTGAAGATACTTTTATCTACTTCACAATGTTATTTATTTATTTATTTATGTTTGTCAGTCCAGAGGCTTGAATTCAGGGTCTGGACACTATCCCTGAGCTTTTTTGCTCAAGGCTAGTGCTCTACCACTTTGAGCCACAACTCTACTTCCAGTTTTTTGGGGGTTAGTTGGAGATAAGAGTCTCAGGGACTTTCCTACCCAGGCTAGCTTTGAATCACCATCCTCAGATCTAGCCTCCTGAGTAGCTAGGATTACAGGTGGTAGCCACCAGCACTTGACAACACAATTTCATTTTGATTTTCCTATTCAAATATCCTTAAAATGGTAAGACCTACACAACCATCTGCTTGCTGGCCATCTTCTTCAGACACTATCCAGCTAGGACTACAATCTTCCATATTCGTTACCAATGAAATTGAATGCTACTTTCCTCTCCCAGGCCCACATTATTTTCAGGTGCATCAAAACATGTCAGACTTGTCCTTGGCTGATCTCTCACATATCCTTTATATTCGGTGATGTGAACATCTCCTTACATTCATTATAACATTTGTTACCATATCCTGGAAATTTTCTTTTTAGTAGTCCTCAAGTTCATCTCCATCCTTTTCTATATCCCCTCTGACTACTTCAAACCCAAGTCTTGATATTTCTGTGGTCCACTGTAGAATTCTGGTTAGTGTTCTTCCTCCCTCTTTCTCCTGCTCTTTCCCCAACTTCCCTCTACAAATATGTATCTTAAAAAGCTGTTAGTTGTTAGGTCTTGGGCTGGCACAGGGGAAGATGATGCAAAGCAAATAAAATAGAGATCCTAAATATAATTATAACCTTATCTTATTCCACATTCATAAAAATTTTACATGAGGTAGAGAGAGAGATTAATCATAGCACTACACAAATATTGGTTGATATAACAGAGCTCTTGTTTTCTGTTGTAGGCTCTCTGAAAGAGAGTATAAATGGGAGCTTTGTATCTTAGAGATCAGGGCTTTGCAGTCTTGGGGATCCATTACTATCTTTTTTTGTGTGTGTGCCAGTCATGAGGCTTGAACTCTAGGCCTGGAGGCTGTCACTCAGCTCTTCTGCTCAAGGCGAGGGCTCTACCACCGAAGCCAAAGCACCACTTCTGGTTTTCTGTTGGTTTATTGGAGATAAGAGTTTCATGGACTTTCCTGCCCTGGCTGGTTTTGAACTGCGATCCTCAGATCTCTGCCTCCAGAGTAGCTAGGATTACAGGCGTGAGCACATTACTATCTTTACTTTAGAAAGTTTTAGGATTATTAAAAACTGGGATGTTGGAAAGGATGAGTTAAGAGAGTAGCTTGACCTGCAGGAGAGGGAAAATGCAGAAGACAAGTATAGATGAACAGGGAGAGGAGGAGCAAGTTTGCTCTAGGTTCTACACCAGTTGAGGATTTGGTCTCACTTTTGTGGATGAGTTCTTAGATGGAGGAGACACAGATAGATAGATAGATGCCTGTAGGGGCCAGGCCTGAGTGCTGTGGATGCAAGATTCACTGTTGTATGCTCCTGACCAAAAGACAGACCTTCAAGGTAGGTCCTCAGCAGTCTACCAAGAGCAATAGGTCCTATCAAATGCTAAGGGACAACAGCTGATGGATAGCAAGTAGCTAAGGGACCAAAGATCAGGTTCTCTTCCACTTTTATGACAATGTATAAGTCTAGGGCCCTAGAATGATACGGGTTGTGGGGGAGGTTAGTAGATGGGCTTTTCTCTGTATAGGCAGTGAAAAACACTTATTTTATATCATGAGCTATATTCCCTGAGCCATGTATAAAATGACACACACGCTCCTTCATTTCATTCTTTTTTTCTATCTGCTTAAAAAAAGTCACAAAGAGAAAATAAGCCAAAAATGAATGATTATTATTACTATTTGAAGTCATAACTTAGTTGTCCTATCTGTCATGAGCACTGTACTTCACTGTACAGTTTTCTTATCTGTAAAATGTGATGGGTGATGTTGAATTTCTTCTCTTGCTCTTCTGTTTCATGGTTCCAAGCAGTCTCAGCCAAAGAGCAGAAGTGTTGACAAGATGATTTGAGGACTGTTTTTTCTTCTTTGCTTTAGTAATGTTAACACTCTCTCAGTAGAGAAAACAAAAGCTGATATGTTTTATTTAAATCACCAAGCAGGAGAGTTTATGGCAGTTTCTTAAACTCCTGTATATAAAATATGCTGTTGGCAGCAAAGCTGAGGAAAAATGTTTCTGTATGAGAGCACATGACCTATCTTCCTTTGAGGCAGATCTTGTGAAATGGATAGTCAGAAGAGCTGGCTTGAAGAAGGGAGAAGGAAAGGCCACAGCCCTAACAGATGCTTCATGCTAAATGAACAGAAAACTTCCAATTAAGTGTTATTCTTCCTCGGGTCCCTTTAGACAGTAAACTAGGCTTCCTGGGCAAATAGCCAGCATCTCCCATGGACTTTGGGAAGGGAGATTGTTAGAGAATATACTTTATTGAGTTTAGAATCCAATTATTCAAACAGATGTACCGAGTGGGACAGAGTGGGCAGAAGGAATCAATGTAGTTTTACAGCAGGGAAAAATCCGTTGGTAAATGAGATAATCAAGTATGTTAGTGGACTAGTATATGTATAGACTCGAGATAGACTGCCAGGATTCTACTGTGGCTTTACCAACTAGTTCTGTAACTTTGGGCAAATTATTCTCTGTGCCTCATATACAAAATGAAGACAGTAATAATCTTGAGTGCATAGAAGGACAATGTTACGACCATTAAATAAGCTTGTAGATTAGTGCCTACACACAGTAAAAAATAAGAAAATGTTTTGTTACTACTACAGTTGTGTTTATATGTCAAACCCCATTCGTTGACTCAAACTTTTTGTTTCTTTTTTTCCTTTTCATTGATGCTTAAATCAAGCTACAGAGCATAGCTTCAAAATAATTCCAGGATATACAGTAAGAAATTCAGCAGTCTGTTGTGATGTTAGGTCATTTCAGATGCTTCCTGAGAACCAGGTAAGGAAGCACGGTGAGAGGAACTGCAAATGTCACAGTCTTGTAAATGTTTTGCAACTAGAATCATAAGTGACACATTTTTTTCCAGCCAAGTCCTTTTGAAAGGATGAATCAGATTTGCTTGTTACATAACATTGTGGAGTTTTTCTAGCTTTTCTGAGTGTGTGTGTGTGTGTGTCCTATAGTATTTGAAAAGGTGCTCTTAGTTTCCCTCCAAGATGTTGAACAGACAATAAATGAGCTTTTAAAAAAGTAAATCACACTGGGCACTGGTGGCTCACACCTGTAATCTGAGCTATGAGGGAGGCTGAGATCTAAGGATCACTGTTTGAAACCAGCCTGGGCAAGAAAGTCTGTGAGACAATTACAGAAAAAGCTAGAGGTAGTGTTGTACCTCAAGTGGTAAGAGTGCTAGCCTTGAGCAAAAGGAGCTCAGAGTCAGTACCCAGGCCCATAATTCAAAGCCCAGGACCAGCAAAAAAATAAAAAGACACATGATATTATAGAAAATTGTTATGGTCTTTCATTGGAAGTGATTGTTAATATTCACAAATTTTCTTAATACTTTATTTTGACATATGAGTTTTCTGAATCATTTTACTTATGCCATTTCATTCAGCTATACTCCATAAAAAGATTTTTTAATGAAATAAGCAAACAGTTGAAACATTTTAAAAATCAGTATTTGCTATTTGGCTTATTTTGCTACAGGAACTTGCTCAATTGCCTTATAGAAATAACCCAGGGAATACATATATAGAGTCAGCACTTTTCACTGGCTAAAAAAACAGGAAAATGGTAACTGCCCCATTCTTGATTCTAATATAGATAGGTTCTTGGAAGGTCATCAGTGTTGAAGTTTATGGTACTAAAGTCTCAGAAAGACTTTATCTCTTTTCACTAATGATTTCATGCTTCTCTAATATCAAATGAGCCCCAAGAAAAGTAGATTAGAGAGTCCCTTACAGAAAAGATCTAAGAGATCATAAAGGCCCACAGAAGCTTCCTGACTGTTGGCTGTACTAGCTTTCAAACCACGGAGATCTGGGATTCAATTTTGAAAGGGAGAAAAACGGAAATTTTGATATTTTACCTTACTTTCCTTTTGCATATATGAGTGTGCTTAAATTGGGTTTTGATTTGAATAGCATTTTTTCCTGAAGTCACATGATAACAGACAGCACTGAGAGAATTCTCAGTTCCTCTTGCTGCAGAACCAGAATTGTAACTTCAGAACCAGAGTGAAGGAGAACAAGAAGAGATATGAAGACAAAACTCAGGCTGGAGTTTTGTAAGGTGTCAGTTAATTTCTCCTTTTGCTTAATGTCAGCTGTTTCCTCTTTCCTACTCATTCCCTCCCTCCCATTGCTGCCATCGAGTTGCTCAGGAACCTCATTGATTATAACATAACACTTTCTTTGTGTTATTTCCAAATTAAACCTAAAAGAAAAATTATATTATTCTGTTCATAACACTTCTAACACTTCTAAATATGTTTCCACTTCCACATTAACACCAATTTTCCAACTTGTAGATACACACACACACACACACACACACACACACACACACACACGAGTTCAAGCTTATAGAACTGCCCTTACCTCAGATGTCAATCCTAAATCCAGACTCAAGTATTTCAGGCCAACTTTAGACCATAATTCAGGGGCTCACATGGAAGATACTCTTACACTCAGGAAATAGGGTGTTTAGAAGTCTATATAAGATGTTCCTGTTACATCCATCATTTGGGAATTATAATAGGTTTAGGAGCTTTTGTCATGAGCAGAAACCAAAGATATGCTTCTTCTTATGTCACACAGTTCCTCTAAGTGATTAGCAAAATAAATGTTCATTTCTAATGCAAAAGATCATGGCATTGTCATGGCCACCTCTTCTTTTTCTCTATATGCTTTTTTTCCTGTAGAAATAGCTGCTTTCAGTAGACTAAATCTTATAATCAAAAACTTCTTCGTTTTGTCTGTCATCTTTCCTTAGATCTGAAGAAAGATAAAAATTTCATGTCATTTCTAGGCAGCTTAGTTTTATACTGGTTCAGAGCCTTCTAGAGAATCTATGTAGTCTTCACACTTCTTTGAAACTGGTTCCTGTTGTAATCTTTTTGGCAAAATAGGGCTTTGGTGACTTTGCTTTCTCTGCAGCATATTAGCATGTCCCTGACCTCTTGCTTACAATTCAGTTGGCATATCTTTAGGATAAAATGAAATTATTTTGTGTTTCCTCTGAATAGTTCTCCATTCTGTCGTCATCGTCATCATCATCATCATCATCATCATCATCATCATCATCATGGTTGGTTGTAGGGCTTGAACTCTAGACCTGGGTGCTGTCCTTGAGCTCTTCAGATCAAGGCAAGCGCCCTACCACTTGAGCCACAGCGCCACTTCTGGTTTTCTGGAAGTAAATTGGAGATAAGAGTCTCATGGACTTTCCTGCCCAGGCTGGCTTTGAACCACAATCCTCAGATCTCAGCCTCCTGAGTAGCTAGGATTACTGGTGCCCAGCTCATCATTCATTATTTAACCAGTGTTTAATTAAAACTTTCATTCCATTGGAATTTCATTATGATAGGTACTTTGTGAAGGATGATTCCATGTTTGGGAATCTCCAAGTCACAGATGATGTGCAGAATGCCATGCTCCGATTAAAGGGATGATGATAGTAGAAATATGACAAGAACCACAACTGGAAGACACTATAGTAATAGACTAGGGTCCAGATTAGAGATCTCTTCTCTTCCAAGTGTGGGGTTGCACAGGAAATCATGGCATCATCAATCTCTGAGCCACAAGAAACTTATTAAAATGTAGGTGCTTCTTTTTTTGGGGGGGTCCAGTCGTGGGGGCCTGAACTCTGGGCCTGGGCGCTGTCCCTCAGCTCTTCAGCTCAAGGCTAGCGCTCTACCACTTAAGCCACAGCGCCACTTCCGGCTTTTTTCTTTTTGCTTATGTGGTGCTGGGGAATCGAACCCAGGGCCTCATGCATGCAAGGCAAGCGCTCTACCACTGAGCCACCTTCCCAGCCCTGTAGGTACTTCTTGAATAGGTTTAAGTGCAAGCTGATGGGAAGTAAAGATTTGCTTTGAAGCATGTTCTATGGATATTGTCAAATGCTATTTTCTGTAATGCTTTCACAGATCTGCCATCAGTAGACTTCCTTTCTCTTTCTCTTTCTCTCCCTGGTACTGAGGCTTTGAACTTTCACTTATTTACATGGCTAAACAAGATAGAAAAATAAAAACAAGCCAGGTGCCAGTGGCTCATGCCGGTAATCCTAGCTACTCAGGAGGCTGAGGTCTGAGGATCACCCAGGCATTGAAAGTCTCTGAAACCTTACCTCCAATAAAGCACCAGAAAACTGGAAGTGGTGCTATAGCTCAAGGGGTAGAGCATTAGCTTTGAGCTGAAGAGCTGAGGGATAGTGCTCAAGCCCAGAGTTCAAGTCCCATGACTGACCAAAAACAAATAAACAAACAACAAAAACAACAAAAAAAAAACCCAAAACAAAAAACACTCCAGGTTCTAGTGTACCTTTAACACCTGTGGAAGATCATAATTAGAGTTGACTGAGGTACTAGCTTTGGCTTTTGTAGGTCACTGAGATCACAGCTCAGGTAGATCCCTAAAAACCATATCAAATTTTACTCCAAAGAGTTGAGATTGAAGAATAAGTTTGAGGGACCTCTGGAGGAGGGGGAATTAAAGAGAAATAACACTATTACCCCAAACAGTAATTACTGCTAACAGATTCTGGGACATGTGCATAGAAAACCCTTAAGGGTGTAATTGTATCATCAATTGCTGATAGGAAATAAAATGTTACAAAAAAAGAAGAAAAAATGACAAATGAAAGATAGAAAAGCATGTGGTGATATTTGTGTTTTAAAGTCAAATTCGGTAATGAAATTACACAAAACTTAATTCAAATGCATAAGAATTTAAATTATAGTGGGGAGGAGTATAGTTGTGGAGGTGGGAGGGAAGGGATGGTAGGGGAAGAACAAAGGAGGAGGCAACAATGGTTGATAAGAAATGTACTCATTACCTTGCTCATGTAACTGTAACTCCTCTGTACAGTATTTTCACAATAAAAAACTTATTAAAAATAAATAAATAAAAAGAATTTAAATTATATTCAATTCAAGTTGGTTACTCTATTTATGTTTCTCTCCTTCCGTTTGGTACCTAGTTTCTCTAAAAGTGTGGCTGCAGGGCCAGAAAGGGAAAAATTAGGGAAGAAACATGCAAAATGTTTTGTTGTACACTAGTGCCATCAGAAACAAATTTAACCTTTAATAGGATTTTTAAAAGTCTTACCATTTACACATCAGAAGAAAATCTAAACTTCCATCTCTCTCTTATTTATAGAATATCTTCACTGATTAAGGACTGCTTTAATAGGGCCTATAGATGCTTGAGTTTAAAAGGAAAAGACAAGGAAGTAAGAAGGAAGAAGTAATTTGTTATGAATTGGTAGATGGAGACCACAATGAGGATAAAATGGTTAAGTTCACCTTAGAAGGGAGTAGTTGTTAGGCTTTTAAAACTGGACATGTAAAGCAGTATCAGTGTGTGTGCTCTGTGCGTGATCAAGACATGTGTGCCAGCCATAATTTACTGGCCCACAAATGTGTAAGAACAGAAACTGCGTATTCAGAAACCTTCAGAGAAATGATAGAATAATTTTGTCTATTGATTCTAAAGAGAAAAAGAAATTTTAAGTTTCCTCTTGAGATCTCTTTGCTCATTTCATTTCTCTATTAAATTATTGTTATTGTAGTAATATTGGTGTGTGGCCAGGTATA
Organism: Dipodomys ordii; assembly: GCF_000151885.1. Taxonomy (NCBI): domain Eukaryota; kingdom Metazoa; phylum Chordata; class Mammalia; order Rodentia; family Heteromyidae; genus Dipodomys; species Dipodomys ordii. The sequence continues at coordinate 3,422,288 of NW_012267309.1, read as the reverse complement.
GTGGTATATAGAGTCTCATCATTCAGAAGTCTGAGATAGGAGGATTCAGAGTTGGAGGCCAGCCTGAGCCATATAAAGAGACCTTGTCTTCCCACACCCCCTCCCAGAAACGTATTGATCTGTAAAGTATCTGAGACTGAAAGACCAAGTAATAACACTTTTCTACCACAGGCCATTTGAGAAGAACTCATCTAGATTGTGTCCATATTACTGTTGTTTTCTGAACTATGTATAACACCAGAGGATGCTATCCTTCAGTTAATAACCCTGAATTATGATTAGTGTGTCATAAGAGGGCTGTAAATCATCTACTTGGGCCACAGATAGGCCTTTATATCTAAAAAAAGTGGTTTGGGATGTAGAGTCGATTTTGTACACTTTAATTATTAGAGCCAGTAATATATATTGACTTGTTTTTAAAAGCTCAGATTTTTATCAGCTTTCTAGGCAACAAGATTCTCCAGGTTAGGTAGATAGCATCCCTGAACCTATCACCCAAGAAAGGTTATCTGGTTTTGTCACAGTCAGGCTGAATCTGCCTTTGACCATTTCTTTTCTTTCTTAAGTGAGAAAGGATTATTTGGACCTGGGCTCCTTCTGTTGTACCTTGAAGTCAGTGCCTCCTGTTATTCAATCATTTAATTTGACTTAAAAGCAGTAAGCATTTCTCTCAATACACTTTTCTTCTTAATCATGTTTTCCTTTGGTGAATTTTTAAATACATTTTCTTTTGTAGGATAGCATAAAGGACTCTGGGTTGAATAAACCTATGTTAGGATCCAGGACTGTCAACTACCTGTTAGGTTATATTGCACTCTTAGCTTCTATTTCTCATAGTAAAATGGAGATATTCCTACCTGTCTTGCCAAGTCAATGTAAGGAGTTAAATAAACTAACTCATGCAAAACACCCACTTAGTAATTAGAATAGCACACTTCCACATGTGTTAACTCCTTCACTTCATTTGGACAACAGAGCCCAAGAGAGAGTTTGGCAGAAGGATTAATGGCTAAGAAAGGAGGCAAAGACACACTTTGGATTGATCATCCAGTCTTTTTAGGTCAGCTTATTCAAGACATTGTAGACCACCATGTGAAGTCATTTGTATTTGTGATGCCCAGTAGCCTGATGCTACAGGAATCTGCTCCCGGCTTTGTGAAAACCATTCAAGGCATAGAAGTAACATATGTGATAGCCATACCTAGAGGCCACCAGTCTTCAAGGGGCCACACTTGGAATGAATTCCTCAAGCCTCATCCCATTTTGTAACTCTGAGGTCATGCTATGACTTCTCCCTAAGGATTCCTGAGAATTTCCAAGAAATGCTTGTCACCAATCCCTAGTAACCAATTGATGGACCATCTTGCAATTTCCCCAGGGAACAGGCTATCACATTTAACAAAGATTCTCCTGAGGAAGACACAGGATTACTTGAAAGAATTAGCAATGGAGAAAACAATATATCAGATAGCAAACTGGGCCCTACCCATTCCTCATTGGAGGAATGTCTTCCCTTCAGCCCTGCCTTTCTATTACGTGGCAGAGATCACTTTCCTTACAGACAAGAATCCATTGACATGCCTCCCATTCCCAGACCCATGAGAAGATGGCCTGCAGGTCTATTCACAGTCAGGACAACCTTTTTTCACAATCACTGTCTTTTTGTGCAGTACTTTGTCTGATGAATACAGTAGGAACTTTGAATAAATGAAGAAAGTCTCAACTGTCTCACCTCAGTTAAGAACTTGGCTTTATATTCATGAGATTTTAAAAAAGGGGTCTTTTTTAGATCCCCTCAAGTAATCTCAAACGTAAAAGTTAAAGCTTCCTTTTATTGCACACTTAATTAAGAGGATACAATTTTTTCCCCTTCTAGACAAATAATTTGTCAACTTGGAAATAGCAACTTTTCTCTACCCTCATATTTGACTTCAGTCTAAACTGTTGTACTTTATTAAACAGGGCATTTACTGTTAAGAGTGTATTTCTGAAAATCCTATAATTTTCAATTTTTCCTAAAGGCTGACTGAGCAGACCTGTAATCATATAATACAGTTTTAGTATACAAATTATTACACTAATGTCTAATCATTACATTAAGACCTGGCTACATGGCTGTATACTAACTCTGATAAATTCTTTTAGTACATTATCTTTAGTGTTCTTAATAATGCTGTTGGGTAAGATTTATTATTTTATTTATATAGAAATAGAGCTCAGGGGGGGCTGGGAAGGTGGCTCAGTGGTAGAGTGCTTGCCTTGCATGCATGAGACCCTGGGTTCGATTCCTCAGTACCACATACGCAGAAAAAAGCTGGAAGTGGTGTTGTAGCTCAAGTGGTAGAGCACTAGCCTTGAGTTCAGGCCCCATGACTGACAAAAAGAAAGAAAGAAATAGAACTCAGAATGAGTGATTTGTCCCTGGTCATATAGCTGGCTAGTGGCAGAGTTTAATTCAACTGAACCTGCATCTGGATATCTCAAGTCAGGTGGATAAAAGCTTTATGGAATCACTTCCCACCTCACACTTACATGACATTTTTTGTTTTGTTTTGGGTCCACTCGTGGGGCCTGAACTCTGGGCCTGGAGGCTGTCCCTCAGCTCTTCAGCTCAAGGCTAGCACTCTACCACTTGAGCCACAGCGCCACTTTCGGCTTTTTTCTTTTTGCTTATGTGGTGCTGAGGAATTGAACCCAGGGCCTCATGCATGCAAGGCAAGCACTCTACCACTGAGCCACCTTCCCAGCCCCTTACATGACATTTTGATAAGTACCTTTAATGACTAAATCTCTGCAAAGATTCACACCTAGAGTGTGAATTGTTCTTCAATGTTTGGGAATGGTAAAAATGTTAAGACCCATTACAAAATTCTACTTCTTTCATTTGCCTTCTTTCTCCCTAGTTCCAAAAGAAAGGTCTGAGAAATTCTAACTCTTTCCTCCTCCTTCCCCATCAACATTGCCAGGGCAAAATTATTTAATTGTGTAAATGTTTCCCAGAAAACAGAACTCTTCAGTAAAAATTCATAGCTCTTGGCTGAAAGGTTTTATTTGACTTCCTTCCTGTTCTTATGCAATCGCTTTCCCCAGTCTCAGCCTGGTTCTGTGATGCCCTAAGCAGCCACTTCTAGTCACTTCCCTTAGTGAGCAAAGGTGTCAGCCCTTTTCCAGGATAAGGGCTCTGCTGCGGGCAGTCCCAAGTTTACCCCCGCTTTCCCCCAAGTTGATCATCTTATGACAGCTCTCCTTTTGATGTATGGTATTCCCTATGTAAAAAATTCACGAGGGGGTTTTTGTGATGTTAAATCAAACTTTGAGACTAGTAGGCCTATGAAATAAAAAGGTTTATTGGGATGTTCGAGACAGTAGCAAAGATAAAAAGGACCAGTCTTGGGACTGATTCCCTAAGCTATGAGCAGAATGGATACGTTAACTGTTGGGAGATTTTATAATAATGAAATTTTAGAGAGAAGAAACAAATGATTTGCTTTGAACTATATTACTATGTAAAGATGGAAAAGTGCTGAGATAACCCAGGAAGAGAACACTTGCTGCTGCTTTTTTGGGGTGAGAGGGAGGATTGAACCCAGGACCTTGAGCATGCTAGGCAGGTGCTCATCCACAAGTCACATCCCCAGACAGCTTTTTGTTTCATATAACCATCTATTAATTGTACATGGGTGTTTTATTTTGCCATGTCCATATATACTTACAGTGTACCTTGACCAGAGACATCTCCTCTTATCCTCCCTCCTCTTTCCCTTACACACATCAACAAGCTTCTTTGTTCCATTTTCACATGTATACATAGAGTATTTTGACCATATTTACCTTTCTTTACTTTCTCAGGTCTTTTACTTCCTCATTCCTACTAGTACCCATATTATAGACAGTACCTATACTACCTTCCTGTCATTCATTTCAAAACATGTATGTCAGGGGAAGACAAAGGAAGGGGCGACATTATCTAAAAAAGAAATAAATTCCTTACCTGACTTACGTAATGGTAAAAATAGAATTATTTTCACACAAAAAAATTATTTTTTTGGGTCCGGTCGTGGGGCCTGAACTCTGGGCCTGGGCGCTGTCCCTCAGCAATTCAGCTCAAGGCTAGCCCTCTCCCACTTGAGCCACAGCGCCACTTCTGGCTTTTTCTGCTTATGTGGTCCTGAGGAACTGAACCCAGGGGCTCATGCATGCAAGGCACGTACTCTACCACTGAGCCAACTTCCCAGCCCCCCCTCACTCTTCACTAAGGCTGTACCACTGAGCTACCTTCCCAGCCCATCTTCTTAGTTTTATAGGATATACTTTGGATTCTTTTTTGGGGGGAAAGGCCCTTTTTTTGTGTGTGTGTGCCTGAACTCTGGGCCTGGGCACTGTCGCTCAGCTCTTCAGCTCAAGACCAGCGCTCTACCACTTGAGCCACCACGCCACTTCGGCTTTTTTCTTTTTGCTTATGTGGTGCTGAGGAATCGAACTCAGGGCTTCATGCATGCAAGGCAAGTGCTCTACCACTGATCCACCTTCCCAGCCCTATTTTCACAAATTTTGTAAAAAGGTATATGTTAATTTTAAAGGGTTTCAGCATATTTCCCACATGTATATGCTGTATGTTAATCGATTGACCCCCCTCACTTACTCTCACTAACCCCTATTATTCAGCAGCTTTCAGTGAAAGCTTCCATCTTCATTTACTAATGCAATGTATTTTGGTTTTGTTTACCCTCTGACATTTGCTTCTTTCCCACTTCTAGTCCTTTCAAACAGTATCACAATTACTAACATGTTCTTCATTTGTGTGTGTGTATGTGTGTGTGCGTGCGTGCGTGTGATCTTGTGTGTAAATATAGGTTTATCTTGGGGCTAAGAGGTTGGCTCAGTGGTAGAGTGCTTGCCTCACATGCAGGAGGCCCTGGGTTCAATTCCTCAGATCCACATAAGCAAAAAACAAAACAAAAACAAAAACGGAAGTGGTGTTGTGGGGCAAGTGGTAGGGTGATAGCCTTGAGCTGAAGAGCTGAAGGACAGTGCCCGGGCCCAGAGTACAAGCCCCATAACCGACAAAAAAAAAAAAAAGGTTTATCTTTTAGGTATAGCATCCACATATGAGAGGAAATGTGTGGCCTTTGTCTTTCTGAAGCTGGTTTGTTTCACTTAATAGAATGACATCTCCTTTGCTGCTTCTTGATTGGTCTGGTCTAAAAGCAATGTGGCTTGTGTGTATGTGTGTGTGTGTGTGTGTGTGTGTGTGTGTGTGTGTGTGAGTCATGGGGCTCGAACCCTGGGCCTGAGTGCTGTCCCTCAGCTCTTCAGCTCAAGGCAAGCATTCTACCACTTGAGCCACAGCAAAACTTCCAGTTTTTGAGTGGTTAATTTGAGGTAAGAGTTTCATGGGGACTTTCCTGCCCGGGCTGGCTTTGAACTGTGATCTTCAGATCTCAGTCTCCTGCGTAACTAGGATTATAGGCGTAAGCCACCGGCACCCAGCCAGAGTGCTCTTTATGGCTACTTTCAGCATGCAAAAAAAGAAAGAATACGAAATTATTTTATTTTACTTTCTTCCTTGATGTAGCTTGGAACACTGAGTTAAAAGAACTCTTTCTTCTTCCCTCCAATCTCAGGACATCTCTGAATTATCTGATCAGTGATCTACCTGCAAGTCTCTTAGAAACAGAGATGATGTTTGCTATCTTGTACCCCTCGGGCCTAGCATAATGCATAGCACTGAATGAGTAAATAAAAAATGACAGCAGGTAGTTTTCTCATGATTGTAATTACCTAGGATAGCCCCAAACTCTAGAAATGGCCCTTTCCTTCAAATCCTGGCACAATGTTCTGATAGAGCTAATAGACATAGATAGACATAGCTGTCATTTTCTTCCAAAATCGGAGGAACATTCTCCCTAGAATCCTTTTTTGTTTTGTTTTGTTTCTTTGTTTGTTTGTTAGTGCTGGCGCCAGGGCTTGAATCCTGGGCTTGAGTTCTGTTCCTTAGTTTTCTGCTCAAGACTGGCACTCTATCACTTGTCATGGCTCCATTTCTAAGCTTTTTGCTAGTTAATTGGAGATATAAGTTGCACAGACTTTTCTGCCTGGGCTGGCTTTGAGCTATGACCTCAGATCTCAGCCTCCTGAATAGCTAGGATGACAAGGTATGAGCCACCAAATGACCAGCTCACAGTCCTTTTTAAAGACCTTGAGAAGAAATTTTAAAAGCTCACATTCCTTGTTTTCTTCTTTCTTCTTCGCTTCTTTAATTGTCCAATTAGAATGATAGTATGCATCACTATCCTTGTCAGTGGCATGAGATTGTGAATCATTTTTATTTTCTTTATATTCTTCCTGTACTTTTACCCTCTATCAAAAGGTATAAAAGCCAATTTAATGGTTTCAATCTAAAATCTTATATATTTAATATTTTTAACCTAAAAAAAACTTTAAACACTGAATGATTAAAAACAAAAGCCAGATTTTAGAATCTTAGTGGGTCTACTGAAAGTTAAAAGGTCACACAGATAACAGATATAATGAGTCTTTGGAAATAATTTTTATATGCTCAACTTGGGTTTTTCCTTTTATGCTAGGTGCAAAATTTCACCTATGCTTTTACAAGAATCTAAAGCGAAACAGAAAGAAAAGCTGACCTAGTGAAAATTTGAAGAAGCCTTGGGATTGCCAGCATCCTGTCTGCCTCATCAAACATCACGGGGGCCTGTGTATACCACGCATGACTGGGCTGTGGCTGAGCATATGAGGTACATGTGACAAGATGAGCTGCTTGTGTCTTTTCCAATTAGTGCTCAGGGCAGTTGTCCTCCGAACCACCTTCCAAATGGCAAGATTTGCCATTTGGGGAGTGAGTGGGGGTCTTCCCAACACACACACACACACACACACACACACACACACACACACACACTTTGCTGAGTGTTCTCAGAATAACGAGAAAGGAAGAACAGTTTCCACGTGAATGCTAGATGGTAGAAGAGACACTAGAAAGAGCTGTTCAGGAAAATTGCCAGTCTTACAGCTTCTGGATGCCACTTCTTTCCCCCCTCAACCCAGAGGAAACAAAATGAAAAGTTCAGGCCCAGATCAACCACAGCCTCTACTTTCTAACTTCATCAGTGAGTTAGGGTGAGCCAGTAGCACCCTTCCCTTTCAGGGCTGTGAGAGGTATATCTCATCCCGAGTCTGTCATATTTTCTCTTGGATCTGAATACCAGTCAGCTGTGTGATATGTGAAAGAGATAACACATTGTACTGGCTATGTTCCACCTTGAACCAGTTTAAGCAAACTAGAGAAATATCTCACATAGGGGGAGTTGTAAAAAAAAAAAGGGGCAAATGAGCCAGATGTAGTGGAACATGCCCTGTTATCCTGCATTGAAGAGCGGAAGAGGGAAGGATGTGGAGTTTGAGGCTACCCTAGGCCTGTCTAGAACAAACAATGAAACTACTAAAGGCTACATACAATTATGTGTTTGGTGAATGAAAATGGAACAGTAGACCCAAAGGAATTCAGAATGAATGGGAAATCTTCATAGGAATGATTTTAATTTTAAATTACTTGGTTAGTTAACCATTTCTTGTTCTGAATCATATGGGAAAGAGGGAACTGAGATACTGGGAAGTTGTCTGATTTGACTAGCAGCCTTCTTTTCAAGCTCTAAAGTTCAACATTCTGGGCATTAATTGCTTCCTCTATTCTATCTGCAGCTGTTTAAATATGGAGTTCTATTTTTATAGGACAAACAGAACTAAGCAGAAAACATGCTACTTTCTCTCTGGTTGTTTACATCTCCTAAGAGGATCATGGGTATTTGGAGTTCTAGACAGCTGAGGTCCTCCAAAAGGCCAACAAAATTGATTCTGGCAGTGTGTTAGTTTTTCATATTATCCAAAAGAAAAAATTTGTGTTGGCTCATAGTTTCAGAGGTTTCTATCTATCATGGCAGGTATGGTGTGGTAGAGCCAAGCAGCTCACCTGTAGGTGGCTCATCTGCAGCATACCCCCAGCAGATTACTTCTTGTCCTCTCTTTTATTCCATTTGCTACCTCATTTTGTAAGACATTGCTGTCCACATTTAAAACATCTTCCCAGATACCACCTTACCCCAGTCAGAATGTCTCACATCCACAAATCAGCCAACGACAAATGCTGGAGGGGATGTGGAGAAAGAGGAACCCTATTACACTGCTGGTGGGAATGTACACTTATACAACCACTTT
>NW_012267309.1:3375843-3411098 GCF_000151885.1 Dipodomys ordii | reverse complement strand
CCTCCACAAATTATACCAACATCAAATACAGTGAAAGCAGGGGTTATACCATGGGGGAGGGACATACAAAGCAACAAAGAAATAATCTTATAAATGTTCTAACTGTATATTTTTTTCTAACATTTTTTTCTAACTGTGTATCTTTTGTCTTTTCTTCTTCAGTACCGGGGATTGAACTCAGGATGAACCCACTACCCACTTGCTAGGCAAGCACATTACACTGAGCTACATCCCAGCCTAGTTTCTAGCTTTTTTACATGTTCTGTCAAAAATCCACAGATGAGAATTTCCATGATCTCAGCACAAAGATGGTTACTTTGGTTCCAATAACCAGCAGATAAAAGGCCTATATTGAACTTCGACTTCTCAGACTTGTTAAGAACTCTTTGAAGATACAAATCATGACTTAGTGGCTTTGAATTTCCAGACTCTAATGTACAGCATCATAGACAGTAAGAGCTACTTCATAGTTGAACCAAGAGCTCATCCATACTTGACTAATGACTAAACCTTTAGTCAACTATAATGGATTTTGGTATTTGCTTCTCCAACATCCATGCTTATTTGTGAGACCTATCATAGTCCTTGTTTTCAGTTCACACAGTCTGGTTAGAACTGGAGAAAAGACATCACTCAAATACTCTATCTTCTGGCGATCTTTCTTCCAGTGGCTCTGAAGAGGATACATGATTGTATAAATCTTAGAATATTCTAAAGAATGGGATGCTGGTACTTGGTTACATGCATTGGCACCATAATTGATTACATTATCATCTTTTTTTGCTAGAGTTGAATGCCAATAGAAAGAAGGCTTTTGGAGAACAAGTAGTAGGTTCATTTTGCTCACCATGGTAGTTAGAGCTGATCCTAAGGGATATGAAGTAAATGATGGCTTCTGATTATACTAGTTTGGTTGGAAAAAGAAAACCTCAAGATCCAAGATTTCACCTCAAATCAGATGTAAAACACCAGTGACGTTTTAAATCACCTTAAAAGAATTTCTTATTTTTCCCTCCAGATATAAGAATAACTAGACATGACTGGGGGGATAGAGGGAACCCAGACCCAAATCAAGTGTTTACAGAATGGCCAGGCTCCTATGTGAACATTGGGGCAATTCTTTTTTTTTGGGGTCCGGTAGTGGGGTCTGAACTCTGGGTCTGGGCACTGTCCCTCAGCTCTTCAGCTCAAGGCTAGCGCTCTACCACTTGAGCCACAGCACCACTTCCGGCTTTTTTCATTTTGCTTTATGTGGTGATGAAGAATTGAACCCAGGGCCTCAGGCATGCAAGGCAAGCGCTCTACCACTGAGCCATCTTCCCAGCCCCTGGGGCAATTCTTAAAAGGAATAGGACATTGAGTCTAGGATATTTGGGTGGAAGTGGATGAAGCCAAGAATCTTGAGCTCCTCATGCATCCTAGGCTTCCCTTGATAGTGGAAGAACAGTGGAAGAAGCCTCCCCTTTCTTGTCCACTGACGATAGCTTTCTCTTACTTGAGATTAATAACTACATATGAGACAATGGCCTTGCAAGATCGTTATTCATTTTAAGCCATAGGGCTCCTAGCCCTCATGGCCTCCAGGATTTTTCTAAAATCACTTCTTAGACTATTCAGGGAGATAAGACCTGTGAATGAGGCCATCTGAAACCAGGTGTTCTCTGATGAAACTGTCAGCTGTCTACAAATGCATGAATGAGTCTAGCTGACACCTGGTAGTATAAAAATGATTTGCTTTCGGGCTGGGAAGGTAGCTCAATGGTAGAGTGCTTGCCTTGCATGCTTGAGGCCCTGGATTGGATTCCTCAGCACCACATAAGCAAAAAGCCGGAAGTGGTGCTGTGGTTCAAGTGGTAGAACACTAGCCTTGAGCTGAAGAGCTGAGGGACAGTGCCCAGACCCAGAGTTCAGGCCCACGACCGGACCCCCAAAAAAAAAAAGATTTGCTTTTACTAAGCCCAGCTCAAAAATGCTAGCCTACAAAATCATAATATCATGTCTAATTGTGATAAGCTATTACATTTCAGATAATTCATTATACAACAAAATTTAACTGAAACAAATGTATTTGGATGAGTCATTGGAACCTAATTTGCCTAATTGATTAAAGCCTGGACTTGATAGTAGGCTACATTCTGGAATCAATACAGGAATGATTCTAAAGATTTACACTGATGACAATATATTAATTAATATATAGCAATTAATCATGTGTAATTGCATATCTTTCCTCACCGCCCCCCCCCCGGGGACCTGAAGGGTCTAAGGACTATTTACTTCTCTAAATCACAAAGAAATATATTACTGAGAAGAACCTCAACATCCTAAACCCTTTCCAGGTGCTATTTCCTGTAGAAAGGTTGATATCAGCAAATGTCAACTCTGTGGTGAGCTTCTTGATTTCAGTGATGATAAGGTCTCACAGGAATCTTTCTAGTTTCTGGGACTAAGCATTAAATAGAGAGTTCACCTGCCAAAGAATTATTTGACCTCCAGAACTGAAAGCACACTTGATTTACCACAACAGAGAATCACAGCATCTTCCTCATTTACAAAATAAGTGTAAATTAGAACACATTAAACTTAGCCATGTCACAACTAATAAGAATAATTTTGAGGTACAAAGTTTGAAGATTTTATTCTAAAAGGTGTTAGGAATCTAAAGTCACATACTATAAAAGCAAATCTAGATAGTATTGACCTGTCCAGATCACCCATACCATTATTTTCTGAGATGTCAAGATAAGCCTGAAATAAAACACAAATTTTTGTCAAAAAGTGACATTACTTAATATTTGAACTCAATACATACTTATTAAGGCAATAGTAATTTGTATTTTGTCGGTAGTTTTTTTATGTGTTATGCTAGGAGTGTGTAATTTTCACAATAATTCCATAAGAGAGGTATTATTCGAATAGCTTTATATGAACGGAGACATTGCAGCTTAAAAATGTTAAGCAATCTGTCAAAAAGATTAAATTCTTAGGCAAATAGAGCTCATAACTAAAGAATAAAAGGAGAGGGTAAGAGAAAATTAAACATGCACAAAGGCCAAAGTAAGAATGAACATAAGGAGAATTAAGATTTAAGAGAAACGCTGAAGGTAATTAAAAACATAAAAAAAGTAAATTACCTTAAAATATTATTATTATTTTAGCCTATTGAATTAATAACATTTAAAAAATAACCAATGTTGGTAGAATATGCTGATAGCAATGTAAATAGATGCTTTTTGTTTTTGTTTTTATTTTGTTTTGGTGCCAGTCTTGGGGCTTAAACTAAGGGCCTGGGCAACTTCTGAGCTTTTATCCTCAAGGATAGTGTTCTACTACTTAAGCAACAGCTCCACTTCCAAGTTTTGGAGATAATCATGGACTTTTCTGCTCAAGCTGACATTGTAACATGATCCCCAGATTTCAGTCTCCTGAGTAGCCAGGATTAGAAACATGAGCCACCAGCACCTGGTGATGCTTTTTATTTTTTAATATGTTTTTTATTATAAAAATACTGTACAGTTACATGAGCATGGTAATGAGTACATTCCCTATCAAACATTGTTACCTCCTCCTTTGTTTTTCCCCTAACATCCCTTCCCTCCCCACCTTGACAACTACACTCTCCCTACCCCTGCCTAAATTGTAAAGTTTGTTTTTCAACATAGTGTCTTGTGCATTTAATTGTTATAATGGGTCAACCTGTATCCCTATTTAAGCATTTTGTTTTTTCCCTTCCCCTCCCCAAATTAGAGAAGTGTATATACAAGATTAAGGGCATCAAATACAGTGAAAACTGGGGTTATACCATGGGGGAGGAACATACAAAGAAACAAAAAAAAATCACATGGTACATTATAAATAAGTTAGAAACAATAGTAAGAAAGAAAAAAACCACTTATGTCCCTATTTTGGGATTCATATGTACATACTTAATTCAGAAATTGATTACTCAATTCACAACTTCTTAGGCTTAACTTCTTTAATAGTACTATTATTTCTTTATACCTATATAATTTTTTTTTTGGTCAGTCTGAACTCTGGGCCTGGGCACTGTCCCTCAGCTCTTCAGCTCAAAGCTAGCACTCTACCACTTGAGCCACAGCGCCACTTCTGGCTTTTTCTGCTTATGTGGTGCTGAGGAATCAAACCCATGGATTCATGCCTGCAAGGCAAGCACTCTATCACTGAGCCACCTTCCCAGCCCCCCTATATAATCTTTAAATATTCCATTTTTAATTTTTTTTTCATTTTTCCTTTTTATCTCTCCCCTCCTCTCATCCTAACCTTTCCTTCTATCAGTATTATTTCTTTATACTTACATAATTTTTGTGTTTCATTTTTAAGTTTAAATTTTTGTTTTTTCATTTTTTTCTTGTTTCTTTATCTCTTTCCTTTCATCTTGTTCTATCCATTTCCTCTCTGAGATTAGGACTTGGTTAAATCGACTCTTTTTACCTCTCCACATCCCTCTAATCCTATTTTTCCCCCACAATTCTCCCTAAACCTATTAATTACTGGTCTGCTGAATCCTTCTTTGATGTTCTGGTGATGCTTTTTAAAAGCAAGTTGAAGCCAGACACTGGTGGTTCAGTTCCAAGTCAGCCCATGTAGGAAAGTCTATTATCTCCAGTTAACTACCAGAAAAACAAAAATGGAGCTGTGGCTCAAAGTGGTAGAGCACTCACCTCCAGCACAAAACTCACGGACAGTGCTCAGGACTTGAGTTCAAGCCTCAGAATTGGCACACACACACATAGAAAACATGATGATTAGGAAAAAATAGCAACATAATATATGGTACCTTTCAAACTTTTGGAAAAGATAGATATTTGTTAAAACTACAAATGAAATTATATTCAGAGATGAAGAGTAAAAGCAAAAACATTTGTGATTAAATGAGATCAGAGGTGATTTTTGTTTATATGCTATCTCAATTCCTCAAATTCTCCCAAATGCTATTTTTACCCTGGTAATAAAAGGTACTTTTTTATTTTTTTAAAAAAAGGCTTATAGCCTGGTGCCAGTGGCTCATGCCTATAATACTAGCTGAGGAGAGTGAGACCTGAGAATTGTGGTTCAAAGCCAGCCTAGGCAGGAAAGTCTATAAGACTCACCTGCAATTCACCACAGAAAACCAGAAGTGGAACTGTGGCTCAAGTAGTAGAGTGCTAGCTTTGAGAACAAAAGCTCAGGGACAGCACCCGGGCATTGAGTCCAAGCCCCAGGAAAGGCAAAATAAAGAAAAGAAAAGAAAGAGAAAGAGAAAGAGAAAGAAAGGCTTAGAGTGGGACTATCCATGGGTATAGATAGATGTGTATCATCACCAAGAAGTTGTTTTTTCAAATCTTTATATCCATTTAGGCCTGAATTTCAAATGTCATTTTCTTCTGATAAGTAGCAAAGAATTTTTTATTTTCTTCTTTCCAATATACCTAAAAAGTATGAACACTACATTTCAATGGACTTTTCATTGTATATACCTTGCTAAAAAGTTTTTTCTGCGAACAGTCACCGTGTTCAATTTTGCTGTAAACTTAACAACATAGGATACCCTGTTGATACACTTTCTGATATGTGTTTGATAGGAGTCATAAAATAGTGCTTAGGGATTTGAGGTATGACTTTGGCACTAGCCAAAGAGTGAAAACACCAGTTACTGCGTTGGAGTCCCAGTCTTGAGCCTAAGAAAAAAAAATTAAAAAAAAAAACTTAAAAGAACTTTAAGAATTGCCATTATAGGGCTGGGAAGGTGGCTCAGCAGTAGAGCGCTTGCTTTGCAATGCATGAGGCCCTGGGTTCGATTCCTCAGCACCACATAAGCAAAAAGAAAAATAAGCCGGAAGTGGCGCTGTGGCTCAAGTGGTAGAGTGCTAGCCTTGAGCTGAAGAGCTGAGGGACAGCACCCAGGCCCAGAGTTCAGGCCCCACAACTGGACTAAAAAAAAAAAAAAAGAATTGCCATTATATACTTTTAAGAAAATTACATTAAAGTCATAAAAGGTAAGAATTTGAAGTGTAGCTCTTCTCAATATATAATGAAGTCTCAAAGCCAATCATGTAAAAAGCCCCTATCTTATACAATACTGGGGAACTCTCAGGAGTCCAAGGAGAAGATACAATATATGTTCCAATTTTGGAGACTCAAAATTGAGAAATACCACACAGTGAGACCAAAGGAGGATGTTCTTAGAAAAGGATCACAAGGGCTCAATAGCTATGTGCATATGATCATATAAAATGATGCTATCAAAATGAACTCCAAGAAATGGAAACCAAAGGTTTCCCCTTCCTCTACTCTGGTCTGAAGCCAATAATCACCTAACTGTGAATCCGTAAAGGATCCTAGACTCTGAGATTACTTCTCCATCCACTGAGATCATTTCCTGAACCCCCCTCCGCCACACCTTTTTTGGACCTTGGGACGTACCTAGATGCTGAGGTCACTTCTGCATCCCCTGTGGCCACACCTCCTCCTACCCGCTTCCTATTTAACTTCAACCTTGCCAGGGGTTGGCCCTTTTCAGCAGACTCTCACTGCAGGGCAGGACAGCAGTTTGCTCTCTTCCTAATAAACTAGTACCACTGTTTTCCAAGAGCGACAAAGACAGTATTTCTGTTCCTAGAAGAAAAAGACTTCGTGTTCAATTAGAGCAAATCAAAGTGTTCATTGACAGATAATGTGTAGAGGATGGACAAGGCTCTCCAGGGAAAATGAGGTACCAGTAAATATGGTGCCATTATAAGTCAAAACAAATGCTTTGTGATGTAGGCCTTTAAAAAAAAGACTCAATGCCTTTACTTCACAATTTTGTACTGGTGTGTCCTTAGACGTTTTCTGGGAACAACTTAAATACTTCCTTAGAACTTCAGATACTACCAATGTAAGTACTTCAGATACTTACCAATGTAAGTAGAAAACATCTTAAAAACATCAGTTATGGCTTCAGTATAGTCAAATCCTTATCTGTGAGCTTCCAGCCTCTAGAGGAAATGATATTTAAAAAAATACTCTATTGGCAATTTTTCTGTAACTGGAAATTTCCACACATCTCTGGAACTCACTTTGGAGAGTTAGAGAAAGCAATTCTTTTGGTTTGAGCCTGGCAGCATGAAGGAGCTTAGGGACACACTGGTATCCAGCATACTAGATATAACTTTCCAAGAGCAACAGTGTTGGTTCAGAAGCACAGAATGGAGAGAAGCACAGAAAGCAGAGTGAGGCTGCTTGACCTCCTTTAATCCCACCATTGCCAGGCTCTGTCTAGATTCATTGCAGCCTCTTATTAAAAAATGTTAGATGGTTCCAGCATGGAATGCTCAGCCAAATGGTTTCTGGCCTGCTCTGCAGGCTATGGATTCCTTGCTCAGAATCCAGAAGCTTCTTGAGGAGGTCCCATGAGGTCATCCCAGTTCTCAAAACCACTGATTCAGATCTGGGAAGAAAAGTCTACTGCAAACTTAATTGGAGTGAGAAACTTTAGGGGAAAAATAGGTCACATCTGGAACTGGCATGGTTCAAAACTTTTCATTCCACTCACTCTACCATTGCTCTAGCACAGTCTATTTCCAGATCAATTGAACAAGAACCTACTTTCTCCATTGTATGGGCCACAGACAGATCAGTAATACTGCAGCATATTTCATAGGGCTTTCCTAATGAAAATATTGTATAATTCCTTCTCACACTAGATACTTTTATGGGCTACTGCAGATTCATTGTCCACCCTGCTCCACCCCATTCACGACCTGGGAATATGACATATTGTATCATTAGTTTCTTCCTCTTGCTCTTATTTGGTCATTCAAGGGGAGAAAGAATATCACAGAATATCACTATTTTTGAGTAGCCTCATAACAGTTTGCATGTTGACTTTGTCCGTCTATTAAAGGTCACAGCTTAAGTGGCCCTTTCTTATTGTTAGTCTAACCATGGCTCTGGTACCTGTATCCTTCCCATTTATGTCATAGTTACATTTACTTACCTGTTCTTGCTTGTCTCAGGATGCTCATCATCTCTTTCTGAATGCCACACATACCTTTGTGAATAGTCTTTCCTCAATTACTCATTATGGGCATGCCTTCTGTATTCTGCTAAGATCTGATGTAAACACCTTTGCCTAATAAGTAAACTCTAACTTTCTCTGCCTGGAGCTTATGGTCACAGTATATATGTCTCCCAGCAGTCTTTCCTCATTATCTCTCATATGGCTTTCTGGCCAATCAGAGAAGTAGAGAATAGAATAGTAGTTGCCAGAGGCTGAAAAGAGTGGTAGATGGAGATATAAAATGATTAAATAATACAGAATGAAAATTAAGCAGGAAGAATAATTTCAAATGGTTTGTAACACAAAGATCACATGTACTTCTGATGCTCCATGACTTCTGTCTTTCTGCCTTTCCTCCTGGTGGCCCCACTAATTAAAGTAGTCTGCCATTTCCATTTCTGCCTAGTTCATGTATCCATTCTTCAATAAGGCTCTTCCTTCTTCTTGATCATCCCCATTCTAAAGTGCTGTTTTTACCACCTCTGAACGCTCATACACTATTAGTCCCCTTGCATAGCTATAGAGAACCAGAAAAAAATATAAACTTATCACATTATTAAAAGTTTATAAAGCTGGGCACTGATGGCTCATGCTTATAATCCTAACTACTCAAAAGGCTGAGATCTGAGGATCAAGGTTCCAAGCCAGCTTGGGTAGGAAAGTCCGTGAGACTCTTATCTCCAATAAACTACTCAGAAAAAAGCTGGAAGTGGCTCTGTGGCTCAAGTGTTAAAACACTAGCCTTGAGCAAAAGTAGCTCAGGGGCAGTGCCTGACCCTGAGTTCAAGCCCCAGGACCAGCACACACAAAAAAGGTTTATGACTCCTCCTCTAGTCTTCTTCCTCACTGTGCTCTGTAAGATAAGGAAAGAAAACCTGAATTCTCCTCACATGGGGATTAGGAGGATAGATACACACAGAAAACTTAGGAATTAAGGGATATTTTGAGAAATTCATGATTTTCTAAATATGTTGTATGAAGTACAGGGTGATTTAGAGATCTTTGCAGGTACCTATAGTAAAGCATTTGTATCCTGTACTCTAATTTTACACTTATTTTTAAAGAATTTTCATTGATACAATAGTTGTACAAGCTTATAGACTACAATGTGACATGTTAGAACTGTTTGCACGATGCAAAGATCAGAACACACACCCATCACTATTAGTGTATCCAAACACTTCTCATTTCTTTGAGGAATATTCAAAAAAAATTTTATTAGCTATTTTGAAATATTTGATAAACTGTTGTCAACCATTGTTTTCTCGTTGTATTAGAGGACACTAGAGTTATTCTTCCTGCCCAATTTTCACTCAGTGTCTTCTAATTATCTTCTCTCTATCTCTCTCCACCACTCTTCTCAGCCTCTGGCAACCACTAGTCTATTCTTTGCTTCTCTGAGATCAGCTTTTTGAGCTTCCACATATATATGAGTACATGTGGTATTTGTGGTTTCAACTTATTTTATTTAACATAATGTCCTTCAGTTCTATCCATGTTTCCACAGCCACAGGATTAACTATAACTATTATGGTTGGTTAATATTCCACTGTATGTAAATATATATATATATATACACATATATACATATGTATATATATACGTACAGTGGAATATATGTATATATGGAAAATATGTATATATGTATACACACACACACACATATATATATATATATATGCAGAGAGAGATAGTGTTCTATTTCTAGATTTTTTTAAATTATCTTTTTTGTTGGTTGTGGGGCTTGAACTCTGGGCCTGGGTGCTGTCCCTCAGCTCTTCAGCTCAAGGCGAGTGCTCTACCAATTGAGCCACAATGTCATTTCCCTATTTGTAAATTTTTAAGAAACCTCCATACTCTTTTCCATAAGGGCAATATTAATATGATTCTCATCAGCAGTATGCAAGGGTTTATTTTCCTCTACATTCTACTATCACTTTTTTTTGTATTTTTTACAATAGTCATTTTTACTAAAGTGAAATGATATTTCATTGTGGTTGTGATAAATTTATCTGATGATTAGCGATGATTAATTCTGATTACCAGATTGATTAGATTGAGAAATCTATATTAGTGAATTACACTTCTAAGTGTATCTTTAATGTCGGTTAAATCTAATGAGTGGTTTAACTCATTTATGGGTTTTAAGTTTGAATAGGCTATTAAGAAATGGTAGAACTGGGCTGGGAAGGTAGCTCAGTGGTAGAGCTCTTGCCTTGCATGCATGAGGTCCTGGGTTCCATTCCTCAGCACCACATAAGCAGAAAAAGCCAGAAGTGGCACTGTGGCTCAAGTGGTAGAGCCCTAGCCTTGAGCTGAAGAGCTGAGGGACAGCACCCAGGCCTAGAGTTCAGACCCCATGACTGGCAAAAAAAAAAAAGAAGTGGTAGAACTATAGAAGGTGGGGCCTGGTTGGGAGCAGTTAATCATTAAGGATGTATCTCTGGAGATTATATCTTGCCCTTCCCCTTCCCAGGTGCTACTCTGCCATACCCTTGCCACCAGATGGACTGAATACATTGAAATTAGGAGACAAACAAATCTTTTCTGTTGTGTATATCAGGCATTCTATCACAGGGACAAAAACCAACCCACCAAACAACAACAAAAAACTTGCCCAATTCCAACTACCTAAGTGATGATTTTGAATATTTTTCATACACTGCTCACTATTTATGTCTTCTTTTGAGAAACAGCTCTTCACATGAGTTTCCATTTTTAGTCAGATTTTTTTATTTGCTGATTTTCTTCTATTCTCTCCACATTATTTTAATTGGCTTTATATATAGGAGCTCTATATAATATTTCCATTGTAAAAGATTATAAATGGCAAAAGAAAAACTTTGGGAACCACTAGAAAAAGAAAGGAGAAAAGAAATACACTCATGGTGGCATGTTAAGGCTGAGGTCAGTTCTTAAATAAAACTTCTTAGAACTCAGGATATTCATGTAAACAAAACAACACAAAACAAAGAAGTGCAGAGATTCGATCCATTACAAGAGAGTATATGGCAGTTGACTTCTTTCTGGCAAGACTGGAATTTGAATTCAGTTTTTTCTAGGCAGGTGCTTTATCACTTCAGTCACACCACTAGCCTAAAAGATGAATTCTTTCATTTGACTTTTAATCAGAATTATGCCAATATAAACATATTTAGGTGCCTTATAGCTAATATTTGATTATAGTAATTTTGGATGATTGAAATTATGATTAATTCATCCTCATATTTTCGATGAGGCTTTCCCTTCCTTGACAAGGCTCATGCAGATGGAAGGCACAATATGGGTTTGTGAATGGATAAATAAATGAAAGAATCACAAGATCTACCTTTTCTGCGATTATTTCACTCAAGAAATTAATCTTTCATCCCCAGTATCATCATCTCTAAAGCCAAGAGGCACAGGAAAATAGATATGACAAGTATCTAACACCTGATTTCTTTTAACTGTATTTTTTTTGTCTTTTCTTTTTTGGTACTGGAGATCAAACCCAGGACGTTGCACTTGCTAGGCAAGCGCTTTGCCACTGAGCTACATCCCAGCCCCTAACACCTGATTTCTATATTAACACCTCATTTCAAATCTAACACTTCAAGACATTGACTAAGTAGATATGAAATATAGAAACATGGATATATTCTGAATAAAAGGGTGTAATCACATACATAAGAGTGACATGCAAAAAAAGTGACATGCATATATAATTCAGAAGTATATATATAA
The DNA here is from genome assembly GCF_000151885.1 of Dipodomys ordii. NCBI lineage: Eukaryota > Metazoa > Chordata > Mammalia > Rodentia > Heteromyidae > Dipodomys > Dipodomys ordii. Next base: position 3,399,334 of record NW_012267309.1, on the reverse strand, counting down.
TTACATATGAATACACATTTAAGTGTGTGTATAATTCAGAAGAATGAGCTCAGAGAGAGTCCAACAGATTAAGTAACACAATATAGTATATATGCAGAGCTGCCTCTAGACTTGGATAGTTGTATCAATTTCCTGGACCTTGTATTTACAAGCCATAGGACGTTGTGCATGTTATCTAACTTCTCCATGTTTAGTTCTGATTTTACAGAATGGGGTAATAGTGATGGAAAATACTTCCTTGAGAGGGTTACTAAACGAGCATCTCTAAAATATTTGTAATAGTAGCCTGGCATTATAATAGTAAAGTTACTTATTATTGTAGCTTATGGTGGGCCCTTCAAGGAGCTTGGATTCCAATAAGCAAGAGGGAATAGGGAAGGCATTTCAGGAAGAACTAGGATCAGCAAAAGCAGAAGCAGGACGGAGTTTGACATGGGAAGGGTAAGATAGTGATGGTTGGAAGCTTGATTTGAGGAAAGTTTTTGTTGGAAGGGTGGGCTAATAGATGAGCTAGGTAAACTGCCCAGTTGCAAAAAAGACTGAAAAACCTTGGTAAGAAATTTAGTTCTGGTAAATAGAGACACCAGACTCGCATGATAAAATGTGTTTGGGGGATTGGATCTGGCTGACTGTACCCTATAGATTGTTCGTCAAGTGTTGTGAAAGAAAAGCTATTAACTATGTCAAACCTTCGTGTTTTCTCTTTTTTTTTTTTTATCAAGAAGTCATTTTCAAAACTTGTTTGATTTTTGGCTACATTTTTCTTCCCTGCTCAATTTACTCAGATGCTCTTTATTTCAAAATACATATAGTACGTGGATACAACAAATGTCCTTTTGTTATGCATGTATTTAGAAGTAGTGAGGGGAAAACAACTGCAGAACTACACAAAAGCTCCCATCTGAATGCAAATTAGAGTGGTGGATTCATGCATGAGCAGGCATTAGACAGAAGCCTGACCTATTAGCAACTTATGTGGCCAAACAATCGATAGATAGTTAATTTTAGTTTTAAAGGCTTAGGCAAGTCTGACAAGTTGACCTATTTTAGTCAAGTGCATGGCCAAAATTGACCCCTTTATATCCTGGTTAATCTTTTGTGTTGATGTAGTTAGATTGCAATGCCAGTTGTCTGGTCAAACACTAGGCTTAGTTGTCCATTTTCAAAGTCTGTAAATGCAATTCACATGAACTATTAGTCTTAAGAAAAGTAGATTACGTTCCCTAGTGTAAGGAATTCTTGTCAACCTCTACAATTCTGTGAGCCAAGCTTCTAGAATCAATTTCTCTCTTCCTTCCAATCTTCCCTTCCTTCCTTTTTTTCATTTCTTTCATTTTACTGCTAATGATATTATTTTCTTCCTCTTTGTGTGTGTATGTGTATACACGCACGTGCATGCATGTGTGTTTGTGTGTGTGTGTGTGTGTGTTGAAATAGTGTCTTACTATGTAGTCTAGACTAGCCTCAAACTCCCTATGTGGCTCAGACTAGCCTTAAACTCATGATCCTCTTGCCTCACCTCCCAGGTGCCTTCGTTGGACAGAAAGATGGTGTCTGCTCTTCAGCCTAGAAACAACCAGGCTATCTTTTGTTATATCTGTATTCCTTAACTCTTGTACGGAATGTCTGTGTTCACAGTTAGAAACATAGTTAATATTCACCAGCAAGGAAGAGATAGTCAACTTTAGTGCAATCAATAGCTTGTGTTTTTGCAACAGTGATTACAAAGTATATTACTGAGGCTTGTGCTTCAAGAGCAATTCTGGGCTCTCCATAATATTGATAGGAATGGAGGTGGAATTTGTGGAAAAGAAAGCATCTGATGTGGAGGGCAAAAGATATGAAATTGCTGTAATCATGAAGGGTAGTAGACTGGAAAGCACAGACTAGTAGAAGTAGTGCTTTTGGGATCAGAATGAATAGGCACTTCTAGCTTTCAATAGAAACACTACTTTTCCTCTTATGACTTAGGAATCACATGGTATGGCGCAAGAATTTGTGATCTGACCAAAATGGCACAAACAAGCCAGAAAAATTTCTAAATAATTTCACACTGGTAACTTAGAATGTTCCAAATTACTATTTTAGAATTCTGCTGAGTATAGCACCACAATTCAAGAGATATTAATTGTGAAGATAATCCTAGAAAACATTTTTCAAATCCCAGGGCCTGTGTCCAGTTCATATATAAGAGATGGCAGTCATAAAAACAGAATGTGATAGAGATAGTATGGTCATGTGCTCCCTCTCCATTTCCTCCATTTTCTCCATACTACTCTGAAAGCCATTCTTGAAAATGCATACTTCATACTCACAGGCCCAGTGCCAAGAGACAAATGCAGCTTAAAGCATGACTATACTGGAGTTCAATTATGTTGTTTCTCTGATTTGGCAATTAAATTATCTTGACTCAAATGGATTAAAAGTTCACTTCTTTAGAAATAAAGACTCTGGATTCCTCAAAAAATAGTCTTTGTAGCCTAGAGATGAGTTATCAAGAGAGGTATCAGTGTTGGAGTATCACCATATGGTGATTAATCTTAATTGCTAATATGATTAGATTAATGTAGTACACCTCTGGGGTCTCTGTGAGAGTATTTCCAGGAAAGGTGACCTAAGGGGGAAGATCAAATGTGAATGTGGGCAGCCATAGTCCAAAGGTCTGAGCAAAATAAAAGGGAGAAAGAAAAAGCCAGTTCTGCCTCCTGGCCAGCATGATGTGAGCTTCTCTGTTTCATTATGCTCTCCCACCATGGTAGACTGACTTCTGAAATGGAACCCCCTGTACAACACCTTAATAATAACAATAAAATCATTTTTAAAAGTCAAAGTTCTGTTAAACAGAATTTTATTCCTCTCCTTTTCTTTGATGTTCACCTTGTCAACTTTTTTTAATTAATTTTTTTTATTGTGAAAATACCATGCAGAGGGGTTACAATTACATGAGCAAGGTAATGAGTACATTTCTTATCAAGCATTATTGCTTCCTACTTTGTTTCCCCTTACCATCCCTGCCCTCCATCCCCCCCACCCACCAAAGTTGTAAAGTTCTTGTTTCAACATAATGTCTGGAACACTTCATTGTTGCAATAGGAACCTTGTCAACTTTTTTTTTTGGGGGGGGGGTCTGGTCGTGGAGGCTGAACTCTGGGCCTGGGCACTGTCCCTCAGCTCTTCAGCTCAAGGCTAGCACTCTACCACTTGAGCCACAGTGCCACTTCCGGCTTTTTTCTTTTTTTGCTTATGTGGTGCTGAGGAATCGAACCCAGGGCCTCAGGCATGCAAGGCAAGCACTCTACCACTGAGCCACCTTCCCAGCCCCCCTTGTCAACTTTTGTCTTTTACTTTTCTCTTCCCCTCTTGTTCTCTCTGTCCCTTCTTTCCTTGCTCTTTCTTTCTCCCTCTCTTTTATTGTCTCTGCATTTCTCTCTTCTTTCCTCCCTGCTTTCTTCCCTCTTTTTCCTTCTTTCTCTTTCCTCTCCTGTTCCTGTCTTTTTCCCTCCCTCTCTCTTTCCCCCTCCCTCTCTCTCTTTTGACAAGAGTCCTTTCAACTCCATAATTGTGGTCACATCCAAACTGATGCACATAAAGAGTAATGGACAAATAAGGCACTCAGATTTTATGGCAGAGACTATAGACGTTATAACTGTAAAAGTCCGATAACAACCACCAAAAGCCTTCCCCTCCTTTTCATTAATACTGCCTTAAGTCCCACTGAATTTACTTTTCTACAAACAAGGCCAGCATAGATCTTAGGAGAAGTTCACTAAATGCTGACAAAGGGGCAGTTGATGAAAGTACCAGGCAGGTCTGCAAGTATCCTGGGGTTTTATAGGCAGGTTTCTCTCAGGAAACGAAGGACGGACAGCAGCAATCAAACACTGTCCAGGGCTCAGATGCAGCTGTGATGTAGCCGGCAGCGTGAATGGAAGTGGTTGGTGAGGGGACTTGCCTAATGGACACTCTGGGGAACTGAAACCTCCCCAGCCCCAAACAGCTCATCAACCTTTCTCTTTTCTTCACCCAAACTGGGGACTCAGATTCCTAGGAAACAAGGAGTCAGGCTTAACCTGGCTCATGCCTACAATAAGGAAAAGAAGAATGAAACATAAAGAATTCTCCGAAAGGTTCCTGGGAACCGCTCATCAACAAACTCTGAAAACATAGTTTCTGATGACTAAGAAGACATCACTCACTTTCATGGAGCTGATGAGAGTTCTTAGCTCAAAGAACAAGGCAAACAATTTCAGCCACAAGAATAGAATGTTCCATTTTCAAAGGTGAGCAGAAAAACACCAGGATGACGCAAAGCAGCTCCTACTGCCCAAGTGCCTTTAATGTGAATGCGGGAACCCACAGATTGGTGTGAAACAGAGGTTCGTGGAGTAGGCTTCCATTCTCTCTGGTTATCATGAATAGCACTCATTCACCTTTTCTTTTTTTGTGTGTGTGTTGGGGGGGGGAATTCCGGTCGTGTGGCCTGAACTCTGGGCCTGGGCGCTGTCCCTCAGCTCTTCAGCTCAAGGCTAGCGCTCTACCACTTGAGCCACAGCGCTACTTCTGGCTTTTTTATTTTTTCTGTTTATGTGGTGTTGAGGAATCGAACCCAGGGCCTCATGCATGCAAGGCAAGTGCTCTACCACTGGACCACCTTCTCAGCCCATCACCTTTTCTTGATTACAACCTTTGGCACAGCTCCTCTTTCTGAAGACTATCAACATAGCTATGAAAATTAATGCAGTGATACAGGAAGGGATGCAGATGTGAAGCAATGAAGTTTGTAGGGATCTCAGATTCCATCTAACCTGAGGGGGTGGGAAGAACTGGACTCAATTATACTACTGCTCAGTGCAGACCACCACAATGGCCATAGTAGTGGGTTTCTAAACACAATGGGACCACTGTGTTAGGCCTTTACTACATACCATACATACTGTTCTGTGCACAGATCCATCTTTTATTTCTCAATATTATATAGAGGTAAACATACTTTAAACTTTGGTTGAGCTACCAAATTTTTGGCCACTCCATTATAGTAGCTTATCCTATATCCTAATACATACTTTTTCCAAATTGTTTTATAATAATTACATGTTATTTAACAATGATATGATGACAATGGAACAAATGTCTGCCATATTCTCTTGTGCACAAAAGAAAGTTAGGCATCTTGTTAGAGGGGATGCAGGCTTTCTTGCACTCACCATTTTAAATGCTGAGTAAAATACAAGTGTATTTCATTAAATTATCACAATAACAATTTAAGGCATTTACAAGTATTTACATCCATTCTGTCCCAGAGAAACTGAGTTCCATAGTGGCTAAGTAGTGTACTCAAGTTTTCAAAGTCAGCACAAAGAGCATTTGAAATTCAAGTCATCTGATTTCATAGCTCATGTTCTTGACCACTGCCTGGAGTCACCTCCAGGCATTTGTGAAGGCTTTATTTTATAAAAGGCCCTAGTTATTTCTTGCACTCTAGTCCAGTTACATTTCATAATGAAACAGCAAGAACTGGATGATTCTAAGAAACCCTATTTCTAAAGGAAAATCATCTGGTTGCTCTCAAACTTCTGACTAAAGGTTAAAATGCTCAGTCTCTTCTTCTAAACCCTCTTGTGCACTCGATTCTGTGTTCATTTTATTCACTAACTTCTGGAGAACTCACAGGGCACAGAAGTCATTAGTGAGTAGCTCAATTTATGAGAATAAGTAGAAGAGACAGTCATAAGACAACTTCAAATGCATTTGAGAAACAGAAGCAAGAAATCAGTGGGAGGATGTGTGGCTTTGGTTATTCTGATGCTGGTATTTGTGTCACAAGCCAGAACATCATTTGATTGCTTTATTCGGAATATTCACACAGTCTGGCAGCTGTGATGATAGGACTTGGATCATCCAAGACAAAGACTTCAGCCCAGCAATCCGACTTTTACTGAGCAGTTATGGGCTTTTTCTTTGGTCTGGATATAAACAAGAATCACATGATGGGGTAACAATGCTCGATAGGAAATGTACTCATTACCTTACTCATGTAACTGTAGCCCTTCTGTACAGTATCTTTACAATAAAAATATAAAAAAGAGTCACATGAACCTTGAAAACATATGAAAAATAAAGTAGCAATAAAAGAAAAGATATGCAATCATAGAAGTATACAAGCAAATGGTATAAGCAAAAGGTCTTAAGACACCAGATTGGGTGGGGTGGGGATTGGATTGGGGTGGGGGAGGAAGACTTCCTTGGAATCTAGAATTGCCTTCACTGTCTTGGAGAGAGGGTGAAATTGGGGTTGGAAGAGATAGAGAATAATGATATGTGGATGAAATAGCACAAAGAAGGAAGTGGGAAAGTTGTGAGCAAGTTCAGAGAATATGCTGAGAAAGGGATCTAGAAAAGAGCAGATCAAGCTGCAGAATAGAAGGATAAGTACAGAGCTGGGGAGGATGCATAACACTGTCTTTAGAACCTCTAAAGGTACAAATGTTTCTCCATCTCCCTACTGGTTACATTCATATGTGATACTCTAGGAGATCCTCTGCTCTAAAGCAGATCTCTAAAGACCACTCACTCAACTGTTAACTTTAATCAGCATGTTGTCTTTTGTTGAAAGAGCAACTATTTTCCTTCATTCTTAACTCCTCAAAGTATAAAGGCTTATATACAGATGGTCAGGTTGCCTTCATACTTCTCTACCAGGTAGAAAAAAAACACAAATCAAAACAAAAGAAAAATCTAAACACCGATCTAATCAGCTACAAAAGGCAGACTCTAGTTATTCCCATATCCCTCAGATACAGGGGCCTATTTTTCTACAGAGGTCCTTATTTAAGTGTTCTTTTAGAAAACCATATTTAACCCAAAGCACTCACCAACACTTACACAGGCAGGAAATACAAACAAGCAAAGACAGACAAATAATAATTCTGGGGAAAAAATTAAATTCCCTGGATTGCTTAATATTTGGACTTCCAGCTTTAGTCTGAATTAATTATAGCTCATTTCTCAGGAAGAAAGAAGTCTGATGATGATGATCTTTTTTATTTTTATTTTTTGGTCAGTTGTGGGGCTTGAACTTCAGGGCCTGGGCTTTTTTGAGCTTTTGTTGTTGTTGTTCAAGCTAGTGCACTAGCACTTGAGCCACAGTTTCACTTCCATCGCTTTTTGGTGGTTAATTGGCGATGGGAGTTTCATGGACTTTCCTGTCTGGGATGGCTTTAAACTATGATCCTCAGATCTCAGCCTTCTAAGTAACTAGGATTACAGGTAGGCCTGAGCCACCAATGCCTGGAAAGTATGATGATCTTAATTGTAATTTAAGAGAAGAGAGGTAGAAACCAGATACCAGTCGCTCACATCTGCAATCTTAGTTCCTCATGAGTAGGTCAAATTCAACCCAGGCAGGAAACTTTGTGAGACTTTTATCTCCGGTTAATCACCAAAAAGCTGCAAGTGGAGTTGTGGTTCAAGTTGTGGAACACTAGCCTTGAGCACAAAAGCTCAGGGGCAGGGCCCAGGCTCTTAGTTCAAGGCTCAGTACTGACCAAAAAACATGAGGGGAAGGGAGAGAATGTTGAAGGATTATCTTATCTAATTCATTATTTCATCCCCAGTTGGGTCTAAAATCCGTGCATATCTAATGTCCTCTAAATCTGGGATGTCCTATGAATCAGGAATATTTGGTGGCTCATATACAATCTATCTACACCAATATAGTAGTTATAGATTTTCTTTCTTTCCTTGCTGTCTTACTCTTCTAAAGCTCTCACTTCTCTGGGATCACCATCTAAATATCTGTGCATCACAAATTCTTATCATTAGGCTCTGTCTTACCTAATTAAGATAAACATAATGACAATATAGGGATTTTCCTATAAAGTCAAATTTAATCAATACTAAAAAATATACTTTATCCTATATTCTGTCTTGGAAGGCTCATCAGAATAATGGCTCACCCAAGGAGACATTTTATAGATGGATTATATTAAAGACTTTGAGATGAGATTATCCTGATGATTGAGAATGGTGTATCTAATGAAATCACAAGGGTACTTAAATGGTACAAAAGAAAGGTAAGAGAGTTAGAAAAAAGAGATGATGACAGAAGCAGAGAACTGACTAATGTGAGGTCAGCAGACAAGGAATTCAGATGACCTCTAGAACTAGAAAAGGCAATACAATGGAATATCCCTATTCAGTACATACTATGTGGGAAATGACCTATGTAACTTGTGAGCCGGGATGGGAGGGGGAAATTGGAGAAAAGCAAAGGAGCGGTAGTGACACTGTTCAAAAAACGAAATTGCTCATTACTTGACTTATGAAATGATAATCCCTCTACACAGCACCTTAATAATAACAAAATATATTTTAAAAGTAGAATATTCCCTAGAACATATGTAATACTATCAATGCCTTGATTTGAGTCCAGTGAAATAGATTTCAGATTTCTGAAATACTTATGTAGGTAAGCATAAAAAATTTTGTGTTGTCTTCCAATACATTGTGAAAGCAACCAGAAATATTAAATTCAATATAGAAGCAACCAGAAATTATCTGTTTGGTGGTAAAATTCCCTGTCTCTTATGAAATGCATGTTTTTCTATATGATAGTTGATTTGATTTTAATTGACAAAAAGGTGTTCTTGCATTGCAACAGAAGTTTGTAACCTTTTTAAATTATTTGAAAATTTGATGGTGTATAAAGTTGAAAAGTATGCAATTCACTTAAAAAATATCTAGCATAGCCAGTCAAAGCTGTGAAGGATTTTGTAGGAGACAAAATTTCTTGGAAATACTCTGTAACCAGATGACTGGAAGCAAAACCAGCAAAGTAACACTCAGCCTACTCACTAATAGCATTATAAATGAGTCAGAGTGATGAGTGGTTGCAGTGAATATTTTCCAGGTCCACTTTCCATGCTGCAACACTCTACTCTGAGCCTGGGCCATTGATCTCTATGCATGACATTAGTGGGTTCCTTGTTCTCTGACTTCTTACTGGGTACATCAAACTACAAGGCACCAGAGGAGGTTGAAGAGTGAGAGGAGACTGAGATCGGTATAATTTACCCTTCTCCCACGCTTCAGAGCTGTTGCAGGTAGCAGCTTTCCCTCTTCTGAAGGTCACAGCTCCCAAGTGGTGCTGTTCCCACAGCTACTTTCTCATGGTTCCAGTAGACTCTCCAACAGTGGTAATTGCTTCCTGAATATTGAAGCTTCATGTCCTGCACTATTCTTGTGATCCCTCTAAATTATTACCAAACCTTCATCATCAGTATCTTGAATATACCTTCCTCAAATGATTGATAGAGCTAGGAAGTGGGGGCAGTGCTTGCCTTGAGGGTCAATGATGACTGAAATAAGTTCTTTCACATTGGAATTCCAGAACATGCAACTGATATTTATGCCAGGCTGTGGCTTTAGATGCAGAACATTAGAGACTTGGTAGAGTCTTTCTAGGGTCCTGCTGCAGCTAGTGTTGGCAGGAGCACTAATATTTGGCCAGGATACTTCTGCCAGAGGATAACTAGTAGCTTTGCAGGTAAGGTTCACTTCATCTGTTCCTGGAGCCTTTGGGATGCCAATGTCTGTTTTCTTGGAAGCTGAACAATGAAAAACGAGAAAAAGAGATACTATTTTCCATATTCCTGAATACTGTGAAATGAATAAAATGATCACTAGCAATAGGAAGTAATGATGTGGCCCGAGCCCCTCGATGCCATGGGCGCTGCGTCCCCGAAGCTGTCGCTGCTGCCATCCCGCCCCAGGAAGAGAAGTTAAACTGTAAGAGCAACCCAATGAGCAATCTCCCCAACAGATGGTGACAAGAAATCATCCAGATGGGGTGCAGGTGCTGTAAAATGATACAAAGCTATCTCTTGGATCCAGTCCAAGTGCCCTCCCCTGGCTATGTCAATGAAGTAAGCGGCTGCAAGTTGGAAGAAGACGGCACTGTGAAGTTGAAAGGCAACCTAAGCAGTGAGGTCCAAAATGCCCTTCCTGATAAGGGTTTAGGAAGGACCGAGAGCAGAGGTAGGACAACTGGTCTACCTCACCAAGGACCACTTCCACAGGAGGAGACTGGAGGAGAACACTGTGTCACAATCAATGGCATCAGCCCCACTCTGCAATCCAGGAATCCAAAACCCCAGCAGGGGGACAGTGGCTCCTGGTCCAGCACTGCAGACAGCAGCCACCCAACCCAACCCTTCCTTGAAGGAGAGGACAACAGGAAACAGGACTGTGTGCTTCCTGCCTCAGAAGAGACCCAAGGCATCCAAAATGGAGAAAACAGTCACCTCAGAGGTAGAAAGTAGTGCCTTGGACATACTAGATCATATCCTGCAGATACCAGCCCCGGATTACCCTCAGCTTTGGGATCCTGCTACCGATGATGGGGATCATGAAGAGAAGGACTATCTTTTCCAGAACCACCTGGAAGATAAGCCCCTGGGAGAAATTCACCCCAGGGCTGATGATCATGGTTTGAATCTGTCCTTCCCCAGGAAAAGGAGCTGGGATCCACTAAACGAGGCCATGACCACAGAAGTTCTGAACGTCTACTTCGAAGAGAATGATCCTCTTCATGCCATGCCTGGGGATGATTCCAGAATGAAAGAAGAGGGCTCTCACAGTGCAGAAGGAGACACGGATGTGGAGGTGGAATAGGAGGACATGGCTGTGGCTGAAGCACTGGCAGCCTTAGAAGCAGGAGAAGAAACAGATGAGGAAGACTAGTGGAGGGGATTGGGTGCAGGCTATACGCTAGTGCCAGGCTGAGCAAGTGCAGGTGCACTGCCCTCTTGTAAGGAGCAGGTGATCATTCTGCTAGCGTGCCCAATGCCCCCTGGCCTGTTGTTTACATCGCATCTGCTCTGTCAGTCCTGTGCCATGCTGCTTGCTAAAGATGCAGAGCATCACTCTGCGATGATGGGCTGTCACTCAGGACGCTAGAATAAAACTTAGAGCGGACTACGGTGCCTAGGTTCGTGGCAATTGCAGAATTTTAGCAGCCTGCTTCCCAGCTCTCAATGGGATCCAGAATATTTGATCCAGATGTCCAGAAGGCTATTCTGCAATCCCAACATCTAATCCCAAAGCACATATCACAGAGCATTCTGTTTGACTATAAAATTCTTCTGGTTGAGGGGTGTGTGTGTGTGTGTGTGTGTGTGTGTGTGCATGTGTGCGTGTACGTGTGTGCACTCACACATGTGTAAGTGTGTCAGTACTGGGGCTTGAACTCAGGGCATAGAGCTCTTGCTTAGATTTTTTTCTGCTCAAGGCTGGCACTCTATCACTTGGACCATGCTTCCACTTCCGGCTTTTTGCTGGTTATTTGGAGCTAAGCATCTCACAAACTTTTCTTCCCTAGCTGGCTTCAAATCTGATCTCGGCCCCTAGGATTAAGCATGAGCCTCTTGCTCCTGGCTTGACTATAAAGTCTATACCTTGCTTTTGAGAGCCAAACTTTTTACCCTACCTAGAAAAAAAAAAACTACACCCTTTTTTAAAGTGCCTATTATGTCCCCTCAGCATGGCTTCATACTGTCAGGGACAATCACCCAGGGAACTAATAACTAACTACTTGTTGGACAGGGAGCCAAGCTCAGTGGCCTTCAGAGTGGAATGAGAAAGTGACCAGTAAACAAATGGTTAGTCATTAGCTGAAGTATGAAAACACCTTGACCTTAACTTTTTTACATTATAACTTTTTAATCTCCTTTGGGATTTGGGGAGGCTGGCCAAAAGTCATTGTTAAAAACTTCTTGTGTCATATTTTGGTCTTAAGTTCATGAGTTTCGGGAACAGCAAAGCCATATATGGAGTGTTTTATGCCATTAAATGTCTGATTCTGATTAAAAGGAAAAAAAAAGAAGTAATGATGTTTTGCACTGATAAAACATTATTTCCCAGAGATCATATTATTTTGCATGCACTGTATGATTTAATTCTTACAATACAACCAAAGTGCCATTGTTGATGTTCCTAGTTTTTGTTGGTGCTAACTGCAGATAGAGGTAGAGTGACATGCCCAGGGTGACAGGGATAATAACTGATGAGGCCAACATTGGAACACTGTAAGGCTATGAATTTAGAACTTAACAGTATTATAAACTAAGTACTAAAAAGTTATCCCTGGGGCTAGGATGCAGCTCAATGGCAAAGAGCTTGCCTAGCAAGCACAATATCCTGGGTTTGATCCCCAGTATCAAAAGAGAGAGAGAGGGAGAGAGAGAGAAAAGACAAAAAATACAGCTAAAATTATCTTCCAACCAGGGGCTGTAAAGCAGCAAGGGGATAGATACATAAAATCACTAGATAATATCATCTTATTCAGTGCTTTTTCAAATATCTTCAGTAAAATTTTCTTTTTCTTTTCTTTTTTCTTTTTGGTCAGTCGTGGGGCCTGAACTCTGGGCCTGGGCGCTGTCCCTCAGCTCTTCAGCTCAAGGCTGGTGCTCTACCACTTGAGCCACAGCACCACTTTTGGCTTTTTCTGCTTATGTGGTGCTGAGGAATCGAACCTAGGGCTTCATGCATGCAAGGCAAGCACTCTACCACTGAGCCACCTTCCCAGCCCCTTGAGTAGAAATTTTACTTGCTGATTTTTTTTCTCTACTCTGGTCTCTTTCAGATTAGGAAGAGAAACAATTAAGAATCTAGATAATGTTTCTAAACAGTCACTAGTTGGATGTATTTATTATGTTCTTCTGAATATACACACACATACACACATATACATACATACAAGTTCATTCATGCATTACATGTCTGGTGCAGTACAAGCTGGATAAATTAGTTACATATGGTTCTCTATAGTCTACAAAACTAAGATTTAAAACAGATGATGGTGATATTGAAAGGGCCAGAAACTGTCTAATAATCACAGATAATAACAAATTAACACCATAGGTAGATATGTATAAAGGAATAAATACTTGCTTTTATTTCATAGAATTTGGGGGGGGGTTGGTCATAGGGCTTGAACTCTGGGTCTGAGAATCTGGGGAAGGAGCCATATGAACAGGAATATATTCTCCTAAGGGATCAGGTAGTACCTAGAACCCCTAAACAATGAAAAGAATCATGTCTGACACACTTACTGAAAGATTTGACCTAAGACAAACCAGTTGCCTTTTTTTATTCACACCAATTTTCTTAGAACCAAATTTTGACTTGTCTTTGGCAATCAGTGTCTGAAGCATTCATTTACCTCCCACTTTACATTATTTATCTATACTTATTTTGCCTTGTTGCTATATGCATTTAAGACAATGTAATCCTGTCATAATGCACATTATTTTTCAAGATCTTGGGTCTTTGGGTGGTGGGGATAAAGTTGTTTTTTTTTTAAAACGGGTTTAAAGTAGTATATTGTGAGTGAACTTTTGCCAGCTCCTACAGACTGACTGAAGACAAGAAGCTGGTCTTGAGGGCTGAGATGACAGATGACTCAGAAGTAGGAAATCCAGGAATCAGGAGTTTGGCTGAGGCTTCCCCTTTGGATATATAAATAAAGAAGGAGATGGGAGAGAGCTCTGTTTAGCTAAGGAACAAGCAACATTTAGAGAATTTTTACACAATATTTACAATGCCCTTACAACCCTTTTCTCATTTGGGAAATGACTGAAGAGGTATTATATCAACAACACACAGTAGGGAAGCTGGGTTGAGGGTGATATTCTCAGAAAAGATGAGTAAATATTAGAAATTCAGAGTTGGAAGTTATCTTAAAACTCGAGATGTCTAACTTCCTGTTCAATGAGAAGTCTCTTCAAGTCTGCAAGACAAATATCTTGAAGAGATATTTTTTACACTGACTTTTATAATTAGACAGTGTTTCTCTCTCTCTCTCTCTCTCTCTCTCTCTCTCTCTCTCTCTCTCTCTCTCTCTCTCTCTCTCTGTGTGTGTGTGTGTGTGTGTGTGTGTATTCTGGGTACTTTCCCTGAGCTTTTATGCTCAAGACTAGGACTCTACCACTTGAGTCATATCTTTACTCCCTGCTTTTTTGGTAGTTAAGGAGAGAAAAGTATCACAGACTTTACCTGCCTGTGTTGGCTTCAAACGATCCTCAGATCTCAGCCTCCTGAGTAGCTAGGATTAAAGGTATAAGCCACCAGCACCAGCAATGTTTCTCTCTTGTTAAATCATACTCTTTTTAACATATATTAATTGTAAAAAACAATGGGTCTTATATCTGCCGTAAGTATGAATGGGTTTTATATAAGTAGATGATGTACTTGGATTATATTCACCCTCCCCCAATTATGGTTATTTACTCCCCTCCTCCTCCTGATCTCCTACTTTCCCTCGTAGTTCCTGTTCTATTTTTATGGTCTTTTTTGTTTGTTGTTTTACATTCCACATGAGAGAAAATATGCATGGCTTTCCTTTCTGAATTTGTCTTATTTAATTTAATGTGATGGGTTCCAGTTCCACATATTTTCCTGCAAATGACATAATTTCATTCTTTCTTCCATTACCCATGGATAACCACATTTTCTTTATCCATTCTGCTCTTGGGCTCATCGGCTGGTTCTATGACTTGACTACTGGTTGTGATTCCTTTGGGTATATACTCAGGAGTAATATAGCACAACTAGATTCCAATTCTATTTTTAGTTTTTTCAAGAACTTACACACTGATCCCCATAATGGCTGTGTTCATTTGAGCAAACTATTGACTTTTATCTTTTTTCTTTTATTTAGTAGTACTGGAGTTTAAGCTCAGGGTTGCATGCAGGCAGTGGTCTACTACTTGAGAGCCATGTCTCCAGCTCTTTGTTGCATTGGTTGTTTTCTAGACAAGGTCTCTCTTTATGCTTAGGACGGCCTGGTCTGTGATTCTTCTACTTGTGCTCCCAGAGTTGCTGGGGATAATAGGCATTGGCCACTGCATTCAACCATTTTGCACCAGATCCGAGGTAACAAGCATATACCACTGCACTCCGCCATATATTGAAATGGAGTCTTGTCAACTTTTACGTCCAGATTGGCTTTGAACTTTAATCTCCTGATTTCTGCCTCCTAATTAGCTAGAATTTTAGGCTTGAGCCACCAGTCTCAGCTTGCTTTTTATCATTAGCACTATTTTTCTGATACTAGCCATCAGCTTGATAGCTAACTTTTGGCTAAATGCGTTTCCATTTCCTCTAGCAGCCATCTTTGCCACAATTAGACAATAAGCAAATTATCCTTTCGTTGGGAGCATCATCTTTGAACCAGGATATCCTTTTATAAAATAATTTATTTGTTATTATTAAGGTGTCATACAGAGGGATTACTGTTTCATAAATTAGGTAACAAGTGCATTTATTTTTGGACAATGACCAAGACTTCTTTTCGAGCATCAGCTTATTGTTGCTTATCTGGTTTAGTTAAATAACATATGGTAAGCACAATAGCTAAGAACATGAACTTTAGAAGCTGAAAGGTTTGATTCAGCTTTTAGCCAAGGGCTAGTTACATAATAGTTCAAGCCCTCCGATTTTAATCTTTAGTTCCCATTGGCAAACCCACTGTGTTCTACTGTCTGTCAGATCTCTTTCTCTCTCAAGAGTTCCACTAATCTTGATGACCCACCTTTGGGTAGCTTTGGCTGAGTGCTAATTTATTTCCTTGTTCTCTGGTTAGCTTCTCAGTCTCATACAAGTATTACTATTTTCTGCTTTAGATTTCCACAGACTAAAGAGGTTGTTTCCTTCATTGACTGGCTACCAGAGATATTTTATTATGCTAGGAACTATCATTTCTGAAATAAAAGTATAGTATGTACGTGATATTATCTCCCTTATTATCATAATGACTGTAAATAAGATGAAAAAAAAGTGCTTTGCTGGCCTTGGTCACAAAGAATCCAGGGGGATTTCTAATCATTCCTGAAACAAGTATTTGATTATTGCTTTTAGTTCATCTGTGAAGCAGCTAGGAGAGGAATGTCAGGTGGAGTTTGTAGTTCCCAGAGGCTTTTCCTTCTTTGAAAGTGAAGACAGTGTTTCCTTCACTCCTTATTTTATTATTTGCTTCTTTCTCCCAAGGGAAAATAAAGGCACCGAGAGCAGAGATGGAGCTCCATCAGCAAGTTACCTTAGCAAATGCCTCCCCCAGAGCTCACAGGTATAGATGACTGTTCACTTCCACCTTGCTTTTTCCCACTCTTTCATCTCTGTGCCCTTTATTTTCCCCTTCTATGGTGAAGGTCATTTTAATGCAGCCTTCCTCCACTTGTTGAAGATGCGTTCTTATCTATTCCAGATTTTTTTGGGGCGGGGGGTGGGATGGTTTTCTGCTAAAATGAGACGTAATCTCCACTATCAGCACATGTTACTGAAACACAGAATGTTAAGGATTTTGATAATTATTAAACATAAAAGATAAAAATTCATTGAAATTGTCTCTTTTTCAAATTGTTCATGAATCTTAGGATTCATATGGATTGTTGTTAGAATGTTTCCATGAGATAGAATTCATATTCATTCCACTTCTATGTTTCATTTTTGTAGCAAAAGACTAAGGAATATTGTTCATATAAGTTAGCTGAATAAAACTAGAAACAGTTTTTTTAAAAGAGCAATGTATGTCATTCTTTGAATGATATGCTTATTTATTTGAGACAGAATCTTACTTTCTGTCCGAGCTGATCCTGACTTACTATGCAGCAAAAGCTGGCCTAGAATTCCTGTTTCAGCCTCCTGATATTTTGGTATGTGTTTTCATGCCTGGCTGAATAGCATAGTTTATAAAAATTACTCATTTTTATTACGAGCCACTAACTGTAGTCAAGATTCCTTAGTGACCTTCAATTTTGGTAAAAGTAAAGGATTCTACACCACCTGATTTGCAAAAGGATTAGTTAATCATGTGAGTTCTGTAGGGCATCAAAGTTTCTGATCACTCTTGTCTTCACCACTACAGAGATTTCATTAATGTCCACTAATTAATTGATGAAGAGATCATCTGTATGAAGATAGAGAAAGCAATAGTAAAAGAGGAAGTATTGCTGGGCGCTGGTGGCCTGTAAGCCTAGCTGCTCAAGAGGCTGAGGATGGTGATTCAAAGCCAGCAGGGGCAGAAAAGTCCCTGAGACTCTTATCTCCAATTAACCACCAGAAAACTGGAGGTGGTGTTGTGGCTCAAAGAGGTATAGTGTTAGACTTGAGCAAAAACACTCAGGGACAGGGCGTAGGCCCTGAGTTCAAGCCCCATGACCACCACTACCACCACCAACACAACAAAAAGAACAAGTATTCATGGGGAACTCCTAGAGTCTTTCCTGGCAGGCATTCTTAGGTTCACCAACTTTGGGAAAGAGTACTTGGGGAAATTGAAGGTCTAGAAATGTATTTCTTAAAATTGCATTTCTAGATGAGGAGGCCTATTGATTTAAGAAATGGGAGAGTTAAAGAGACATTAGATTAGTAAGGATTTAGGGTAGCTTTATGAGTTAAATTAGCAAAAAATGATCCCAGGAGCATTTGGTTCAGAACTTGAGTATGAATCAGAATCACTTGGAATGCTTGTCAAAAGGGGAAAATGGTAGACAAAAGAAGAGGGGAAGAATGGAAGAATGCAGTCAAGAATCCAATGTATATCCTACAAAATTAAGAAGAGTAAAGGAAGAGGTATATAGAACAGCGATGGGTAAAAATGTTGAAAGAGGTGACATTGATCAAGATATACTGTATTCATAAACTCCTTTGTGAAATGACAACCCTTTGTACAACTAAAAAACAACCCAGGGCTGGGAAGGTGGCTCAGTGGTAGAGCGCTTGCCTTGCATGCATGAGGACCTGGGTTTGATTCCTAAGTACCATATAAGCAGGAAAAAAAAAGCCGGAAGTGGCTGTGTGGCTCAAGTGGTAGAGCGCTAGCCTTGAGCTGAAGAGCTAAGGGACAGCGCCCAGGCCCAGAGTTCAGGCCCATGACTGGACCCCCCCAAAAACTAAAAAGCCAGTTTCTTATGTATAGCTCAGGATATGTTTGTGATCCCCATGACCCCCCAGTGTGATAAGCATTACTTTAGGGTCCAAATCTTTCCACACTTGACAAATCCTGGATTTAGCTAAGGGACTAAGAAGGATCTCTTCCATGAATAAGAGGTAATCTCAGCCTGAAAGACTGGGATAAAGAATAAAGATAGCTTCCAATTACCCAGTGACTGTAGAAACACTATAAAATTCAAATAGGGATCAATAAACATAGGAGTGGTAACTTAGGGGTACAAACTCTTAGTACATTAGAGGATCCTGAGAATGTACAGCTTTCTTTCCTGATACTAGTTGAACTTAGATAAACATCAATGATTAAAAGTTCTTCCCTGATGATGTCAGGATGAAGGAATTGCAAGAAAGTTATAAATTACTTCTTAGACAATGGTTCTCCTGTGACTGATGGCTGAAGTGTAGGAAGGCTACGGCCACTCTGAGACTCTTAGGTTGGAAGCATGCTCAGTTGGTAGAGCACTAGCCAATGTATGTGTGAGAGAGACGGGGTAGGGGGGGTCTTTTAACTAAAACTCTACATATTTTATGCCAAGAGCCATGCTTAGTTCTTTATCTCTTTTCATGTCTACAACAATCCTGTGTGTTTGGAGCTACTATCATTTCACGCACGCACACACACACACACACACACACACACACACACACACACACACAATCATGAGATTATAAAGGTTAAACAATCATCCAAGGACACAGATGGAACCAACATTCACCATTGTAGGTTCCAGCCCAGAAAAACACATGGACACACAGCTACATATAGGAAAAGCAGTTTACTGCCAGCCAAGGCTGACAAGGCCATCTATCCCATGGGAGAGGGAGAAATGATGTCGGTCCTTTGTTCAGGGTTAAATTTATATGTGGGGGCTTAGGGTCGAGAAGATGTGAAGTCCTCTGTGTGCATGTGCAGCTGAATGCTTAAGATGGCACAGAGCTGGGGTGGGGTTTTCTGATTGTAACAGTTACAGTTAGGTAGCATTCCCCTGATACAGCTAGGGGTTAGCGGTAAAACACGGTTGTGGGAAGTAAAGTGGGAGGAACGGTCAGGGCTGAACTGGCTTTGAGGGAGGGGCCGAGGAGATGAGGGCATGCTAAAACAACCATCACATCTAAACCTTCTCATACCTGATCACAATCACATCATTGCTGCCAAGATCAAGGGTCTTTGTGGGCCCAAACCCACATCTCTCCAGAACACAGAACCGATACCCTGAGGACTAATAAGTGAGATGTGGAGGGCCAGATAGCAGTTGGCACACCTTCAGTCACAACCCAATCAACAAGCTATCTGCTCTTTCAGTCACAAGACTCCATGGACACAACCCAATCAACAAGCTATCTGCTCTTTCAGTCACAAGACTCCATGGACACAACCCAATCAACAAGCTATCTGCTCTTTCATGGTGCTTACATACCTTGTGCCAAAGCCTTTCTCAGAGCAAACAAGAGACACTAAAGAGATTGTCTTCAGATTTAGGTTTGCTTTGGGGTGGAGACAGCTGGAATTTAGAGAGATGACAGCCATTGTGTTAACCAGGCTCTCTTGGATGACCATTTTACTTCTCTGGACCTTGACTGCTTCATGTGTGATAGAGAGGACATGGACTTAATCTGGGTTTTCTAAACTTTTAACTTTGTATGACTCAAAATGAGAAAAAAAATCTTTACAGAATGACCTAAAATTCCTACCTCCCACCCCTAAAACAGGAGTTTTGCTAAAAAGCACTCAATCCTACTATGTGATGTCCCTGGTCTACTTTATTCTATTCAGACATGGAGGGGGGGGTGAGGGGAAAGGTCAGTCTAGTTCTACTTTTATTTCATTAATGAGTGCAACTATAGCTTTAAAAAAAGCCCTGTGTGTGTTGGAAGTGGCACTGTGGCTCAAGTGGTAGAGTGCTCTCCTTGAGCTGAAGAACACAGGGACAGTGCCCAAGCTCAGAGTTCAAGTCCCACGACCGACAAAAAAAAAAAAAAAAAAAAAAAAAACACCCTGTGGACTAGAGGAATAAGCTGCCAGAAAAGAGCAGCTTACTTGTGGAATCATTTTGGGGGCGTGAACTGTGAATTAGGCCCTTCCTATCTTTCAGGGCCTCATTTTCCTGATTTAACATGTAGCCTCATCTAATTTCTATAACTCAGACCACTACTTACCCATACTTCAGCTACATTATACACAGATTTTTTAAACATAAATCTGAGCAGGTGTTTTTAACTCTTCCGTAAGACCTGTCTCCTTAAAAAACCATTCTCCAGGTTCTGTTTGAGCTACTGGGAGTAGGTTTCTATTACATGCAGCCAATGCAAGACCTCTGTTGGAGCGATACCTCCATTGATTGTAGGCCTGGCAACCGGTCACCTTTGACCTTCACAGTGAGGTACTTGTAGTCCCAGGCAACCCCACTTTTTCTTTTCCTTCCTTCCTTCCTTCCTTCCTTCCTTCCTTCCTTCCTTCCTTCCTTCCTTCCTTTCTGTTCTTCTTTATATTATTTTATTTTTAAGCATAGCATTCTAGTAACAGATTTGCCTGAGTTCAAATTCTGACTATGTAATTTCAGTATAAAACACTAAGGAAAAAAATCATAGCATTTAGTAACAGGTGTGTCTGAGTTCAAATGCTGACTATATCAGGATTCGGAGCCCTTTGATCGGGAGCCTGTAATTTCATCTCTGTTAATTACGGTCTCTTTTGTGTTAAATGAGGTTAACATCTATCTCTTGCTATTGTGGGGGAAATGGCAAGGTAAAGCATACACAGTACCCAGGTCTGGTGGCAGCCAGGCATGTGGCAAACATTTTCTTGCACCATCTTTGATTTCATATGTGAAATGCATAGCTATCCTTTAGTAGCCAGATATTTTGCTAACCAGGACAGTCCATTCCTGACCCCAAACCCACAGTATAAGTAACTTATGTTTGCTACTTTTGCATCATTGTGACCTTATACCTGAGAGAGCAATATAAGCAAAGGAAGAATTTATTTTGGTTCATGATTTCAGAGCGTTCACTTTGTGGTTAGCTGGCCTCCAGTGCTGGGGCATTATGGCAGCAAGAGCATGTGGAGGAGGAGGCTTCTCACTTACCATAGAGAGGAAGCCCAGAACAAGTAGGATTATAGTGGGGCTCTGGTGGCTCACGCCTGTAATCCTAGCTACTCTGGAGACGGGGATCTGAGGATTGCAGTTCAAAGCCAGCCCAGGCAGGAAAGTCCGTGAGACTCTTACCTCCAAAACATAAACCACTCAGAAAACTGGAAGTGGTGCTGTGGCTCAAGAACGCTGAGGGACAGCTCCCAGGCCCAGAGTTCAAGCCCCACAACTGACAAAAAGAAAAGAAAATGAAAGAAAAGAAAAGAAAAGGGAACAGGTAGGAGCCCGATACCAGGTAATAATCTTGAAAGACACACCCCAGGACTCCTCCCTCCTCCTGCTAAAATAGTGTCATTGATTGGGGACCAGGCATTCAAAGCAAGAGTCTGTGGGAGACATGTCACTTACAAATAAATAAAGCAATTCTAACTTCTTTTTGACACTAACCTGGTTTGGGTTGCTAGCAATAAACTTCTTTATCCTCTCTAAAAGGAAAGAAAGAAAGAAAAAAGAAAGAAAGAAAGAAAGAAAGCATCTGAGCTGGATTCCAGTGGCTCATGCCTGTAAACCTAGCTACTTAGGAGGCTGATATCTGAGGATCGGGGTTCAAAGCCAAGCTTGGGCAGGAAAGTCCACAAAACTCTCATCTCCATTTAAGCACTAAAAAAGCCAAAAGTGGAACTGTGGCTTAAGTAGCAGAATGCTAGCCTTGAGCAAAAAGTTCGGGGACAGTGCCCAGGCTCTGAATTCAAACCCCAGAACTGGTGTGCGCACACACACACACACACACACACACACACACACACACACACACACACAGCATCTGAAGATTGAATGAGTCTTGATGAAATTATCTTCAAATTCAAGTTTCTCTCCCCTCCATTATTCTGCAGGACTTAGAAATTAATAACCAGCAGGCTGAGTTTACTGTTACCTCTTTAGTGTCTAGCACATACTAAATTGTACATAAGGGTTTAGCAATTAAATAAGAGAGACAAGATGGAAGAAGATAAGCCTAACCATATTCACTCTCACTAAAATGCCATTGGCCAGAGATTGCCACACAGCCCACTGAATAGTGATATGTATAAATGAGCTGTATCAAAAAAATCACTGGCAAATATTTATCTTGTCTCCATTCCCTGTCTTAGCTAGTCACAATTAGAATGTTGATATACGGGTTCTACAAAGATCTATGATACAGAGCAATGATTACATAGATGCAGAGTTTATTTGCGCAAATGGGGACCAGCTATCATATATCTAGAAAGGGATAAATATAAAGGGATGTTGTGGTTCAGAATTTCCTGTATGATTCTATGTTATGGAATCCACATGGTCTCATATACTGTGACCACAGTCTCCATAATGAGACCCTGTTAAAGATAGATCCTTTGGGGATGGGAATCATCTTTAAACACTTCAGTCCCCATAGCTAAGTGATAACCTGGTACAAAATCTTTGAGAGACTCATAATTAATTATTTATTCATTAAAAATGTAGTATCTGTCTCCTGTATGCCAAGTCTTGAAGCTTTCTCCTATTTTTAGAGTTTGCTACTATTTCAGAGTTTGCCTTATTTTCTTGCAGATTTTGAGCAGGAAACAGTGAAGAGCTGGGACATGTAGGGAAGGTTAGTTGCTGTCTCTGAGTAACCAGAAGAATGGGATAGACTTGGATGGACAGGGCAACTGCTAAACAGTTAGCAAATTTATTTACCACACTGCGGTTTCTTCTCATGAGGCGGGAACATCTGTAACTTCCTCTGGAACTCCCCTTAGCATACAGCAGAACTCCCCTCTACACTGCCCAGGTTTTTTAAAAAACATGTTTTTATTTTTCTCTTCATTTTTCCCCCATTGCTTTGCACAGGATATGTGCAACTTGTAAATTTAAAGTATGTTACCTTTCCAGCAGGAGACATTTTTTTGGGTTAATATTCAGAGTAATTAGAGAACATAAGTCATGTATCTTGAGTACCTTAGAATAACTGAAGATTGTTATTTGGTTTAATTTTGCTTCCAATTAAAGTTTCTGAGACATGCAAAGCTTTGGGCTTGATTAACCTAGACCAAAAATAGGGGGGTTAGGAAATGCTCTCCAAACACTTTTACTTCTTGTAAATTACAGAGGAAATGAAAATTCTCATGTAAACAATTCTGTCAAGAGCTTTTTCTCAAGGCTGGTTGCTCATTAGAAGCACCTACCAGAGAACCTTTGCCATCACCTGAAGCAGCCTGCTTAATGGTGATGTTTTTTTTGGGGGGGTGGGTCTGGTCGTGGGGCCTGAACTCTGGTCCTGGGCGCTGTTCCTCAGCTCTTCAGCTCAAGGCTAGCACTCTACCACTTGAGCCACAGCGCCACTTCCGGCTTTTTTCTTTTTGCTTATGTGG
>NW_012267309.1:3340257-3373118 GCF_000151885.1 Dipodomys ordii | reverse complement strand
ATTCCTCAGCACCACATAAGCAAAAAGAAAAAAGCCAGAAGTGGCGCTGTGGCTCAAGTGGTAGAGCGCTAGCCTTGAGCTGAATAGCTGAGGGACAGCGCCCAGGCCCAGAGTTCAGGCCCTACGACCGGACCCCCCCCAAAAAAAGCTATAAACCTACAATAATCAAAAGCTAGTATGATATTGGCAAAAGGATGAATACACAAGTCAATGAAACAGAATAGAGTCTAGAACTCAATTCACATAAATATAACCAATTGATTTTTGACAAGGACTTGAAGCCCTTTCTGTAGAGAATAGGATAAATGGGGCTGGAGTCACTAGATATCTGTAGGTAAAAGTTAAATGAGTCTTTCTGGGTGCCGTTGGCTCACACCTATAACCCTAAACATTGAGGAGGCTGCGATCTGGAGAATCACAGTTAGAGTATGAAAATAGAATAATAGAACCTATTAATTTTTTAAAGTGGAGAATGGGGATAAAAAAACAAGTCATAAGATAAATTTTAACAAAGTACATTATAGGAATATATGGAATTATCACAATGAAATTCTTTTGTATAATGAATATATGCTAGTAATTTTCTTTTGTCGGTCCTAGGGCTTGAACTCTGGTCCTGAGCACTGTCTCTGAGCTCTTCAGCTCAAGGCTAGAGCTCTACAGCTTGAGCCACAGAGCCACTTCTGGATTTTTCTGTATATGTGGTACTGAGGAATCAAGCCCAGATTTTCATACAAGCACTCTACCACTAGGCTACATTCCTAGCCCCAGTATATGCTAATAAAATTTTAAAGAAGAGGGGCTAGGAAATTGGCTCAGTGGTAGAGCGCTTGCCTTGCATACATGAGACCCTGGGTTTGATTCCTCAGCACCACATAAGCAGAAAACAAAAAGCCGAAAGTGGCGCTGTGGCTCAAGTGATAGAGTGCTAGCCTTGAGCTGAAGAGCTGAGGGACAGAGCCCAGGCCCAGAGTTCAGGCCCCACAACCGGACCAAAAAAAAAAAAAATTAAAGAAGAGACAAGCCACAGATTGGCAGAAAGTATTTGCAAGTTATATATCTGATAAAGAATTTAAATATATATTATTTAAAGAACTATCCAAACTTTCAAAGAAAATAAAGAACCCAAATAAAAATTGTAAAATGATTTGAATACACAAGTCACTAAATAAGATGTATGAATTGCCAATATGCACACGAAAATATGATTAATATCTTTAGTTACTAAAAAATTGCAACTTAAAATCACAATGAAATATTTCTACATACCTATTAGAATCATGTAAGCTAAGAAAACAATGTCAACACCAAATGCTAGTGAGGATATATTGCTAATGGAAATGAAGAATTGGTATAACCTCTATAGAAAGGTTTGGAAGTTTCTTATAAACATAATTGTGTTATCATATGACCACTCTTGAGATTTGCCCAAGTGAAATGAAAATATGTTCACACAACAACCTATGTGTGTTTATAGAAACTTAACTTTAAAACAATCTGAATGTCCTTCAATTGGAGAATTAACAAAGTGTAATATATACATACAATACAATATTACTCAATGACAGAGAGAAATGAACTATTGATACATAGAGCAGTATGAATGAATTCCTACTGCATTTTTCTAAGTGTAAAAATCCAGATAACAAAGGGCATCAACACCAGTGGCTTGCACCTGTAATCCTAGTTACTCAGAAGGCTGAGAGCTGAGTATGTGGTTCAAAGCCAGCCAGAAAAATCTGAGATTCTATATAGACTTTTCAAGTACATTGAAAACAGAGATGTGGCCAAATCAGTTTTGAAGGAAAGAGGTCTTAAGAAGATTAGATTGGGAGTAGAAGGTTATCCTACCTACAAAGAAAAAGTAAAGAAAAGGCCTGGAGGCCACCCAGAAGTCATTTACAACTATGTCCAAAGACCCTTTATGCCAATGTCCTGGGAGAAGGAAGAAGGAAAGAGCCGGCATGTAGACTTTCAGTGTGTAAAAAGTAAATCTATCACCAACCTGGCAGCAACTGCTGCAGACATTCCCCAGGCCAGCTGGTGGTCATGCACCCAACTCCACAAGTGGATGAGCTGGACAGCCTCCCCATTCAGCCCCCTTCTAGCAACAATGAACTTGATCCTGATGCCCAGAACCCAATGCTGTGATGCTGATGATCCTTGAAACCATAGCATGCTACTCTTCACAATGACGGTGTACTCCTCATTCTGCACTGCAAGCCCACTCTTCTTCATTGTGAGCTGCACATATTTAGGATATTGCAGTGTAGGCTTTTTTAAAGACCAAAGGTAGCCGAATGGTTTTTTTTTTTTTAATGAGTACAACTTTAGCATCCTGAGGTTCTAGTTACATAAAGGTATTTGTTTACCAGTAGGTTTGTGAAATTGGTTCTTTGTATGGGGGACAGTCCTTTTTCACACACATCTAGGTCCTTTCAGAAATGGTGGAAATTGGCACCTGGGGTATTTTCAGTGTAGCTTGATATTCATCTCACCTCAGATAAAATGCAGAATATTATGTAGTTGCACTTTATAAATGGTGGTTAAGTGGAACTGTTCAAGCCATTTTATAGTTGTGATGCACAATATAACTTAAATAAGTGCTTCTGTCAAAGTATTCCTTCAGTAAAATGTGTATAGTGTGCTTGTGATGACAAAAAAGTGAGTATTTATCTTGGGCTTATTTGAATGACCAGGGTGAAATTTGATGCTCATATCTTATCAGTTCAAGTGAGTCAAGTGCAGGGAGTGAACATCAGAGGTGGTTTATTATCCAGTCTGCCTTACCCTTAATCTGTTCACAGACATTTATTTACTAATGCTTTCTCTTAAAGAGTTATGGGATAGGAAAATGACGTGTTTGCTCTTCATTTACTAAATGATTGTAAACTCAAGTTTTTCATCAAAATAAAATTCCATTGTTTTCAAAAAAAAAGAAAAATCTGAGATTCTTATCTCCAATTAACCAGCAAAAAGCCAGACTGGAGGTGTGGCACCAATAGAGCACCAGCTGTGAATGAAAAGGCCAGCAAGAATTCAACATTGAAAAGGGAAAAATATAAGGAGCAACTACAGTGCACACTGTATGATGTATGGAAATGAATGCCATTAATCTGTATACTGTACATGTATTAAGAAAAATTATTTAAAAATTGTGTATAATAAATGATCCCATTTACCTGTCATCTGGATATGTTAAAACACTTCATATTCTGAGCTAGGTTTCACCACTGTCTTTAGGAGGTATATTTCAGTTTTGTTTTGTTTTGTTTTTTTGTCAGTCTTGGGGCCTGAACTCTGCCCCTAGGCACTGTCCCTCAGCTCTTCAGCTCAAGGCTAATGCTCTACCACTTTAGCCACAGTGCCACTTCTGGTTTTCTAGTGTTTAGTTGGAGATCAGAGTCTCATAGACTTTCCTGCTAGGGCTGGCTTTGAACCATGATGCTCAGATCTCAGCCTCCTGAGTAGTTAGGATTACAGGGGTGAGTCACCAGCACCTGGCAGGTATGTATTTTTTTCAAGCAATAATATAGAAAAAATGGAAATAAAACTGTAATGTTCATCAATATGGGACTGGTTAAATAAATTATACCAATAAAATAAAATGTATAATAAAATAAAATAAATATACCAATAAAATACATAAATCATTTAAAATTTGGTGCATATACATTTGCTGATTTGATAACAATAAGAAATATACATGCTGAATGTTTAGTAAGATTTCTTTTAGTAATTGTTTTGGGTGGTACTGAGGTTTGAATTCAGAGCTTCAGGCTTGCTTAGCTTACTTGCTAGGCTGGTGCTCTACCACTTGAGCCATGCCTTTAGCCTAGCTTTTTGCTGATTATTTTGGAGATGGAGTCTAGCAAATTTTTCTGCCTAGGCTGACCTCTGTGAGCCTCTAGATCTCAGCCTCTTAAGTAGCTAGCATTATAGGCATGAGCCACTAGTGCTTAGGCTCTTCTAGTAATCGTTAGTAGTTTATTTTATAGAAAAATGTCTGTTTAGGGGTTAGTGAAGATTTAGGAGGAAGCTGGAAATGCTCTACTTCTTAATCAAAAGTGTTGAGAAACATTAGGCTTTATGTTTATTGTATATGATTTTTTTGTATTTATGATACATTTTATAAGAGCTTAAACAAAGAAAATGTATAAAAATTAATAAATGAGCTGGGCACTAGTGGCTTACACCTGTAATACTAGTTATTCAGGGGATTGAGATCTGAGGATCACAATTCGAGGCCAGCCTGGGCAGAAAAGTCCCTGTAAGACTCCTATCTCCAATAAGCTACTCTGAAAAAGCCAGAAGTGCCTCTGTGGCTCAAGTGGTAGAGCGCTAGCCTTGAGCACAAAAAGGCTCAGGGTCAGCTCCCAGGTCCTGAGTTCAAGCCCCAAGACTGACAAAAAAAAAGTTCATGAATGAACAGGGATTGGAGGTGTGGCTCAAATGGTAGAGCTGATACTCTGAGTGAAAGTGTCAGATAGTGAGTTAAGTCCAAGTCTTGGACAAAAAAGAAAACAAAAGTCAAGTGAATATTTCTGAACCCACCACTCATCCCAAGAAGTAAAACACTATTAGTAATACACACCTACTACCTACACTGAAATAACTGACAATCGATTCTGTGCTTCTCCTCTCTTGCTTTTATTTTAGCTTATACAGGTAAGTTTGACAAATATTTTATTTATGAAAAGGTATTGTACATATATCATCTTCTGGGCTAGTCATATTTTTTCCTTCAACATTATGCTATTAAATTTATAGATACAGTGGTACTTTTTGTATAACTAATTTATTTGCATGCTGCATATATTCTATTTGGTTAATACACCACAATTTCTCTATTCTCCAGCGTCTTTGGATTGTTTTTTGCCTCTTTTAAAAGCATTATTTTTAAGTTATAAAAGGGAGCTGGGAATGTGGCTTAGTGGTAGAGTGCTTGTATAGTATGTATGAAGTTCTGGGTTTGATTCCTCAGTACCACAGAAACAGAAAAAGCCAGAAGTAGCATTGTGGCTCAAGTGGTCGAGTGCTAGCTTTGAGCAAAAGAAGCTCAGGGACAGTGCTCAGGCCCTGAATTCAAGCCCCAGGACTGAATTCAAGCGCGCACGCACACACACACACACAGACAGAATGGCTGGTGTAAGAAAAGCATTTCTTTTAATGTGGGTTGCTTAAAAGTTCATGCTTTGGCTTGGTGGCTTGGCTCTTTTTGACTATCCTGCTAAGACAATATCAGCAAGTACAGGAAGTAGCAGAGGGTGTGAGTAATTAAAGTATCTTACGCTCTTCAAATTAGCCAATCATGAGCAGATTGTGACCCTCAGCTCGGCCAACCAGAGAAGAGGGGGCGGGGCCTGCTACTGTGTTAGAGATAAAAAAGGGAGAAGCCCATCTGCTCTGTTTGCCAGATTTTTTGGTTTGATGCTGCATCTTCCTATAGAAATAAACTTCGCTTTGCTGAGTTCTTTATGAGTTGATCTCCTAATTCCTGCGACATACCATATACCAATATCCTGAGCCTTTTTAAACACTGGGCAAGATGGCAAATGCCTGTAATCCCCTAGTCTTATCAGAAATCAGTGACCTGTAGCTTCAGACCCTTCTTTTGACCTTTGAGTCATTTATGGAGCCTGGAAGCTCTTTGCTATGAGGAGTGTTTGTTAACTTTTGTCATGTCTGTAAACTCCCAGCCAATTGGGATTCCTTGCCAAGGAATCATGAAATGGTCCTCTTGCTGGCACTGTGGGAGCAAAACAAGAACAACAACAACAAAAACAACAACAAAGTATAGGGATGTTTTGTGAGAAAAAGTACCAAATCGATGTCTCTAGTACTAGATTAGGCTGGACAGGCCCAAGGGAGGAATTATGGACAGGAAGAACAATCTGGGTCCACATGAACAGGAATAGAACATTCTTCAAAAAGCCTCGCATGTTCCAAAGGACCATTTCTTAATTAAGAGGAGCATGTTAGGTGATTTTCCATGGTTTATGGTTGATATCATGGAAGATCTAATCCCCCTGTGCCTACTGCTGTCTTCCTTTCTTACCTTCTGGTACTCACCTGAGAGCACATTCATGGTCCCAACTCAAACAGCATGAACTAGCTTCCCAAGAAAACAACTAATTCTGAGAGAGTTTCCCTTCCTGTTCAAACACATCACCCACTAGGTTCTTTTCTTTAAGCTGTGCACTATAGCCTTCAGGTTTGCTGCTCTCTGGAACTTCAAGAAGATTTAATTAAGCCACATTAAGGTATGAATAACCAATGGGTGCTCTGTGTGTGTGTGTGTGTGTGTGTGTGTGTGTGTGTATACCACTCCTGGGGCTTGAACTAAGGGCCTCAACACTGTCCCTAAGCTTTTTTGTTGTTGTTCAAGGCTAGCACTCTATCACTTGAGCCACCATTCCACTTCTGGATTTTTGATGGTTCATTGGAGATAAGATTCTCATGGACTTCCTTGCCCGGCTGGCTTCAAACTGTGGTCCTCAGACCTCAGCCTCCTGAGGAGGTAAGGATTATAGAAATGAGCCACTGGTGCCCAGCCTCCTGTTGTTTTTTAAAAGAGGAAATCACATAAACATACAATAATTGGAAGAGCTATTGTATAATAATAAGAAACTTGTTAGATGAACAAAGAGGTATTCCCCTGAGTATTTTCTATTCTATCTCTCTGACAGAAGCGGAGACTATGCTTGCACTTAACCTTTAAGGCAATTGGACAACTGCCATCTTCTATCAGTTCAGATCAAGAGGTGTGACTGAATGACCTTGTCTTCCTTTCCCAACTCACTGGAGAGTGGAGATAGATGGATCAATATTATCAGTTTGTTTCTATAAGATAGGCACAGTGGAATGTGTAAGCCACCCTAGCCACCCTTCTTTTGTAGTGCTTGTAACTGCCAGAAATCACACTCTCCTCATTATTGATCTTGTCTTGGGGATACCACCTTCTCCTCCTTCCTAAACTTCTCTTTGTCCTCTCTTATCTGCTCTCCAGTGAAGCTGAAATCACAGACTCAATAGGAACAAGGTGAGAGCTCAATCTGAAATAGACGATTGAAAGTCTCAGGGCCTAAAGCAGCTTTTCTTGGTCTCAAGATGAGGTGATTTGTTTATTCCTGGGAACAGGATAATGACTCTTAAACAAATCTTTTGTGAGCAGTGGTTGATGATGATGGACTAGATTAGGAAAAGAATCATAGGCTGACTGCCAGTGTAGAGTTAGAAGTGAGGCACTCAGTTCTCAATCCAAAGGAGAAACTTCATTCTTTTCTAGTGACCTTTTGTGAAGATGAGGATGGAATTCATGTGTTGCCCACTGGTGGTTATCTGCAACTCTTTGTGCTTCTCATGAAGTCGTCCATAATTTCTTCAATAGCGAGTCCACCCCAACTTCATTGGTTAAATGAAGAATGACTTCCATCTTATGGAAGTCATAGAATCAGAACTTTGTGAGTGGGCTCAGTAGCACAGAGCTGAGTCTGAATGACTACTTTTTTGGGGGGGGGTCCGGTCATGGGGCCTGAACTCTGGGCCTGGGCGCTGTCCCTCAGCTCTTCAGCTCCAGGCTAGCGCTCTACCACTTGAGCCACAGTGCCACTTCCAGCTTTTTTCTTTTTGCTTATGTGGTGCTGAGGAATCGAACCCAGGACCTCATGCATGCAAGGCAAGCACTCTACCACTGAGCCATCTTCCCAGCCCTGAGTAACTACTTATTAGTTGGATGATCTGTAAAGTGGTCAAGTGTTCTTGAGTACTGAAATTGAATGTGTCCATCATTTGACTTTTCTCTTATTAAAAGGTTTTAGATAAGAGAAGCAGAACCCTGGCTCTGACGGTGTGTGGCTCATCTTCTGCCATGCCATATCCAGTGCTTTTGATTTTGATCCAGGTATTCCTATCCACAGAATGCTCATGGTTGAAAGCAAAAAGGACAAGATATCTTGTCCACTGCTAGCTATTCTGTCTTTCAAATTTTCATTAGCCATGCAGCCATTTTTTTCAGGGAGAGGTCTTAGAGCCATACATCTAAGTCAGATAAAAACAGAGCTGTGTTGGAGAGCCAGTAGATTGGATCAGGAGTATGGCACCTCATTTATATTTTTCAAAGATGATGCTGTTTTGGCTCAGACTACTGTTGGAAGAGCAAGTCTGTTGGCAAGGCAACTAGAAGCAGAAAGCTTAATTAGGAATGTCTTTGCAAAAATGGTAATAGCTTGGATGAGAATGGTATGAGTAGAGGTGGTGAAAAGTGGTCTATTGGAAGTTTCTGCATGTTTGTTTGTTCTTTAAATTTATTATTTAAATCTTAAGAAAAAGTAGCTTTAGTGAAATATTCTTGACCCCCAAAAGAGTTCTTTCTCCCCATTTTTCTTTGTCTTTCTGTACATTTAACAAAACTTTTAGAAAAGTATACAGCATAGTTCATTGGTTTGTAGTATATCACAGGTTTTTAGGAAATCACTGAGTTGTGCAACATATACCATTTTCTAATTTTGGAACATTTTCATTATGCTGGACAGGAACCACACCCATCCAAAAAAACTCCCTATTTCTCCTTCCTCCTCTCCCTCCTCCCCCCAGCTCTTAGCAACCATTAATCTGCTTTCTGTTTCTATCAATTGCTTATGCTAGCAATTCATATAAATGGTACCATTTAATGCTTTATCTTCGTGTCTGTCTTCTTCCATTGAGTATAATGTTGTCAAGGTTCATCTTTATTTTAGCACACATCAATATTCCATCCCTATAAAGGAGTAAGTAATATTCCATTGTATAATATACCACATTTTACTTATCTATTTATTACTTGAAGGATATTTGAGTTGTATTGATTATTACAGATAAAGCTGCTATGAACATTATTGAACACTTTTTTGTGTACTTAAATACTATATAGGAGTAGAATTGCTGTCTCAAATAACTATGTTTAATGGATATATAATTTGTAAATTTTTCTCCTATTGTGTACCTTATCCTTCCAGCTTCTTGATAATGTTCTTTAAATTTGGATTCACAAATTAATTTAACTTTTATGGAGTCCAACTTAACTATTTTTTCTTCTTTTTTCCACCTTAAGAAACATTCCTTAGTCTGAATTATAAAGATTTATATCTATATTATATTTAGATCTCTGATCTGCTTTGAGTAAAGTTTTGTATATTATATGAAGTAGGATTCCAAAATCATTTTTGTACATGAACATATAGTTTTTACTATGCAATTTATTGAAAAAAGTAAATCTTCACTCTATTGAGTTACGGTGGTACACTTGCATATAATCACCATAGGTGTGTGCATTTATTTCTGGACTTTCATTATGTCATTGAACTCTATATCTGTCCAAAGTCTCACACAGTATTGATTACTGAAGCTTTGTTGTAAATTTTCAATGTCTGAGTGCTTCTTCTTTACTCTTATTTATCAAGTTTTCTTTTTCTATTCTGGCTCTCTTTTATTTCCACATAAAATTTGGGATAGGCTTGTCTATACCTGCACAAAGTAGAAGCTAGCATTTTGGTAGGGATTATATAGGATCTATGGATCCATTTGGGAATATATAGTTCTAAGTACTGTTGCTTTCCACCTTGTGAAGGCAATATGTCTTTCTACTTCCTTAGGTCTGTACTTTGATAGATCTGAAAGGAATTATTGATAGTTTCTATTGATAGATATCAATATCGATCGATTGATCTAGTTCAAGGAAAACAGAGGAAGTCAAGAACACTGCTAAATTTGAGTCATTGGTGTAAAATGACAGGTGACAATGTTTACTGACCACGTCTTCTGCTCTATTTTGCTGCTTTCATGTGCTCGAGCCTTGCTCTTATTGGCCTTGAAAGGACCACTCTCCTAAGGTTAGTCATGAGTCTGTTATCAACAAACCCATGAGCACAACTTTTAAATGCAAAGCAGCCAACACAGGTCCCATAACCTCAACCACCTCCTTTATTGGGGCCTTTGCTTTTCTACTCACTGTCCACCTGCCTTAATTATCCCAAGACCTATTACCACACACACACACACACACACACACATACACACACACACCCCTAGAGACAGTTCCAATTCCAGAGAGCCTACAGAAATTATTCTTAACACCAATCCTAAATGTTTTCTCTGCCTCACCCATTCCTGTGGCACCTGTCATAGTCCCTACCTGTGGGGAACACAGGCAGCAAAGATGGCGCTGAGAGGAGTTGAGTGGGCAGAGCCCAATTTGCCTTACATTCAGTGCTTAACCAGCCTGTAGAAACTTAGTTGCATGATAGGGTGTGACCTTGACAGTGATTGGTTCCTCTTCCTCCCTTGCCATGCCACCTGCCCTTTTTGGCTTTAAAAAAGGGCTGCTCTCTGTTAATAAATGAGTTTTCTACCTGTTGGATTTGGCTCCCCGCTGTGTCTGATTGTCTGAGGGAGTCTGAGGGAGGCTGGGGAACGGAGAGCCCCTCACTTACCTTTCCTCGGACCCTGTCTGTCTTTCGTGCAATGGACGAAGACCCAACACCTGAAGACCCAAAACCTACCTTTCTTCTTCTGCCAACCCAGGTAGTCCCCAACCTCCACCTCCATGACATGAGGTCCTTTTCTCTTGCGATCTGTGACCATTTGTCTAATGGTGAAACTGTCTGAGTCTTTGGCATACTGGAATTAAATTCCTTAAATAACAAAGTGTTTTAAGTTGTTTTCCAGGAAATCTCTTTGGAATCCATTCAAGGATTGTTTCAAACTGGTTTTCCAGAACAGATATGAAGGGAAGTCAACCGCCCAATTAATGACCCTCTGACATAAAAAATTCAAAATCCAGGGTTGGGGGCATGGCCAATGAGCCTAAAGCATCAGATAACAAGTTCAAGTTCAAGTCCCAATTTGGATGGAAAAAAATATCAGAATCCTCTGCACAAAACAAAAGCATGCATATCAACAGGCAAAAGAACTAAAAAACTCTCTTCTCACCACCCAATTTAACAAACACCCTGTTCCTCTCACTTCCTATCACTTCCTCCACTACCAATCCATGAAGGAGGCAGATTTAAATTTTTATTCTTCCTCCTTACCACAGAACAGCTTTTTTTCTTTGCAAAAACAAAAAAACAAAAACGCTGCCATTGTATTGGCTCTTTGTGTGATGGGCCACAAGCCCTTGCTTTGTATCAATCATATCTGATCTGTTGGATTCATCATGCCTACATAATAACCAAACCTATATTAAAACATAGTGCTATAGGGAAAAGTAATCAGTAGAAGTAGATGCTCCTGACAGCTAGATTTAGTAGTGTGGCAGAAACCACTGACAACTCTCATAGTGTCCATGAAAGTCTGAGGGCACTCAAGGGAGAGTAGAAGAAAAGGATGTGGGAACAACAAGATATCAGAAAATCATGGGAGAAGAAAGCTATAAAAGGGAGGAGAGAAATGAGGTAGGAACTAGAGGGAAATGCAAAGACAGCAGTGCACTGTATTGTTTTTATTTAGGAAGGGCACTATTATAGCAAATAACAACTGGGTGCTTTCCAAAAGAAATGTTTATGGTGCACTTTATCTGAACCAGATAATGCTTTTCCTTATCAAAATACAAATGTACCTTGAAAACTAGCATATAATGTTTAACAGGCTTGGAACTTTCCAGAATTCTTACTTTTACAACTTGAGTAGATGATAGCCACCAGATAGTGACTCACACTTGTAGCCCTAGCTACTTGGGAGGCATAATTTGGAGGATGGAGGTTTAAAACCAGGCTGGGAGAAAAAAACGTGCTAGACTCTATCTCAAAATACTGGGCAAGATGGTGTGTGTATCTGTCATCTCACCTACCACAGTAAGGGCAGATAGAAGAATCACAGTCAAGGCCAGCTAGACCAAAAGAAAAGACCAAAAGAAAAGTAATCAGGGCAAAAAAAGGCTGAAGATGTGAATTAAGCAGTAGAGTGTCTCCTAGCAAGTCCAAAACACTTAATTCAAACATAGTTCCTTAAAAAAAGATCACTTACCTTTAATGTCTCCTTCTTTGCACATCCAAAGAGACTTTGTTGGCATACTGCCTCCACAAGCAAACTAAGGTTCAGTCTCTGTTACAAAGATACTTTCCAATTGGCAAACTTCCGTCCTATTTTTTTCCTAGGAAAAAATGCATTCCATGCAATTGTTAAAGCTCGGGCTCTAAGCTAGGTGCTGCTGGAGGCTCATGCCTGTAATACTAGCTACTCAGGAGGTTGAGATCTGAAGATTGTAGTTCAAAGCAAGCCTGGACAGGAAAGTTTGTTAGACTCTTTTTTATCAAATTTTTTTATTGTAAAGGTGATGTACAGAGAGGTTACAGTTACATGTTAGGTACTGAGTATATTTCTTTTTGAACAGTGTCATTCCTCCCTCATTTTTCCCAGTTCCCCCCCTTTCTCTTCCCCCTACATTGTATAGTTCATTTCCAACAGAGTGGCTAATTTCCAACATTGTCTATTTCTGTGCTTTCCTTCCCATCCCCCAAATCAGATAAACTAACATATAAGACTAAAGGTACAGAAATCAAAAACAGTGACAAAAGAGAAAAAAAAACAGAAAAAAAGAACTAAAACAGCACAATAAAAAAATCTCTTGTTCCCATATCTTGGAGTTCATTTTGATAAACATTATTTTATATGATCATGTGCACATAGCTATTGATCCCTTGTGATCCTCTACTAAGAATATTCTCCTTTGGTCTCACTGTGTGAATGTTTAATTCATTATATCCATGTGTAAATTTTTATCTTTTACTATCCATTGGGTTTACTTGTAGATTTACAGGAACAATCTAATTATTACAAATGAGGGAAACCATGCAACCTATATTTCTTTGGATCTGGCTTACTTTGCTTAATATAATTTTTTCCAAGTCTTTCCATTTCCCTCCCAATGAGCAACATCATTCTTTCTTTTGGACACATAGAATTCCATTGTGTATACATACCACGTTTTCTTGATCCACTTGTCCCCTGAGGTGCATTTGAGCTAATTCCATATTGTAGCTATGATAAATAGTGCTGCAATGAACATGGTTGTGCTTGTGGCTTTACTGGCACAAGATTAGGCCTGAGGACCAGTAGAATAGAATAGAAGACCCAGAAATGAACCCTCAGACCTATAACCACCTAATATTTGGTAAGGGAGCCAAAAACACAGAATAGAAAAAGACAGCTTCTTCATCAAATGGTACTGAATTGGTTATACATGTGTAAAAACTAAAGCTAGATCCTTATATATCAACCTATGAATCAACCTGCACCAGAATCAGCTCCAAATGGATCAAAGCCCTAAAGGTAAGACCAAATACCCTGAAAATAGTACTGGATGGGATAGGGGAAATACTAAGCCTCCTTGGCACAAGTCAAAACTTCCTAAGAAAAATCCAGAATCACAACAAATCAAAGAAAGACTAGATAAATGTGACTGCATCAAACTGAAGAGTATCTGCATGGCAAAGGACATAGCTAGCAAGATAAACAGAAAGCCCACAGAATGGGGGACAATCTTTACTAGCTATGCATCAGACAAGGGCTTCATATCTAAAATATACTTAGAGCTCAAAAAAATTAAACACCCCAAAAACAAATGCTCAAAGTAACAACAACCCAATTACCAAATGGGCAAAAGACCTAAAGAGAGATTTTTCAGAAGAAAAAGAATGGCCAATAGACACACGAAGAGATGTTCAACATCTGAAACGCAAACAAAAACAACACTGAGATTCCACCTCATCCCAGTTAGAACGGTCATTATCAAGAAAACTAACAATAACAGATGCTAACAGGAATGCAATCAAAGGGAAACACTACTACACTGTTGGTGTGACTGTAAATCGTTCGACGTCTCTGGAAAGCAGGATGGACTAAACATAGAGCTCCACTACGAACCAGTAGTCCCACTCCCATGAGACCCTGATCTCCAATTAACCACCAGAAAGCTGGAAGTGGCACTGTGGCTCAAAGTGGTACAGCAAACGATCTCAGAGATAGTGCCCAGGCCCTGGGTTCAAGCCCATGACCAATTTTAAAAAATCAGGCTCTGAGAACAAAAAATAAAACAAAATACAATAAAGTAAAAAGAAGAGCACTCTACCACTTGAGCCATAGCACCACTTCCAGCTTTTTCTGTGTATGTGGTACTGAAGAATGGAACCCAGGGCTTCATGCATGCTAGGCAAGCACCCTACCACTGAGCCACATTCCAAGGCCCCTATTCCTATGTCTTGAACTTTAATATTCTTTCTGTTAAACTGGCCTTATGTAAAATGGCAACAGCATCCTAAGTCCAGCCAAACATTCTCAACTCTCTTTACCTATCTCATTTCCCTCAGTCATTAACATCTAATATATCATATAATTTATTCCTTTATTATATTGCTGTTTATCATTTTCCATAAGAATGTAAGTACTAAGAGGATAGGGATCTTTGTTTTTCTCATTGTTATAGCTTCAGCTTCTAAACAGTAAGTAGGCACTCTGTACTCATTGAGTGAATTACCCTTTTACATAGGAAGCAGAATGATTTCTAGAACAACTAAATATGATTATGTCACTCCTACTTAAAAGACTTGAGTAGCTCTCATTTTTCACAAAGTCAACTTATTCTTAGTGCAGCCTGAAAACCTTTTTCTCATCTTGCCTCTCTTGCTTCAGTCATACAAAAACACACACACATACACTTTCCATGTGAGCCTCATAACTGCTCTAAGAATTCAAATCTCATTGTATTTTTTTCTGATATTGTTATTCCTCTACCTTGGTTTCTTTATGAGCTTGAAAAAAATGTATCACATTATATATACCTTAAGGCTTTAATTCATCTACATTCCACACAAGCTTTTACTACTTGCCTTTCTTTAAGCTATCCCTTCTGCCTCATTTGATATGTTAACATTTAACATGCCACCACTTGTTATATTCTGTCTTCTCTGCTAGAATAAGAGCTCTTTGTACTTAATTGAGTCCTCATAACTTCATTGAATAGACAAAGAAATGCTTTCATGCATGACAATTTAGCATCATGCTAACTGGCTCTTAGTTGGCTCCTTTCCCTTTTGGAGAAACAGATCATAATTGTTAATTGTTTGTTTGGGACTGACCTAAGGGGGGGGAATAAAAACAACTTTTCCTCAGTTAGAGCCTTTCACAGTTGAATAAGGTGAGATCATCTTCCTTGCACTTTTTAAGATGTACTATATTTATATTCAGACACTGTCATGGAGTAAAAATGACACATAGCAAAATGACTCCTTGTCTAGTACACTGAGAAACTAATCAATGTAAAGCTAAACATCATAACCCATAATGATTTAGAGGACATTTCCACCATATCATTTTTCAAATGGAAATCAAACTGCCCCTTGTATATTACCAAACATTTCCTTTCTGGTGATTTACTTTACTTGTTCATGAAATAATTAAACAATAGGCACACAGGGACACCCATGTGCTTGCTAGGTACTTGGGACTCTAAATCTTAAAGGTGTAATCCCTGCCTACATGGAGCTTCTGTTCAGTAGAAGGCCTTCCAGACAGGAGAAATATGGTAGGAAGATATCATGAAACAGCAAAGGAAGAGCCTGGTCATGAGGAGAGCCTAGATAAAAGACCAGAGTCTCCATGACAAGAGTGTGGAAAGCAATGTTGTTTGTTCATTTCTACAACTTCAGGCTGGGAAGATTGCTTGAGAACATCTGCGTCAATTGGTTTTGACTCTGGATACCACTGTCTGATTCAA
The DNA here is from genome assembly GCF_000151885.1 of Dipodomys ordii. Lineage (NCBI taxonomy): Eukaryota > Metazoa > Chordata > Mammalia > Rodentia > Heteromyidae > Dipodomys > Dipodomys ordii. The sequence continues at coordinate 3,357,367 of NW_012267309.1, read as the reverse complement.
GTAGCTCTCTCTTGAATATTTTTACACTGCATTTTGGCAATTTGTGACTATCATTCCCATCCACAAAGCCATAGGTTTTTTAGTTCAGAAATAGGTCGTTTTACTCAAGCTTTACCTCTCCACATCTAAACCTATATAAACCCATAACCCATCCCTTCTATTGTGTGTCCCAGGTGATGAGTAATAATGGTTGTCTTTGATTTTACTCTCCTCTATTCATTCTATATGGAATAATAAGCCATTTAGTAGGCCCCCCCAAATGCTGCCTTTGTTAAATAATAACCACTTCTATAAGTTACTGAAATAATAACTTTCTCTCTGACAATATACTTTTATAACATTGTTTTTCAACACAGACTAGCCTGATGTGTTGACTGCCAGCTAAAAGAATAAGCACAAGCAGATGTCAGTTGTAGGAAAACAGATTTTATAAATTCATAGCCATTACCCTTCAAAAATCAAATAGAGACAAGAATAGTTCAGGTTTTCTACAGCATACATTTTTAGTGCAGAAAATAATTTCACTCCAAAACACTGTCCAGCAAGAATGATAAGCATTGGGACAAGTGACAGAAATCTCGCATTGAGGATCAGGGGGGTATCACATTCTTTGTAACCCTAAGCACAATTTCTGAGGCAGAACAAATTTTACCTCAAATAATGCAAAAAAAAAAAAAACGACCACACTCCCCCCACTAAGGTCTACAACACAAACTCAGAAAGTACAAGAAAATCTCAACCCATTTGATATTCACCTTGGGCCAACAACAAGGACCACCAAACCAAAACCACCAACAAGCAATAGCAGCAATCTAGAATTCTTTCTAGTTGGACAGGCCTCACAGGCTCACATCTGTAATCCTAGCTACTCAGGAGACGGAGATCTGAACACTGGCATGAAAGAAGGAAGAAGAAGAGAAAGAAAGGGAGGGAGTGAGAAAGAAATGAAAAGGAAAAGAAAGAAGGAAGGAAGGAAGGAAGGAAGGCAGGCAGGAAGGAAGGCAGGCAGGCAGGCAGGCAAGAAGAAAGAAGGAAGAGGGATTGGGAATGTGGCTTAGTGGTAGAGTGCTTGCCTAGCATGCATGAAGCCCTGAGTTCAATTCCTCAGTACCACATACACAGAAATGGCTGGAAGTGCTGCTGTGGCTGAAGTGTTAGAGCACTAGCCTTGAGCAGAAGAAGCTCAGGGACAGTGCCGAGGCTTTGAGTTCAAGGCCCAGGACTGGCCAAAAAAAAAAAACAAGAAGGAAGAAAAAAAGGGAAAGGAAGGAAAGAAGGGAAGGAGGGAAAGGAGGGAAGGAGGGAAAGGAGGGAGGGAGAGGGAAGGAAAAGAGAGGGGGTTAGAAAGAGATAAATTGTCCAAATTTTGTGTTAAACAAAAGAAGTAAAGATGTGGATGTTGGGTTGGGAATATGTCTTAGTGGGAGAGTGCTTGCCTAGCATGCATGAGGTAGAGGGCTAGCCTTGAGCAAAAGAAGCTCAGGGCCAGTGCCCAGGCCCTGAGTTCAATCTCCAGGACTGAAAAATAAAATAAAAGCTTGGAGGTTAAGTTCAGCTTTCCCAAAACAGGAGATAACGAGTTCTGAGGAACTCTGGAGGAAATCCTGATCCAGTGCCAAGTTTTGGTTTTACTTTCAGCATTACTTCTCTGCATGAAGTCCTGGGAGCCTTCTAGAAGCTGTCACACATTTAGGCACAGGGGAAATGGAAAGTAACAAGAATGCCAGAGCCAGGCGCTAATGGCTCACACCTGTAATCCTACTCAGAGCTGAGGATTGCAATTCAAAGCCAACGTGGGCAGGAAAGTCCATGAGAACCTTAACTCCAATTAGCCACCAGAAAACCAGAACTAGAACTGTGGGTCAAAGTGGTAGAGCATTAACCCTGAGCAAAAGAGCTCAGGGACAGTGCCCAGGCCCAAGTTCAAGCCCCAGGACTGACAGAAAAGAGGACAAGGAGGAAGAGGAAGAGGAGAGGGAGGAGGAGAGGAAGGGGAAGGAGGAGGGGGAGGAGGAGGGGGAGGAGGAGGAATGCTTCCTTGCAAGTGACTCTGTGTTCCTGAATGTCTCTCATCTTCACTTCCATCTTGAGGAGACTTTCTTTCCTTGAGTATCTCAAATGTCTTCTTCTCCCCTCCTCTCGCTCCTCCCTTCTCCCCTTCTCCCCTCCTCCCACTCCTCCTCCTCCTCCCCCTCCTTGTCCCTCTTCCTATTCTTCTTCTGCTGTCCTGAGTTTTGGACTCAGGGCTGGGGCACTACACACTGGACACTGTCCCCTTTCTCACTCAAGGCTAATACACTTGAGCCACAGCTCTACTTTCTTGGGTAGTTAAATGGAGATAAGTATCTCACAGACTTTCCTACCCAGACTGGCTTCAAGTCTCAATCCTCAAATTCTGAGCCTCCTGAATAGCTAGGATTACAGGCATGAGCCACAAGCACCTGGCAGTTCTTCTTCGTAAAATATCACCAGCTGCTGGGTCAGTGCCTTCCCCTAATCCAATACAATTTTTCCTAAACTAAAAAATCTATTTCCAAGTGTATTCCAAAGTCCACATCCCAAGGTTTCAGGTAGCCATGAATGTGCTAGTGGCTAGGGAGACCCAATTCAACCCACTATATCTCTTCATTTCCTTCTCAGAACAACCTGGGGTCTAAATTCTGTCAGAACTACAGATGAGGAAACAGTGAAAATCTTTAGCTGCATGTCTGGACTTGAACTCAAGCCCCTAATATAAAGCTCAAACACCATACCATAAAGCAGATCAGAGATGAGATACAAACCAGACGGTAAAAAAAGACCGAAATGAATGCACAGCTGGAAGACCAATCCCCTCCTGAGGCAGGATCATGTAGGACAGGCATGAGAATAAGAGCAAATCAAAATCTAGGACATGAAAGAAAAACCCAGAGTGAGCTAAGATTAAGCACTATACTAATAGGCAACCTATCCATGGAAGCCAAGCTTCCTCTAGGGACTGCTTTTCCACCCACAGTTTCAGGCAAGTAATTTCCATACGAGCTTCCATGCCCTTAATTGGCCCTCCTTGAGGAACAAATGTATATCCCCTGAGAAGCTCTGAGCAGTTAGTATCTATGGAACCCGCTCCCAAACCCTGTCCCCAGTTCCTTTCCCTCTGTGTGAAGTATACATGAAGCATTCTCCTTCCGCTATCTCCCAAGCGTCCTTCCACTTGGCTCATCTTTCTCCTCCTCTGGATACCTCAGCTCTGTTTCTCCACAAGCATTATGTTTGGGGAAATAGACTCAGTTCCGAGAAAGGGAAGGCCCAGGTGCTTTCACAACAAAGTCAAAGGTAACTCAAGTCAAAGGTTGCAATAGAGTAGTACCTCACAAATCTGTGTGGCTAGAAAATCTGCAAGAGGAACAGCCACCAAACTGTAAATGAAGTTTCTAAAGGGAGAATGTATAATTGATTTTGTAGTTTCCGTTTGTTTTGTTTTGATTTTGCTTATGTTATATCTTCTGCCTGCCACAAATACAAATTTAAAATTTATTTCTATAAAGTTCTTTTTGGTCAGTTGTGGGGCCTGAACTCAGCCTGTGTACTGTCCCTCAGCTCTTCAGCTCAAGGCTAGCGCTCTACCACTTGAGCCACAGTGTCACTTCCAGCTTTTTCTGCTTATGTGGTGCTGAGGAATCGAACTCAGGGCTTCATCATGCAAGGCAAGCACTCTACCACTGAGCCACCTTCCCAGCCCTATTTCTATAAATTTTAAAAAGCAGTAATAGAGAGTATAGTTAAATTGCTAAACAACAAGAAAAATTTTAAGAACTTAGCCAGGGCTCATGTGCTTCTAATTATTTAATAAAAAACACATAGGCCCTTAGCTGTTTCTAAATTTGAAACATACATAGACAAACTCTTTGCTTTGTTCCTTTTATAATTGCTTTGCTGAGAAGCAGAGCTTGTGTGCATGTGTGCGTGTGTGTGTGTGTGTGTGTGTGCGCGCGTGTGCAATCTGACCCTCAACGTTGCATTGATACTTGGTAATGGAACAGTCAAATTTAGAACATAAAATATTACAATTCAATACATATAATAATGTTCTCATCAGTGTGCACAGTAAGTTTTGTATGTCCTTCCATTTCACACAAGAGAAAGTTGAGTCATAGACAGATTATCGAGCTTAATTAAGCTTACTCTATGTCACACTCATTTGTGCTTTTCTTTCCAAGATATTTGCTTCTAAATGCAATGTAGTATAAATGCTAAGTGACATATAGGTCATGTGATGCAAATGCTTATGTAAACAACTAGACCACCACTTGCTACATAGCAGATGCGAACTCCATGTTAATTATTTCAAGCCTAACGAAATAGAAATCCAGTCTTTTTCACTTGCTTGGTCTTACATAGTCTCAAGATGAAAAGAAAGGACTTGCATTTGGGAGAAAGAGACAAAAGAGCAAGAACTAAGAAAGGAATGAGAACTGCTGGGGACCAGCAATTAATCTAGAACTAGCCTTAACAACTTCTTCAAAATTAAGACTCCCCTGTGAGTTGATCTAGAATGTGATGAAATGGAGTGAGACTGGACAATGAAGACAAGGGTTTCATAGATAGGGAGAAGGTTGTAAGTCACTAATCAACATCTCTTGATCATTTAGTTAGGACTAGTTCCTTGCAAGTGTCTCTTAGGTTCAGAAATGAGGCAGGAAGTGAGGGCACAGGAGAGGAATGATGGGAGAGGTGGGAGTGATCCTTTGGCCTTTAATAATGAAAAAAGAAAAGAGGAGCTCACAAGACAGGAGAGGTTTCAAGGGGCCTAGGAAGGATGTACTACGCTCTTCCTCCTCATTCTTGAAGAGACAATCGATGCTGGACATACATCACCAAAGTTTGACAGTGCCTTAGAACGCTTCTGTCTAAAGATTCTGAAGGCTGGAGGCTCATTGGCTCTCCAGTGCTTGGGGCTGGAGGGTAATGACAAGATGTGTGGTTGCTTTCATGGAGCAAGATGATTGGAACATCCTCATCCCAAGCCCCTCAGTCTTCAGTGACTAAAACTACACCCAGCAATCTTGTGGCACTGGGATATTCAGAAGAGAAGTCAGAGGTGCAGGAAGACTGAGTTTTCATCATGGACCATAGACAATAAAATTAATAAGGCTGAGGTGGCCATTTTCCACTCCAAGATGCGGGACCACTTGTTTAGCTGAGAGATTTGAAAAAGATATGGGATTGGCAGTTAAAATGAGACTGACTCTGTGAGTTCCTCAAAATATGAAGGTATGGAGTTCCAGAATGACCCACTGGAATACCATTCTTAGTTATATGGACCCAAGAGAAGTGAAAATATATATGCACACGCAAAAAATGTTTACATGAACGTTTATAGCTGCATTATTCAGAATAGCCCCGAACTGGAAACAACCTAAATGTCCAGAAACCAAATAAAAATGTAGTATGTCCATACAATGGAATACAATTCAGCCTGGAAAAAAATAGTAATATGTGATGGTACATGGATGAACCTTGAAAAATTATACTATGTAAAAGAAGCCAGTCGCAAAAAGACCATGTGTGATCTGTTTATTTGAACTATCTAGATTAGATAAATCCATAGAGACAGAAAACAAATGACTGCTTGGGGTGTAAAGATATGAAAGGAAGTAGGGATAGTAGGAGGATACAAGGTTTCATTTCAGAATAAAAAGTGTAGCCAGATGCTGGTGGCTCATACCTCTAATTCTAACTGCTCCAGAGGCTGAGTCATGAGGATCAAATTCAAAGCCAGCCCTGGCAAGAAAGTCTATGAGGACTCTTATCTCCAATTAACCACCAGAAAACCAGAAGTGGCACTGTGGCTCAAGGTGGTAGAGCACTAGCCTTGCACAAAAGAGCTCAAGAACAATGCCCAGGTCTTGAGTTCAAGCCCATGGCCAACCAAAAAAAAATTGAAAATAGATTGTAGTATTTGTTGCACAACTCTGTTCATATTCTGAGAACTATTCAAAAGGGCAAATTGAATGATAGGTGACTGATATCCCCAAAGCTGTTAGTAAACACAGAACTAGACTAAATCATAATAAGAAACTACAAATTATGCAATTGGACTAAGATGATGGTCACTCACTACCCAACAGATAGTTTGGGACATTTGACAGACTGCTCTTGCAAGAGTTATTAGAAAAATACATTTCAATTAATCAAGTCTACTCAGTCAAATTGGTGATGTAAGGATGGTGAGAACTAAGACAGCCAGCTCTTTTTTTTGCATATCTCTCCCTTGGTTTGTTTTTGCTTAAAAGAGGCTAAAGTAAAAAAGCAGAGGAGAGACAGATCTGGTTAGAGCCCTGGTCCTGGTTTCTATACTTTCTGCAGGTTGGGTTATGGTCCTAGCCTCAAGTTTGGCTGGACATTTATGCATACCTATCACGTTTTATTCAAGTGGATGTCTGTTACATCAGATGATCCTAAGAGTAGAGTAAAGCAGAAGGGCCTGAAACCCACTGTGGTATGCTGACCCAGGCCTGCTTCATTTGTAGGCTGGAATTCAGGTGAGGAGAAGGCAAGATGGACCCTTGCCAAAGTCTTCTCTGTTTCCTCAATCTGGCTCTGGGAGGCTACAAGAAGACAAGATTGTTGAGCCTCAACACCCGGGCATGAATAATGAAGTGGTGAGTCCCCCAATAACTGCAGACTGCCAGATTCCCAAATCCAGACAGTTTTCCCCAGGAACCCCCTTTCCAGGGCTAACTAGTTCTCAGAAACTAAAGCTGTAGAAGGAATCAACCTTGTGAAATGAGGATCAATGTCCTGGACCTTGGGGAAGGACCTGGGGAAGCAAGTAATAGAATGGGCTAAGAGGAAGAGACTTAAGAAAAAATTCAAACTCAGATAAAGGAAATCAGACGTTATCACAATGACTGTTTTGGGGTTTTTTGTTGTTGTTGTTGTTGGTCGTGGGGCTTGAACTCTGGGCCTAAGTGCTGTCCCTTCGCTCTTCGGCTCAAGGAGAGCACTCCACTGCTTGAGCCACAGCAACACTTCCAGTTTTCTAGTGTTTTTCTGGAGATAAGAGTCTCACGGACTTTCCTGCCCAGGCTGGCTTTGAACTGTGATCCTCAGATCTCAGCCTCCTGAGTGGCTAGGATTACAGGCCTGAGCCACCGCGCCTGGCCACAATGACTGTTTCTGAAGAAAAGTGAAATGATGATTCATCTCCTCAAATAGTCAAAGTTCACCAAGGGGACAACTGAGTCATGTTTTCCGTCAGGTTAGTGGTTCCCAAACCAAAGGGTTTCTGGATGTGTCTCAGAATCCCCTGGGGGAACTTTAAAACCCATTGCAACAATGAGATGTTCAAGACACTATGTTGAAAAATGAACTTTACCATTTAGGTGGGGGAGAGTGGGGCCTGCGTGGGGGGGGGGGCGCGGCCTGGTGGGAGTATAGTTGAGAAGGTGGGAGGGAAGGGATGGTAGGGAAAAACAAAGGAGGAGGCAACAATGCTTGATAAGAAATGGACTCATTACCTTGCTCATGTAACTGTAACCCCTCTGTACAATATTTTCACAATAAAAAACTTAGACTACCCAGGCCTGCACACCATCCAGACCTCCTGATTCCAAATCTCCAGAGCTGAGCTCTAGAAATCTGCACTTTTGGGTGGTTCTGGAGTAATCGTTTTGTTCTAATTGGAAGGGCAGAATTAGGGAGTCCTTGGGTTTGATGGCAAGGGTGATAGCTATCTTTAAAAATAAGCAAAAGGGGGCTGGGAAGGTGGCTCAGGCAGTAGAGTGCTTGCCTTGCATTCATGAGGTCCTTGGTTCATTCCTCAGTACCACATAAGTAGGAAAAGCCTGAAGTGGCGCTGTGGCTCAAGCGGTAGAGCACTAGCTTTGAGCTAGCTCATGGTATCAGCTTGCCTTAGTGAAAGAAAATCTAAGAAGCATGGACAGACATAAGTCAGTCACATCTTAACAAGTTTTGTCTTTGGATCTCAATCTTCCTTTTCTCTTTTGCTTTAAAAAATTTTTTATTGTTATTATAAAGATAATGTACAAAAGGGTTATGGTTACATAAGTCAGGTGAATAGTACATTTCTTTTTTTTTAATTTTTTTTGGGGGGTCCGGTCGTGGGGCCTGAACTCTGGGCTTGGGCGCTGTCCCTCAGCTCTTCAGCTCAAGGCTAGCGCTCTACCACTTGAGCCACAGCACCACTTCCGGCTTTTTTCTTTTTTGCTTATGTGGTGCTGAGGAATCAAACCCAGGGCATCAGACATGCAAGGCAAGCTCTCTACCACTGAGCCACCTTCCCAGCCAAGAGTACATTTCTTTTTGGACAATGTCAGCCCTTCCCTTGCTCTCTCTTGCTCTCTCCCAGTTTTTCCCTTCCATCCTCACTCACAAGTTGTATAGTTCAATTTCAACAGAGTGTTTCTTGTGAGTTGATGCATTTGGTCACCCTTTGTCCCTCCATTTCAGTGTTTCTCTCTTTGAGAGGTCAAAGACATACTAACAAAAGAGACCAAAAGAAAACAAGAACAGCAACGAAGGAAAAAACTCTTGAATCCATTTCCTAGAGTTCATTTTGATATGATTATTTTATATGATCAGATGTATATTATAGGCATTATGCTTTTGTGTTCCTGGCCTTCTTTTGCTTTTTTATTTTTGTGGTTATGGGGCCTGAACTCTGGGCCTGGGCACTGTCCCTCAGCTCTTCAGCTCAAGGCTAGTGCTCTACCACTTGAGCCACAGCGCCACTTCTGGCTTTTTCTGCTTATGTGGTGCTGAGGAATGAATCAAGGGCCTCATGAATGCAAGAAGCACTCTACCACCTGAGCCACCTTCCCAGCCCCCTTTTGCTTATTTTTAAATATAGCTATCACCCTTGCCATCAAACCCAAGGACTCCCTAATTCTGCCTCCCAATTAGAACAAAACGATTACTTCAGAACCACTCAAAAGTGCAGATTCCTAGAGCTCAGCTCTGGAGATTTGGAATCAGGAGGTCTGGGTAGTGTGCAGGCCTGGTAGTCTAAGTTTTTTATTGTGAAAATACTGTACAGTGGGATTACAGTTACATGAGCAAGGTAATGAGTCCATTTCTTATCAAGCATTGTTGCTTCCTCCTTTGTTTTTCTCCTGCTATCCCTTCCCTCCCACCTCCTCAACTACACTCCCAGTTGGGAGTTGGGAGATGGAGATACTTAGATAAAGTTGATTTTAGGGCTGGGAATGTGGCTTAGTGGTACAGTGCTCGCCTAGCATGCCCGAGCCATGGGTTTGATTACTCAGTACCACATACACAGAAAAAGCCAGAAGTGACGCTGTGGCTCAAGTGGTAGAGTGCTAGCCTTGAGCAAAAAGAAGGTCAGAGACAGAGTCCAGACCCTGAGTTCAAGCCCCAGAACTGGCAAAAAAATAAAATAAAAATAGAAAAACATTTTTAAAGTTGATTTTAGGGGCTGGTTCAGTGGTAGAGTGCTTGCCTAGCATTCATGAAGCCCTGGGTTCAATTCCCCAGCATCATATAAGCAGAAAAAGCCGGAAGTGGCGCTGTGGCTCAAGTGCAGAGCACTAGCTTTGAGCTGAAGAGCTAAGGGACAGTGCCCAGGCCCAGAGTTCAGGCCCCACGACTGACAAAAAAAAAAAGGAAGAAAGGAAGGAAGGAAGGAAAGAAAAAAAAGTTAATTTTCATTTTCCTGAGGTGGCAAACTTAATGGCAGGTCTGCTTGAGAAAAGAGCAGTGTGGAAAGCAGACAGGGTACTTAACATGCCAGATGGGTAGTTCAGATTCAGGCTCAGGCTCCCCACTTTTACCGCAATATGACATTGAACTGAGACATAGGGCACTATAAATCAGATTGTATAAATTATATAGAATGCCTAATGAGTTAGGTAATTAACTCAAAAGAAATAGCCCCCTTCATTTAAGTGACATGTTTGAAATTAACAACTTCTTGACCAATGATCACACTTACTCTGAATGCTGAGTCAGGGAAAGAAGAAAGCAAACAAATGAAGAAGTTATATGCAAGTACTGCCTTCTCCCCCTATTACTCTTGAGTCATAAGGTCACGTGACTCTATTTCTAATTATTCAAAAGAGGATGTTTTCTAATTGAGTGCTATATTCTAGCTACTAGTGATGTCGAAGTATATGAGTCATCAAGTCTGCTTTGAGGGGCCTATATCCAATCAGAAGAATAATAAATGAGAAATACCAAAGAGGGTAGGCAATGCAGGGACAGAGACTACCTCTCTCCCAGCTTCTGGGATAACTTGCCTACTGGGGTACAATGAGGCCCGTGCCTCTTAGCCTGAAATAGGTTACAGTGGGATTAGTTGTTATAATACAAGTAGCTACTAGGTTTGTACAGGCACTGATTAATTCTAAATGCAGAGGCTTAAGAGGATATTCTCACTTTACAAAAGAGGAAACTGAAGTGTAGAAGAGTTAAATGAGACCATGGGAAACTGAAGAGCCTTCCAGAACACCTTGGGGGAGAGAACAGAGGCCTCTTCCTCATTTACAGGGGCCATGTTTCACCTTTCCCCCTGCTCAGACCTGAGAGCCTTTCCCTCCCCCTCTGCATAAATACACAAGTGCATATGTACATAGTATGCTGCATGCTGAGCCAGGCAGTTCATGGTCAGATGCTATCAAATCTGTTTCACCACCGTCAAGCTCAGAAACCTTGGAGTCTTTGCTTAGAGTCTGTTCATTTTCTATAAAATAGGGATCATAAAAGACTTGCTTCATGCTGGGGACTGATGGCTTGTGTCTGTAATCCTAACTACTCATGAGGCTGAACTCTGAGGATTTAGTTCAAAGTCAGCCTGACAAGACAGTCAGTGAGACTCTTACCTCCAATTAAGTACCAGAAAAAGCCAGAAGTGGAGCTGTGGCTCAATTGATAGAGCACTAGCCTTAAGCACAAATCTCAGGGACAGTGCCCAGGTCCTGAGTTCAAGCTCTTTCTTTTTCACTCACAATTAAAACTTGGAAGTTTAGTTTTTTTAGGGCACAAATTGTCATCTTATAGCACTATAAAGTATTTCTAGATACAAAAATGAAGTATAAGGCAAAAGTAAATATTCTCCAAATATCAAACTCCAGATTTGCTATTAATATTTTGGTGAACATAAGTATACTTCTTCCTCTACTTTTATTTTTACTCTTTTTTTCTTTTAAAAAATTACCTTTAAGTAGTTTTATAAAAGGATTTTAACATGTCTGTTTATGAAGCTTGATCAATGTCACCCCGTTCTGAGCCTCAATCCCAACCCATCCCCTCAAATTGCTTAGTTCCATTTTCACATATGTACATTGAATAGTCTGTATTTGCCTACTCTTCCTCTCTCCATTGGTCTGGGCTCTATCTCCTTATTTCTTTGAAATGTAAAAAGTGTCATTATGCCAGGAGCCATGGCTTATGCCTGTAATCCTAGCTACTCAGGAAGCTGAGATATGAGGATCTCAGTTCAAAGCCAACCCAGGCAGGAAAGTCCATGAAACTCTTATCTCTAATTAATCACCAAAAAACTGGAAGTGGAGCTGTGGTTCAAGAGGTAGATTGCTAGCCTTGAGCAAAAAGCTGAGTGATAGAACCCAGGCCCTGAGTTCAAGCCCCAGGACTGCTGGATGTGCATGCACACACACACACACACACACACACATAATGCTATTATATTAGAAATGCTGTTATCACTCACCAAAAATATAGTGAGCAACTCTCTATATTGGTAATATATTTCTATAATTATTTATTAAAACGAATAGATAATCCTTGTATAGATATGCCATATGTTATTTAAACCATTCCCTAATGATGACTAGGTAGGGTTTTTCCAATTGTTTTGTGATTTGGGTATTGCAAAACAATGGAATCATGAAATACCCTGCAACACTAGCTCTGGAACCTTGTCTGACAAGTGACACTAGCTCTGGAACCTTGTCTGACAAGTCACAGCCTGCTACAAGTGGATCAAAGGATACATACCGAGGACACATGTCCCAGTACAGTAATTAGTGTTTGGGGAAGTGAATTAACATGAGAGCTGGTATGACAGGAGAGACAGGGATATAACTTTTGTAGCAGCTCAGGGCCCACTGTGAAAGGGCAGCGAGGCTGATGGCCAGTTGGTGGGAGACAAAATGCTTGGAAGCCAACCCTGCCTATAGGTTCTAAATATGTGCCTATGCTATTAGCTGATTTTTTTTTCAGACAAAGGGAAGTCTAGGAGAATTTACCTGACCTCTTTGTTAGGCCTGGAGTGCCCTCTAACTTCTCTGAATGTCTGCCTTTTCTAGGAAAGCAGAAGAGGGAAATTTAATTGGCTGAAAAAGTCACTGAACCTTTGAGGGAGCTGTGGAGGGTATAATGACAGTGGATATTTTACTCCAACCGAGCTTGGGACAGGTATTTCCAGGCCACAAGCCCGAACTTTTATCTTGCAACAATCTTCAGCAAATGAATCTGGGATGGAAAGTATCAAACAAAAGTGGTGGCTTGGAGCTCCACCAGCTTTTACTAGCTAGAGAGTAAGAAAGGATGAAGAGGAAAGGCTTGGACAGCTGGGCTGGCCCTTTTACATGGCGAAGGAGAGGAAATACCTGGACCCTTAACCTGAATCAAAGGATAGCTCGTCTCAATATTTCCCTGTCCCTTCCTGATTACACACTGAGGCCATTCTAGGGTGGAGCATCCCCTTTCCAGAGCTTCAGTGAGGAGTGTCCAGGAAGGATCAGTGGAATTTGGAGTTATTCCTAACTACACAAAACCCAGAACACTTCTACAGTGGTCTAAACATAGCTACAGCTGTTCAAAGTGCTTGGAGAATATTAACTACTTAACTCACAGTCACCTTAGGAGGTTGGTGCCCTCATATTCCAGTTTTATCATTCCATGTCAGAAAACTTGCTCAAGGTCACACATCAAGTATTACAGAACTGAGTCTTAATGTTCATAATCTGCTTTCAGATTTTCTTTTCCTTCTGCCTTCCTTCCTCCCTCCCTCTTCTTCTTCCTTTCCCTCCATTCTTCCTTCCTTCTTTCCTCTGTTTTCTTTTTGTTTGTGCTGATACTGGGGCTTGACAAACTCAAAGTGTTACATTATCCCTCAGTTTTCCTTTTTTTTCCCCAACTTTCTCCAAAAAATTTCTCAAATTCTTTACATTATTTGTCACAAAATTATACATAAAGAAAATCAGTATATTAAAAAGAAAATTCTATAACAACTTTATAATATTGCATTTTTGAATCTTAGAAGGGAGCTGGGTGCTGGTGGCTCACACCTGTAATCCTAGCTATTCAGGAGTCTGAAATCTGAGGATGGCAGTTCAAAGCCATCCCTGGCAGGAAAGCCTGTGAGACTCTTATCTCCAATTAACACCAAGAAAGCTGGAAGTGTAGCTCAAGCGTTAGAGCCCGAGCCTTGAGCAGAAAAGGCCAGGGACCTCATCTAGGCACTGAGTTCAAGCCCCAGAAGCAACATATACATATAAACTTAGAAGGGAGCATTTCTTAGAAAAGGAAGTTACCCTAGCCAATTATCCCTTAGCTTTCTTGCACACTGCTGATACTCTACCACTTGAGCTATGCATCCAGAGAGGCATTTTGCTATTTAATTGGAAATGGTCTTGAAGACTTTTCTGCCTAGGCTGGCTTTAAACCATGATCCTTAGGTCCCTAACTCCTGAGTATCTAGGATTACAGACACGAACTTCTGGTGCCTAGCTCCAGGTTTCTCTTATTTACAATTGCTTTTCTTTATTATTATAATAGTTTTTTTAAATAATGGGCATCTCGTTTTATCTTCAACCAGACACTCCTAAGACAACAGAGTAGACTAGCTGACTTTAGAGAAGCTAAGGGGATCGATCTTGAGGCAAGTCAGTCAAATGAGAGGACTGAGCAGAATCGCACTTAGCCTTGGACTAGGAAAGAGAACAGCTTCTCTGTGAACAATGGGAATCAGCTCTGGGGTGTGGTGGAGAGAATTTGTGATACTATTTGACACGGAGGCATTTTGTTTTAAAAGATTCAAGAGCATCTCATCTCTACTTTTACTCTCTGTCAACTCTACTGCTTTTCCCTTCTCTTTTCTGTTTCTTCTGTCCCTGAATAGCTACAACTACTTAGTATCTATGAAGATACTTTGGATCTATTTGTGTAGACACACAAACAAGATTAATTTTTCTTTGTAGGCGTACCTTTTCTCTTAATCTCTCCTTTTCTCTCTATCACACATACAAAATTTGTCGTGACATTTTTTAAATTTCTAGAAGTGTTGTCAGTCCTCTGTTTTAACAAATATTTTACTTTTATACAAATGTATGTCTAAGCTTACGAAATCATAACCTCATTGCTCCAGATAACACATTGGATTAAACAGGTACCTAAGACTACCAGGGACCCATCAGACTGGCTGAGTCATGATTCAATGTGCTAAGAATGAAGAGGAACAAGGCAGAGTGAATAGTGTCAGTAAGCTATCATGGTTATGAAGAGAAAGGAGGCTGGGGTGGCTGGGAGGCTGGGTGGGGAGAGGCCACAGTGCTTGCCCGTGGATACAGTGATCAGAGTATTCAAACCTTGTCCAAGCCTTTTCTCTTCTAGCAAAAGATTTTAAGAATAGTTTCAGTACTTTAACTTGATCCAAGTCTCACCTAACAAATACTTTTTTTTTTTATAGATACATGTATGGGCATGCATCTCCAGTAACTTCTTGAAGTTCAAACCAAAGTATTCTCATAATTGTCCTAACCATTGAGGAAGTAGTACTTGGCTTTCTCCACACTCACCTCTCAAGTTCCCCAGTTGTAGCCCCTCCCTTTGCAGTCACCAAATTATGGCTTTCTTTACTCTTTGCACAGATTTCCCAGTTTGTCTCTTTCATATAATCTAGGAAAAATATCAGACAGAAAGTTTCTTCTGAGTGCCATGACACACATTCACCAGTTGTTTACTGTTGAGGTTTGAGTTTTATGGTCTAACCTTATCTACACTTCAAGTATTTTCACAATTTAATTCATTTAATCAAACCACTCCAAAACACCAACACCTTTGAGAAACAATAGTGATATTTCTTCTTTCTAGGAGATATAATGAAATTATTTTTGGTACAAAGAATCTATGTTTTAGGGTTTAGAAAGGATTTAGAGCTATTTACAGAGCTCTACTTTATACCAAAAAGAATGTAGATAAGAAATGAGGTAGCTGGGTACTGGTGGCTGACGCCTGTAATCCTAGCTACTCAGGAGGCTGAGATCTGAGGATCACAGTTCAAAACCAGCCTGGACAGAAAAGTCCCCTCATATCTCCAATTAACCACTCAAAAACTGGAAGAGGTGCTGTGGCTCAAGTGGTAAAGCAATAGCCTTGAGCACAAAGAGTCTCAGCGACAGTGCCCAGGCCCTGAGTTCAAGCCCCATGACAGGCAAAGAAGAAAGAAAGAAAGAAAGAAGGAAGGGAGGGAAAGAAGGAAGGGAAGAAGGAAGGAAGGAAGAAAAAAGGAAGGAAAAGAGAGAAAGGGAGAGAGAGAGAGAGCGAGAGTGAGAGGGGGGGATGGGGTGAGAAAAGGGAAGGAAATAAGAATAGTCAGAAATACAATCTGTCCTCTCCCTGGACCAAACCAGGAGGAAGGCGAGCTCACTGTCAGGTGCATGTATTTGCCACAGGTGCACTATTCTCAACTTTTCCCAGCTGTGACCCTCAAACCAGCTGTTCTCCCTACACTACAGAAGAGGTGATCTCATTGCACAGCCTTAACAACTACTTCCTCCTGCATTTAAAAACAAGTCTTAACAATAGGTTTTTTCTTCATTGCTGTTTTTGTTTTCTTTTCTTTTTGTCTTGTTTGTTCATTTATCTGTCTTTGGGCACAGAAATGGAGAGACAAAAGGTGAACAAATGCAGCAGTGATATTCGCTAGACACTATATTAAAAATGAATTATACAACTTGTGAGGGTGGATGGGAAGGAAAAACTGGGAGAGAGTGAGGGAAGGGGTGACATTGTCCAAAAAGAAATACACTCATTACCTGACTTATGTAACAGTAACCCCTCTGTATATCACCTTTATAATAATGTTCTTTAAAAAATAAAAACAAGGTCTCTTTATGGGGACTCTTGTTACCTGCTTTAAAGTCTCATTTTGTTGCTCCCCTTTTTTTAACCACTCTCTTATTCCCCTGGCTTCCATCCCATTCCTTGAACTTGCTAAACTAAACCCCATCTCAATGCTTTGGTACATAGTATACACCTTTTTTTATGTCTAGCTCTATTTAAATGTCTCATCTGAGAAGCACCTGTCCTACTCATATTATTTAAAGTTAGTTTCCAACTCTGTTATCCTTTAGCTTGGGCCTTTATTGATAGGTATTTTGCACTTACATGGCTACTCCATTTTTCATTATTTATCTTCACACCCATGTCTTGTGAGTTCCATGAAGGCAAGAGACATATCTTTCATTGTTCCTTCTTGCATCCTTACTGTCTTGCTCAAAGCTTGACATATAGTAAATGCTCTACATATGACTTAAATAAAACAACTTGTTTCTACTCTTTGTAAGAAATTAAGATTTCCAAGATTCAAGGGGAAAGCCAAACACTTACATTTTAGCTTTAAGATCAAGGGGGAAACTTTTCCTAATATTTCCTAGAAAATCATACTATGTAATAAAATGAAGGGGTCCTCTTCAATAGCCAGTCTCAAAAAATTGATGGATGCATGTTTTTCCCTTGTATGTAGAAGTTAGATTTAGCTTGTAAACTTAAAAGTAAATATGTTAAGTGGTATGCAAGTGTATGCAAATATATTAACTGATTCAAATGTATTAACTGAAAACTGATTCAAGGGAGAACTCAGATAGCGTAATTCTTTAGAAAGCCAAAAATCAAAGTTCAGCAAAATAAAACACAAGGAAGCAGATTCTTGAGAAGGGTTGGGTGCGGGTCAAGAAGAAAGGGGTAGATGAATGAAGAAGAGAAGGGAGGAGAATGTAGTCAAGAATCCAAAGTATGGGGCTGGGAAGGTGGCTCAGTGGTAAAGCACTTGCCTTGCATGCATGAGGCCCTGGGTTCAATTCTTCAGCACCACATAAGCAAAAAGAAAAAAGCCGGAAGTGGCACT